>NW_028277052.1:4437812-4738125 GCF_059951505.1 Python bivittatus | reverse complement strand
TTATTTCATATGCAAGCTACTTTTCACACCCGTTTTGAAAACACTTCTCTCTTTTTGACCTTTTCCCTTGATTTGTTCCAAAGCCTTAAAAAGTTGGATCCAAACGGGAAATCTGTAAAACAGCAATAAAGCCCTAGTTAAGATAAGTTGTATATAGTTTACTTGTTGCTATTTTCTGAGAATGCTTTGCGTAGTGGTGCAACTGTGAACATTCACATTTAACTGGAAGTTGAACAGGGTGCATATGCCACAATTGTATAGACAACATTTCTATCCTTATGGGAATAATGGCACTCACAAGAAGTGGACGTTTGGAATCCTTGCAGAGTTCAGCAAGCTTTCAAGTTCTCTCCAAACATTCTTACATAGAAAGCAAAAAGGTAGCATCTCTTTTAACTTGAGCTTGATTCCTGATGAGACACATCTCTGTAGTTGGCTAAACAACAGTGCAGAAGCGGTTTGCCACTGTTGTCTTCTGAGATGTTTCTTCAACCTCCCAAACTAGCCTAAGCTCTAGAACTCCTTGGAGATCACCCATCCAAGTACAAACTAACCTAAACTTGCTTAGCTTCTGAGCCCAGACCAGTTCAGTTACCTGCTGAATTAGAAGTATGCAGATCAACCCAGACCTAATTTGAATTTGCGATTCTATTTGAATTATTAATTCAAATGGAATTTGTAATTTGATTCAGTAAAAGCATGTGTGCACACATGTGCTAAACTCCATCAAACCTTCAAAGAGAATTTGGCACTTGGACATGAAGGTTTGATTCAAAGAGGTGCTTTGACTGAATCACAGTTGAATCCTCATACTGAAATTTCACAGAGTCTGAATAAAATGGTGTGTAAGAACCTGTGTTATACATTCAGATCCAATTAGATCTATTTCTTCCTTGTTTACACTAACAGACACTGACTTTCCACAATTCTGGCCAGGATTTTTATCTAACTTTGCCTGAAAATACCTGGAATTGGACATGGGATTTTTCTTTGTGAAAATGTGAAATTTCACACAATGTGGCATTTCCCACATTCAGGAGTAAATCATGTGATGGCCATGCAGAGCAGGACACTTGTGCACATCTTGGGTGGCCACCATGCTCCTGTCTTACCTGGGTTTAATTTTTTAAAGATTCTTTTAATGAAGTAAAAATTAAATGGGAAGCTGGCTTGCTAGAAAGCAAAATGTCTGTCTCTAGGATCATCTTTCTTTACAGAATTCTTCTGAGCCCCATAGACTTTCTTAGAAAATAAAGAATGATAGAAGATTGCAACCTAGAGCTTTACTTGTGAGTGTGCCCATCTAACCTAGAAAAAAAAAGGAGAAGAGAGAAGCTGAGACATACAGTATCCTGGAAGCCAGTGAAGGCAGTTTGCTTTCAAGGAGTAGCTGTTTTGAAACTAGCCAGAGAAGGTGAGGTCCCTTCCGTGCTACCAACATTCAAAATGGGCTTCTTGGACTTGAAAGGCTCTTCATTTAGCTAAGCTGAAGAGTAAACCAACTGCAGTTCTTTTTTCCAAAGTCAAAATGCAGGAATTACACTAGATCAAGAAATAAGGAGAGTCCCTGGGGAAAAAAATATATGATTGTACTACAGATGTAAAGGCATGAAACCACGCTACAAAAATGTGATTTCACATTCCAACTTAGCTCTCCATGCATGATATAACATTGGCCATAAAGAAGTAAGAAATGACCTGCAGAGGTGAAGTTGTTTCATTGGGGCAGCATGCAAACGTTCATAAATATAAGAAACATATTGGGCAGAATATTATCACGCCTGCACTATATTTATTATGTTATTTGTTTTATATTTATTATATCCCAGTTTACATCTGGTTCCTGATCATTGATTCAGACACTTCCTTGCCTCTCCTAGCACAGAGCACTCTGTACTTTCGTGATTATTCGCTGGGTTTTGCAATGCTTCAGTTGCATCACAGAAGTGCTTCATTTGGGGTGCGATGGAGGCCTATGTCAAGGAGTCCTTGGGATGGCCTCTGGAACACTTGAGCTGTTGTGTTTTTCAGGGTGAAGTGGAGGATTTAGGTTGTGCCAATAGAGTTTCTGTTGACCCCTCATCTGGGCAGAGCGTTCCTAGCAACTCATGGAAATACACCCGTGTATGTGTGTAGAGCATGGATTAGCTGCCATTATTTGCGAAGAAGATTATAAAGAGGAGAGGAAATGTCACAGCACAGATGAATGGGCATGTCAATATTTGGGAGCAAGAATGGAAAGAGGAGAAAAGTGATTCCCAATGACCTTAGATCAAATGAAGTTGGCCCCCCTTTGCAAGTTACAAATGCAGCTGTCGAGAGTCTGAGTGCTGGAAGGGGAATGTGGTTGCTAAGACGTCCCAAGTTGGGGGATTTGGCTTTTCGTTTTTAATTCAATCAGGTTATCCCCACTTATGGTCCCCTTTAAGCTCTCACAAGTAAAGGAATGCCTGTGTCAGTTACACGGCTCAAATAGTAGACTGTGGGCAAACATTGAAGTACACACAGCTCAGGATGTTTCAATAGCAATGGTATTTCCCCCCCTAAATCCACAGCGTTGACCTTACCCTAATAGATACTGCCTTTTAAGTAAAGCACTACATTCTCCATTGTTTCCATTTCTTTAAGTGGCTCAGAACATTTTTGTAAGGCTAGGGACCTTCAGCAATATATCTTTGTCCTACTAGGTGATTCATCACCCACAATTTTGCCCTATGAGTCCAACCACCTCACCTTCAATCTTCTGAATCATGTCCTAATATTGAATGGTGTCACGGCCACTCTCTTGGCACGGACTACTATTTCAAGATGCTTCTATTATGATCTTTCAGAGCACATTTTAGGAGACGATGCATCACACTCTTGTTCATAAAGGCTGGGCCAACTAAGCCTTACTTACTTAATAGTTATCCAGCTAAACTTTGGTTGAACAAGAACTTGGTTCTGGAGTCCCCACCAATCAATTTTCCACTAGTGCTGTGATAATCTAATGCTGGACCTACTGCCCCCCCCTCCACAAATTCCGGGGGAACCGAAGTGAGCTTTCTTTCTGGTGAATCCTATGAGTATGAAAATACCGTATCATGGAGGAGAGCAAACTGCACTGTCCTGTTTTTGTACCACACAACTCCCATTCATCGGCTGTTGCAATAGCTGTACCTATATTTTATTATAGCATGATCCTTCTGGCTTTATATTCTGGAAAATCAAGGATCATGTAGCTGGCAGGAATACATTGTCAGAGTATCACACAGCATATTATGCTTGGCTGAATGATGACAGAATCAAAGCAGAGCAGAATTTCTTGCCCTCATCATAAACTTGCAATGTGGTTTTGTTCCCTTCCATAGTGCCCCCCTTCAGTTATGGCTGGAGGTAAATCAAATGTTTAAGGGAGGTGATCTTTCTTCTACAGGTTTATATCCCTAGCAGCTACGTACTGCACTCAAGAACTGTTGCATGTGAAGATTGCTTGCTGCTGACTGATTTAGCACTGCAAGCGAATTTGAAATATAAATCAGCAGAAAAGAGTAACGTTGGGATCCAGAACGGGTGGGCAAGAATTCCCAAGAAAAAGAATAGTTTCTGTTTTCTTCCAGTCTCTGCTGATTCAGAGAAAGGTTGTATGGAAGAAACCAACCGAGGTCCCAATGGATTACTTTACTGAGGTGTAGCACGACTACTTATTTATTTATATTTCGTATTTATATTTCAAATTTAGATACCGCCCATCTCACAAAAAGTGACTCTGGACGGTTCACAATAAAATAGCAATAAATATTAAAATACAATAAAAACAGAATAATGTTCAAATTTAATATTAAATAAAATTTCATATTAACATATTAACATACCATAAAAATAGAATAAAAACGATTGCAAGTTGCACACATCTGTTTGGCTCAGAAAACCTTTGACTGCTCTGCAAAGCCTAAGGATGCCTTGATAAATGGTAGGGTAAAACCGTGGCCCATGGCGTGCGGATTCCAGAAAAGATTCTCTTAACATTGGCTGTCTGAAACAACGCATAATGTACCGTTCATCCCTAAGGTGTTCCAGTGAATCCACAAATGTATTTTTCTTCTTCCCATTCAGCAGGTTCTGCCTTAGAGTTTTTCCAACTCTCCTTGACTGGCCCCCTAGGAGACTTCTATCTTTTATCATCTTTCTTTGCATACGAGAGAAAAAAGGAAACCTTTAACCTGGCTTTAAAACACAACCCATACATTTTTGGCAACAGGTTGTTTTTGTAAACATCTCATGGCGTGAGGGCTGGTTATTTTCTGCTTTAAACAAAACAAAAAAGAAAATGAAATCATTCATGACATTCTTGCCATATGAGTCAAGCATGGCTTCTGTGTTAATCACCCGGCTACTCTAGGTAACGTTTTTTTATTCAGGAAATGAATCAGGCCAGAAGGCTGATGTGTCATCTGCCTCTCCTCACTCCACCCCCTTTACCCAGGAAGAAGGCAAGAAAGGGGGTTGTTTCCCCCTCTCCCAGTCTGTCAGTGGGTTTAATTTTACAACCGCATCTTGGAAGCCTGACTCAGGACTTGCACTCACTCTGGAGCAACGTGACCACATTCCAAAGCGAGCACTGAGTGTTGGTGGGAGGTAACGGGAGAGGCAAATGTCTGGGCCCGGTTGGGGGGCCAAGAAGGGACACAGTGAGCGTTGCCACTCAGCCTCAGTTTTGTGGGCCAACACAAATTCCTACAGAATGGGGGGGAAAGGGAAACAACTAGAATGAAGGGTTCCTCAGATCCTCTCCTCTCGTAGCTTTCTGCCAAAGTGATGAATCCGCCTAAACATACACTGTTTTTTAATTTTAATATTTACCTTATTATATACCTCTGCATCCTATTTTATCTTATGCTATTTTATCTTACTCTTTTATCTTTACTTTACCTTATCTTACTATATTTTATTCTACTTTATCTCGCCGTAGTCTATTTTATCTCATTTTATTGTATCTTATTGTGGCTGATACCCATGCCTTGATATGGTCAACTGACTAATCAATAAAGTCAGTCAGTCAGTCAGTCAGTCAGTCAGTCAGTCAGTCAGTCAGTCAGTCTGTCCGTCCGTCCGTCCGTCCATCCATCCATCCATCCATCCATCCATCCATCCATCCATCCATCCATCCATCCATCTATCTATCTATCTATCTATCTATCTATCTATCTATCTATCTATCTATCTATCTATCATAGTTTTCTGCACTACTGGTATTATGATCACTGGGCTTTACCTTAGGTGTGAAAAGCTTGGTGTGCTGTGTGCAGAAGTTCACACTAAAAAAGAAAACTGTTAGGATTTATGATGGGACCAATGCTTTGGGTCTGCCTCAGCCACTCAAAAGCTCTCATTGTTGTGACAAAAGTCCTTTGCTGAGAACTTCCTCTTTGAATTTGGGGAGACCAGTCAGATGTCTATCCTTGGGAAAAACAGCATTAGAATAGAAAAACAGCATTTGGAAAGGGGTTGTATATTCATTTCCACTACCTATTTTCCCTTCCCACCCTATCCCATCTCCTAATAACACCACAGAAAGAAATGGTAGAGGAAGTCACCTAGTGGAGGCAAATATTTTTATTTACTGGGGGGGCACATGTTACAAGAAAATTGCTGGACACTTGTCCTGTGCAGAATCACCCCCCAGCAGCTCCTTTTGAGCGTATAATAAGAATGAAAAGATCAAAAGATCAACTTTAACCACATGCCTCGTATGGGGGCTGAACACTGAAGTGTATGATTTAGTCCTTAGGGCTGGACTATCAACAAGGACTGTGTGAATATTCAGTCTGGAAATTTGATTTGAACATGATTTGATCAGCTTTCTGAATCAAATCAATTTTCCAAATCAGATCGCCAGTTCTGTGCAAATTGTCAAATCCAGTTGAACAAACTGGAATCTGTTCCATGTGGACAGATGAAGTTCCCTTTGGGCCTGCACCCCTACATTTTTATAGTCTGCATCATTTTGATCCAAATCAGTCAAATTGGAACAATTCCAAATCAGTTCAAAGATTCAAATCGACCAGGGAGCCACACTGAATCAACCATTTGAACAAATCAATGTTATGAGTCAATTGAATGGATGGTTTGAATTGGAATGAGGCCAGTTTGCACACTCCTAAGATCTGTAGTTCAGATTGATGCTAATTAGTCTCACTACTGCCCCCAGAAAATATTGGAAATTATAATTTTAGGAAGGGAGCAAGAATGAACTCTCAGGGGAAAGCCGTGGTTATATAAGATTCAACAATGCCATGGAAGAAAATAGATCTTTTAAATATCTCTTGGCCATGACAAGTAGGCCAACAGATATTTGTTGTAGTCATATTGCAGCATGTAATGCTTGTGTTCACTGCTCAGCAAGCCAACTAGGCATTTTATTCTCTCCCGTAATAGCTGCTCTTTACATTTCACTGGCTATGTACTGGGAGTTCCCAATCGGAGCGTTTTTAATATATATTTCTGCAGACTATGGGATTCCCTTGCTATTATCAATGGGTTGGACATGGAGCATGTCGTTTTGTCTACATAAGGGCTACTGCATAGAGAATGGAGATGCTCATAGGCCATGAAGCCTCTGTGTTCAGGCTATTGCTTTGAAAACTGTGAGCAAATGATAGAGGGGGGCTGTTTCCTTCAGCTCTATCTGTTGGACTTCCTGGGTGCATATCTTAATCTGCTGGAATGAACTAGACCTTTTTAAGGAGGAGGAGGGGTTGGCTTCACTGACACCACTATACTAGTCTAGGAAGGGCTTCCAGAAAGGGAGAATGAGAATGAGAAGTGTCTTCCATCCCACTTTGCTCTCTCAGGTCTAAGCAGAAGAGAGCATTAGCAAGGCGGGGCAGCCCCTATAAAAGGAGTGAGTTATGAGCTCTATGAAGTCAAGTTGAATTAAGGAGAAGTTCTGGCAGGCTCTGGGCATTTCAAATGGCCAAGCCAAGTCACAACTGCATTTGTAAAAGATTGGATGGGATCCTTGTTCCATCTTAGGTGTAAGTTGTAGGTCCCCTCTGGCATGCTGCAGTGGTGTTCCCATAGTTACAGAGCAGAAGCTCTATTTCAGTGACACTCTTGGAATACTGCCTTGTTATTCTGAATAAGATCTGGAGAGCAGAATTGGAGACTATTGACAGTGGCTGCCATTATTTCTCCTGAAACGCTTTCAGAACAACACAAGGTGATGCTATAATGCCATTTTTCAACTCTTTGGGGAAATATGGCAGCCACCAACCAGAGCTACCATCTTCTCACCTCACAAAGTCCCCTTGAATAAATTCAGGTCATGCTGTAATGTTGTTTGATGGCTTCCTGTTGGTAAATGTTAAACTCTGCTATTTAGGACAGAACCGGACAGAGACAGTCCAAAATAATCAGCTGGATGAAGCACTGGCTTCATTAGAAAGTATTTGGCCCATCTTTAGATAACGCAGCACCCAATCTTTCCAACTCAGGGGCTCTATCCTACTGAGCATTTATAAGCAGATACTACCTCAGTCTCTGTAGAAGAATGGCACATTTCAGTTACACCTATGAGCTACAAGCCTCTTGGTAGGGGTTGTGCTGCAGTAGCTTTGCTTTGACAGATCTCTGGAGATTTACAAGAAAGTTCCACACCCACTTCATTCATGCTAATCAACGGTTTAATGCAGTAAGGTTCAGTGTTATGAATGAACAAGAGCATGTTTTGGCTTGCTGATCAACTTGCAAATACCCTGCTTGCTCATCAAATGGGAATAGATCTTTCTTCCCCACCCCCCCAAAACTTCTAGCAACATTTATGATGATGGATATTGATTGAAACCATATTCTTTGAAAGTGAAAGCTGGAAGGGGGTTGGGGAAGGAGGAGAAACTACATCTACTGTTCCTTTAAAGTTCCAGCAAAGTTTCCCCCGTCTTTGCTACGGATCTCTGAGTCACTGCTGTCGGCAAATGTGGGAGGAAGTGAAACCGCAGCCGTTCTGGAACAAATTTGATGCAGCTGAACTGAGGTCTTGGTGGGTTTTCAGCATGCCAATTCTCTTAGGTGTCATTATATCTTGGAGAAAAGGTTATCATGTCTTTGGAGAGGCCATACTGGGAGGATAAGATGCACTGAGCATGGATCTTGCACTGCCTTGTATGATTGTGTATGTGTGTGTGGAACCCTACTTAGAAGCATTATCACTTGGAACTCATCCTTCCTTGTTACAGAAGTGCTGAATCTGGCTTACCCCAAACAGGGCAGCAAAGTTCAGTTGATGAATGGATGTTAGAAAAAACTGATTTTTTAAAATTGCCTGTGGTTAACCATTTTCACCGTAAACGCTTATAAGAATCACAGGTGATGGACATGGTCTTAGAAAAAGCATGCCTCCTTTTTGCTTCTCACATAGGGTGGAATCCTCTTCTAAGAAGGTTTCTGGTACACCATTCAACTGTATCTAGAAAGAAGCATCAACCCTATTTTGGATCTGTTGCACATTTCTAAAACAAAACTCCAAAACAACCACCCAGTCTGAAGTGAAGGGAGTAAATCAGAAATCAGGGCTGCCACAAGAATGGCTCCAAACTTGGCAAAATCTGAAGGTCCATTTATTTTCAGGTCTTTCACGCAGAACTTCTGCAGCAGATCTACGGACTGATTTTGAGCTATGCTGGGAATGTCAGACAAGTCCCAGGATCTGGCTTTCTTGTTGCTTTCCTCAAAGCCCAAATCTCTATTTACTTTTCCTAGATTCAACTTGGTGGTCGTATGGCTAGGATTTTTTTTTTCCAGATCAGTAAAAAATATATTAGGAACATTAAAAGTTGCCTCAGGCAGAGTGAAGCTTTTGGTCTTTAAAGATTCTTGTTCCCTAATCTGTTAGTCCAAAACCTTGTAAAAAGCAAGGGCATATTTTCTCTCCTGACACCCTAAGAAAGAGCATGGAGAGTGTCTCACACTGATAGTGTGTGATTTTTTGAAAGTTAGTCAATCACTGGAGCTGGATTTACCCCACTAAAAATTTGGGCCAAACTAGCCGAGAATTGGGAGCAATTTTCCTCATATTGATCCAGCTGTTCCTTCTATCTCTGGGCAGTTGTGTTTATGAAACAGAATATCACATTAATACTAACCAAGGCCTCCATTAAACAAAGACATTAACTAGTCAGGGTCAACTGCATGGATAAATGCAACTTTTGCATCTAGGGATGTCCCCTCTTATCCTGCACCCAACGGAAACATATCCTCATATCCAGCTATATCACTTACGGTGAACCATTTTTTATTTCAAAATGTGCACAAAGATGATTGGGTACCTGTAGGAGCATTAATAACTTTATGGGAGTGTGTCAAAATAATCCGAGAACGTTGTTGGATTCTAAAGGTGGTTGCTGATATCATTTATATGACCTTTATTCTACCTATTTTATGAGAGTGATACATAGAGTGGTGGCATTTCAGAACTTCAAGGCTGGAGGTTTGGGTACTAAGCAGTCCAGTTAATTCCCATCTCCTCCATTCCCTCATCCTCCTTCCATCTCTCCCTCTTTTTGCAAGCAAAGAATATTATATTCTTACTGGGGAGAAGTGTGTGATTTGTTTGGCCAAAAGAACACGGAGCTCACCAGCCCCCAGAATTTCAATCCACATGTAGTTTATCAGTAGCTAAAGATATGGGGGGAAACCTCAGTTTATGGTGGGGCAACTTCCAAGTGGTCTCCACCCACCTAACCTTCTTGCATTTCTGAGCATCTTCTCCAAGTAAGCTTCCAAGATTTCCTGGTCTCAAACCCTTCCACATTTGACAAGGTAGACCAGTGTTTCTCAACCTTAGCTGGCTGGGGAATTCTGGGAGTTGAAGTCCACATATCTTAAAGTTGCTAAGGTTGAGAAACACTGAGCTAGATGCTTATTTTCACCATTTATTCTGAAAAGGGAGATTCTGAGAAAAATAATTTTCTACTGGTTTCTGCAGTTTCTCTAAGACAGACAGAATCATGACTGGCTCACATCACCTTTATTCTGACCCCCAGTCTTTGACTCTGGCCAATGGCCAATACAGTACTCCATTTATTTTGTCCTGCTCTGGTAGCAAAAAGCCACTTGAGCCACCTTGCCAGAAGCACAGAAAACCACCTCCCCCAGCATAATATATACTAGGATATGCTGCGCCAACCGAGCCCTAGACAGTGAGCTTTAGCAAGGCTATTTCTGAGTCATTCCCAACCAGCACCGGGACACGGGACTCTTAAGAAAGGCCAACCAGCACACATTCAGGTGACCTAGATTTTACAAGCTGAGTCCAGACAGGCGCTGTCTGCTGATACAAAGGAAAGACTCAGTTGCAGTGAGTCCATGGCTGTCTCTGTTGAACGGCAAGGCTGACAGGGAAGAAGAGGGAGAAGAAATTCTGTCTTGTAGGACTCCAAAGTCAGTCCCTGCTCCCTCCCATGATGATGATGATGATGATGATGATGACGACAATGCTTTTTGTATGGAGAAAAATGAAGAAAGGGTTCATCAGAACATTGATTGTTCACAGGTTCTAAATCACTGAAGTGTGGTCAGAGTTGTAAGCTATTTCCCTCAAATAAAAAATGGGTGTTGCCTTATGAGCTGTGTTCATTTGAATGGCATGGAAACATAATAACTCAATCATAGACTAGTTTTAGGATATGGAATTCAATGGGGAGGAAGTCACAGACACCCCAAACCAGATGTTTTTGCTCAACATTTTTCCTTTAAGTGCCGCTGCTTCATGGCAAAATAGGTTACAAGGAAAAACCTGTAGGACAGTATGGAAATGACACAGGGTTAGGGGAAATTTGGGATAGATTGATGGTTGATGTATGGTTTGGGAGAAGCTATAGGGCTGTGAAAACAAAGCTGGGGGTCACAGGATGCAGTTGCATGCTCTTAAGTGTCAAGGGAGTCAGGAAGTAGGAACCAGAGCTATAAAGAAATGTGGTTTAATTGAAATTTCATTCAAGGCAAAGGGACATGAAATCCAAGAACCCACTGTACATAGCTTGTGATTCATCCATGAACCATATAACAAGGTCCTCCATCACCTTAGTGAGTTGCTTCTCCCCTCACCCCCAGGAATGCAGAACCAGGAAGGAATAGCAAACCACAAACCATATTCACCTCATATAACAGTTCAGACATTTTTCTAAGTGATCTGATTTTTAATTCAATTCTGGTTTTCCCCAAATCCATCTTCTTCCTGCCAGGCTTCCTTTGTAGTTGGTTCCCCATAACCACAAGGTTGCCTTTTTAATTGCTGGGAAAGTGAAAGTCTTTCTTAAGAATGTCAAAACCGCCTGTGAGATCACACCAAAAGGTCACTATGGTCAACCTGATGCCTTTAGGAAACCTATGAGCAGATGAGGGAGGCAAGGGCTTTTCATTATGTTCTGGCCTGGTTACAACCTTCGAGTAGATTTCTCAATATGGCATCTTTCAGATGTATTAGACAGCTCCCATCATCCTCAGATAGTTGCTATCCAAGACAGCTGGAAGTATCTAGTTGGGGAAAGCTATGCTCAACACATTGTTTAAGATGTTTCTGAGCTTCATATTCCTGGACCATGTCATCTTTAGAAAATGAATGAATCCTTTTGAATGTGTTCATCCATTGGCTTACTGTCTTATCTGAAACCTTTTCATTGTGAATACATGTGCTATGTATTTCTTTGTTTTCCAGGGCTATGAGTCTAAACAGCAGACTTTGGCACAATGAGTAAGTAAAATTTCTTTTTTCATCTGTGGTTACAAATGGAGCTCAGCTCTGACTCTACCTGGCCAAGCAGATCCTCTCAATTCACCATCTTAGTGATTGGAGAGAATTTGAAGAACAACTATCTGGACTTCCTTTTAGAGGCCAGGACCAACCTTCAAAGTTGTTTTGTAGGTAAAGGATCTTAAAAGACTAGGTGATGAGGAAGTCCTTATTTTCGTTTTATGTCAACATTTCATTTCCCCCCTCTTTTTTTCTTTTCTTTTTGCACGTTTTAAACTTTCATGGGGCAGCAGCTGTTTGACCCACAGTTGCACCAGTCTTCCTTCCCACAGAATATTTGATACTTTGGTTTGGAAAGTATGAATGAGAACTTAACATAAATGGGAAACAGGAAATAGAAGATATTGTTCCCTTCCCACTGGAATTGTTTTCCCTTTTCTTCCCCTCCAAATCATTCCCTCCTCATTTGCTCACATGATTTCACTTTTCATTTCATGTAAAAGTTGAATTTACGTTTAGCTAGAGCACATCAGTGTAAGTTAAATATTAAGCTATTAAAATATTAAAATATTCTACTTCATCATAGTGCTTTGATTTTTCATAAAGAATCTCAAAATCTAGAAATGGTGGGAAAATTCTTATTATTCTTATAAAAGCAAGAATGCAACCAGGACTATGAGTCAGTTTTTATATTTGTAAGATTTCAAACTCCTGAGCCAAGTCTGGGGCACAAAACCTGATTTCCCATGTATACTATATCCATGTTATGTAATTTACTGTGCCAATCACTCTGAGGGGAGCTGTTGAAATTGGGAGAGGTCCCTGGAAGATTATCTGTTCAAGTTGGCAGGGGAGAGAAAAGGTACTAAGTGCTCCCAGCAACTTCCAGGGGATCTCTCCTCCAAGAATCTGATGTCAGTTGCCAAGATTTGTTTCCCTCATCTTCAGACCATTATCTACTCATATGTTGTCATATAACAATCTGCATGGAGAAGGTTTGAAGGATGCACTGGACATTTTCAGACTGTTTCCTATTTTGTGTTATATGTGTGGGAGGTCTCAATGACAATTCAGAAACTTCCTGAGATTCAAGATGTTGTTTCCTTCCTCTTACTTGCTTCTTCCGGTTGGCCTCCCCAGTTTCACCTGGAAAGGGATGGAGCACAGGAACTTTGCTATGATACTTCACGGACTCTTTTTTAAACTAAAGACTGTGAAGGCCTCTCATATGTCGGGACAGGTTTAGAGGAGGCTTTCCTTTAGCCCAAGAATGGACACATGGAATTCTTCAGAGAAGGAAGTATAGAAGACCAAGCAAAAGAGAAAAAATTAGGATCTAGGACAGAGTTCAGAGCAAAGAAGCTGTATGTTAAAATGTCAGTCTAAGACATGTCAGTCCAAGACGGGTCAACTGAAGACAGAAATACTGCTGTAGGGAGAATAGCTTCCTTCCTGGAGAAGATCTGTTCCTGCTTTTGCTGGGGCACTAAATGTGGCTTCTCAGTAGCTGAGGAAGTCTCTGGAGAGGAACCTTAGTCAATTGAGGACATCAAAAGAGTGAAGTTTCCAGGAAGTGATGGCAAAGGGAATGAACAGCCATGTTTCCAGGAGATGTAGCTCTATCAGGTTCTCAGCAGGGAGGAAATAATTCTTCAGGAAATTTAAGAAAAGGATCATCACTGTCCTCAGGGACATTTGGCCACAATGCTTTTCAATTCTGAGCCCAGAGCCATACTGTATCTGCTATTTCCCACAGGCCTTCTCTGAGATTGTTTCAGCGTGCAGAAAAATAATATTGTATGAATTTTTATATCTATCTATCTATCTATCTATCTATCTATCTATCTATCTATCTATCTATCTATCTATCTATCTTAAGCCTCCACTTACAAAGGAAGAGGGAAACCTGGAAATTATCTAAAATTGGGAGGGACAAACACTGAGATAAAATATCAGGTAGTTCCCAACAAGTCTGGTCATACCCTGAGGTGGCTGTTTCAGGCAGCAGATTTTCAAAAGGCAGCAAACTATTTCTCCTTTTGCCTTTCAAAGAAATGACCTGGAATGAGGATACTTGTGAGCTCATGCATCTAAGCCTCTTGGCTGGCTTTGGATACCGTGCAGCCTAATTTGAGCGGGGTGCCATTCTTTGGGCTCTCACGGGTGGTGGTTTGGTCCCCCCTCCAATGAACTGGTAAGAGATTTTAACCCCACAGAGATTGTGCAAAGTTTGCTTGTCGCTGTTGGTGGTGGGGAGCGAGAGAGGCTCCGTGGAATCTTGCTAACTTGACTTTTGCGGTTGCGGCATTATTAAAACCTCGTGCTTAAAAGAAGTCGTAATCCAACGAGCTTAAACGTCTAAACCTTTGGGAAGCACACAGGAGTTTTCGTGAGGAAGAAGTGGCCATTTACTTTATTTTTCGAGCCAATTCTTTGCGATGTGCTCATCCCCTGGAGCACATACAATGCCACTTTCCTCCTTGACTGAAAGGGTAAATTAAGAATTCCTGACACACAATATTGTTCAGAAGAAGAAGGGCGGGGGGAAGCTGAAAGAAAGAAAAGGAACTTGGTGTGTGACTGAGCACTGAAAGAAAATGTAAATTTCAGTCCCAGACTTACTTATTAAAAGAAAGAAAGAAAAGAATGAAACTCAAAAACCCAACTGTTTATCCTTGTCTTAACACTGACATTGCTATCTCTGGAGGTGTTTGACAAAGGGAGAAGAGATTTGTCCCCAGTGTCCATGGCTCGAGGTGGGGAAGTGGGTCCCAACCTCTTTGATTTTTACAGTAAAAGCGGTCCTCCTCATCTCAAAGGCCAACATGGCGCCATACAAAAGAAAAGGAAAAACTAGTTGCTTCCCCCCCCCCTTTTATTAACGGCAGTGTATTATGTCTCCAGCTGCTCTGTGCTGGGGCAAGAAAATTGGTTTTGCACTGGGGAAAATGCTGCTGATATAGAACGGGCGATTTAGCAGTGACTCGGATGCTTGTAACCCCAGCCAGAAAACAAATTCTCATTAGAAGGGTCAGAGAGAAAGAGAGAGGAATGCTTTTTGCATTCAAGAGATGCAGAACATTATTCCCTTATGAAGGTTGCCATATAATTTGGAATATGAACACACACACACACACACACACACACAGAGACACACATATATATACATACATATGTATATTCCAAATTAAGGCAACATCTTTCAGCATTTGGTTTCTTTTCCCTCCCGTTGCCACTCCCTGAAAACCAGTCCACTTCTCTGAACATGTCTCTCTCTCAACTTGTTAAGTTTGAAAGATGATAGAGATAACAATTTGCTTTGCCAGTCGACGCATTAAAAAGCAGGATTACTGCAAAGCATTGGAGCCGCTCTGCCGCAGCAGAGCGTGATCAGAATGCAAGATGGAATATAGGGGAGAAAGGACAAGAAATGGTGCTGGCATTCGGAGTTTCTGCAAGTCTCCTTAGCAACTTGTCTGACATCTTTTTAAAAATGTTGGCAGTGACAGAGGGGGCTGTGTGGATCTCTGTGTGTGTCTGTGCGCGTGTGTGTCTGTGCACACATCCCCATGGCCATCCCCCAAATCTCCCATTAAATAAAACATGCCTTTCCATTTTTTAAAATAGTTTCATTTTCCACCGAATCCTTGGGTGCAATGACTGGGTTCAATGAGTTGGGCGAGAGGTGCACCCCCCCCCCATGGAAATGGGTGTTGGAGGACACAGGACTTTCTTCATTCAGAGAAACCCCTAGAGAATTGGGCTCTTCCCAGTTCTTCCCAATGTGGAGGAGATTCCCCACCTTTTTTTTTCACTTCCCCTCCTCGACATGCTATAGAATCAGCAAAAGCCTGTTGTTTGTTAAACAATTTGGAATGCGCTTGGGTTACAGTTTTTTTTTTTAATTATTATTTTTAGAACAGAACTAGTAAAACAAAAGAGAGACCTTCGAAGCCAGATTCTTTTTCTTTCTTTCTTTCTTTCTCTCCCTCCCCCAAACCCCTCCCAGTTTTTCCTTCTCTACCCCTCCCACAGTTTTTTAACTTGACAACTGAAGAATAAACTCCTATGGGAGGTGTGGCTTGCATGGTGATGAAGGTACGTTACATTTTTTTGTGGGGGGGGTATAGAGAGAGAAGAAAGGAAGTTAATATGGGGGGGGGGACAAATCTGAATTTGGCATAGGAAATCCAGTATTGTAGATATCTTGGAGTAACTCAAGAGAGATAGTTCCTGCTTTGCTGGAGAGGCTTCAGAATTTTTTGCTTGGTGTTCAAAAATGATGAAATAAAAGGAAACGCAGTCCATAGAGCGAATGTGAGGCAGAAAATATATAGAAAGGAACCAAGGGTGGGTGTGTTTTTTTTCCTTTTCCTTTTTTTAAATTCTGTTTTGGTTTTTTGGAAGGACTTGAAGTTGGCTGCCATACAAACAGATGTTCCTTGTCTTTCCAGAGTTAAGTAGGGCTTTGTATTGGAGCAAGACACAGGGCAGGAGAGCAGTGGAGTTTTAGAAAGGTGGGTGAGGGCTACAGATGTGTGTGGAGAGAGAGAGAGAGAGGGAGAGGTGGGGTGTGTGGCTGGATTTTTCCTTTCTTTCCATATCGAGTCTATTTTCTCTGAAAAGCATATCTTTTTGTTATTTTAGTTGCTTGAACAGCAGAGAGGAAAAGAATCTGACCTCTTCCATTTTATGGGAGGCTTCTTTTGTTCATTCATATGTGTGTGTGTGTGTGTGTGTATGAAAACAAACAAACAAATAAAAAGGTTTTCTGTTCAAACTCCTGTAAGACATTCCCGGTAAGTGAATGTTTGCACTGGGCTAGATGACGGGATCTTTCACTTTATTTCTTTTTATCACTCTGGAATTCTTTTCCTCCTGAAAAGCTCTCTGTCCTGTGAGTATGACCGCAAAGGTCTGAAGGCCCCTTTTGCCACTTTCTTCCAATTTTCTTAGAGAAACAGCATTCTTTGTACAGTAGAAATGGAATGAAATGTGAATGATCTCTATTTGTTCTTGTTCTTTTGTTCGTTGCATCAGTTGACTGGATTAATTCCCTCCATCTTTCTGTGATTGTTCTTTTAAACATCTATCTATCTATCTATCTATCTATCTATCTATCTATCTATCTATCTGTCTGTCTGTCTGTCTGTCTGTCTGTCTGTCTGTCTGTCTGTCTGTCTATCTATCTATCTATCTATCTATCTATCTATCTATCTATCTATCTATCTATCTATCTATCTATGTCTATTTCACTCTGCCCACCCTCTGCATATAAAGAGCTAACTATCTGGAGTAGCATTACTTCAAATTAAAAAGCAGAGGTTTACTCCCCCGTTGAATCCACAAGAGTTAAAAGGGGTTCAGGGAGGGGGCCCTCCAACTGAAATGTGGCAGCAGATCAATACTGCAACCAAGTATTTTGTTTTTGTTGTTTTTTTAAAAATTTTTGCATTTCATGCTTTCTTTCCACTTAAATCTAGTCAACTTAGTTTAAGACAGACAAATGAATAAAAAAATACCCTCCTTCCAAATCTTTTTATTGATTCCAGTTTGGAACACCCATTGCTATCGATTAAGTCATTCTGGATATTTGTTTTCATCTTCCAGTCTTAAAAAAAATGAATTAATGAATTAATGAAAGTCTTCATTTTGCACTGAAATGGAAGATGCATGGCTTTTGTTAGGAGAACATTACTTTTTTAATACAATTTTAGTCCTGACTTTAGTCAATTTTGGTTTTAAAATGAAATAACATGAAGATTACCTGGCAAACTCTGGTCTATCTATATTCATATATACATATGTATGTATGTATGTGTATATATATATGTGTGTGTGTGTGTGTGTGTGTGTGTATATATATATATACACACACACACACACACACATATATATACACAATACACAGTTCTAATTATTTGTACATAAACAAAATAGTGTACTTAGCGAGAAACTGTATATGCAATAGTATATTACTTGTAATTAAAGGATATTAACTAGTAGTTACCAACCAACCTTTCTATTTTCTATAGCTTACTATATATAGATGATCCAAACCATTTAGAAAAAGTAGGTTTCTCATGAAGGTCACCCATTGTTAGATCCTTCTTCCATGTCTCTTCAATGAGTATGGGAAAAAAACCATATTGTTTGCCATCATTATCAGCTAGGTTGTTGCATTAAAAAAAGTTGTTAATTATTTTCTCTATTTTTTATGAGATGGGAAAAATACAAGAACGCGATTGCATTTGAACCAGTTTCCATTTCCATTCTGAGTTTTGACACTGATTTGCCTGTAGCCATTAATTCTCATAGTATACCATCCCCAGAGGCAAATGCAGTAGGTAGAACATCAGAAGTCCTAGGAGAAGAAAGAAAGAAAGAAAGAAAGAAAGAAAGAAAGAAAGAAAGAAAGAAAGAAAGAAAGAAAGAAAGAAAGAAAGAAGAGTTTCCTTTCATTCTTTGTTTTGATTTCAAGCTTTGTCCTTTGATGGAATGGGAAATGCGAACACGAAAACGAGGACTTGCAAGTTACCTCCCGCGTAGAATCATTTACGTAACTATGGCGGCTAATAAATTCAGACATTTTAGTTTCTCCTGCTCTTGGAGCAGTGTCTTGGACTGGTGGTTTCATAAGAAGAAGAAAAAAGTCAGGATTTTAAGCAGAGAAGCCGTATGTCCCAAACACCTTTCTAGGTATCATTTTGTTTCCCTAAAGATGGTCATCAAAGCCCTCTGTCTCTCTCTCTCTCTCTCTCTCTATCTATCTGATTATTATTTGCCATCCCCTGTTCGCAGCTGTGTGGTCTTAGTGGTTGCAAAAGGAACAATAAATTGAAAGGCAAAATCAGCAAACTTGGCAAGAGATAGAAGATTGGGCTGGCAGGCAAGAATCCAGCTGGGGCGCAGAGAATAGCTTTCTCTAGAAGATCTCAGCTGAGGATTTCTTCCTCCTCCCTCTTATTTTTTTTTAACAATCTCGGCAGCTGGAACAATTATTCCTCCATCAGTGTGAAGAGTCAAAAAGTTACAGTGGAGAATTCATGAGCCAATATGGAAACAGGTAATGTTTCTCTCTCTTATTACCTTTGCTTATATGAACCTGCAGCAAAATTCCCACCATACCTAGTTTGGGGTAGTTGTTCTTGTTTTTAATAATTTGATGTTAGACGCAAAGTAGCCCCCTTGTTCTTGAGGCTGACTTAATGATATTCAAACTAGGAGAATTTTCTGGTATTTCCAAACTGGCAAGAAATGCATTTTACTGTGTGTTATCTTCTGTAAATGCATCAGACTGGGATTTGTGTGTGTGTAGATAGATGAGAGAGAGAGAGAGAGAGAGAGAATGCTGTACTCTTTAAAAAATGGCATAGCTCTTTATGTAAAAATCTCTTTTAAAAATGGCATAACTCTTAAGGTGAAGATGTAAATGCACCTAAATAAACTGATCTCATACTCAGGGATACATTTTTCATAAATTTGGGCCTAACAAGATGGTGCCTTGCATTTAGCAAGAATTTCCACAATGCTTTGATCCAGTTACTACAACTATCTCAACAATTATAAATATTCTTTTTCTTACACAACTTGTCAGTAGTTTATGTTTTTATGGACTGTAAGAATGAGGTTATGGAAGAATATATTTCCAGTTCTCAATCTGAATGTTTGGAAAAACTATGAATGGCTTAATGAAGAAGTCTAGATGCAAATGACTGAAAGCCAACACAGTCACAAGATACAAATTAATACAAGATACTGTTATTCCAACACACTCTGCATTCCACGTTGTTTGACAATTCTCTTGGAAAGAGAAATGTGGGTTGCTTGAAAACCACATGCACAGCAGAAGCAGAATTGTTGAATGTAATGGACAGGGAGAGGGAAAATCATCTCTTTAACAATTGCTTTCTAATCAAATTTCCTTTTTCCAGTTTCTACTGAAACTCGCTGTCTCAAAATGCTTAGAATCTATGTTTGTAGTTTTGCACTGATGTCTACTCAGGCCATTTTTAAAGCTGACTTGTGGAAATCCAAAGTTTAATAATATCTATCATTGCTTGATTAATGCCGCATTCATAGAACACAATGAACCAGGTTAGTGAAATAACTTATTTTTTGGGCTGGCACAATACACTGAATCTTAACTGGATATGGCCTGGGTTCACAGAACACAGATATGCACACAAGTTAATTAATATTAATGCTAATCAAGCTTAGCATATTGTAGAGATACTTCTGCTAATTTGTGTGAACACAATTGCAAACTCATATTTTAAATGATTGTTGTCTTTCTGATATATTGAAGTCTTTTTTTTGCTCTTAAGATAGTTCAAAAATAATTGTACTAATATCTTTCATTTTGTGACATGAGCAAAAAGAGGTTTTGAGATTGTGATACCCCCCAATCTTTCCATACTTAGTATCAGGTACAGAAGCAAAATATAAGGAAACCACTTTTTTCCATGTCTATCTGAGCACCTTTCCAGGTTTCTTGAGATATCTTTCAGCGACAATGATACCTTCAGGGAATAAGAAGCCAACATTGTCTTCATTCCTCTGAATTTATCTGCATTCTTCACAAATGGAAAAAAATGTGTGTGCTTGTATCTTTTAAAATCATATGCAGCTCAATCTAACTGTGAGCCAAAGAAAATATTTACTTAATGTATGATTTGCTGGACAGAAGGCCATGGGATCTGTTTTTCTGATACAGTTTCCACTAATTCTTTCCATGCCAATTTTCTTACTAATTCTTCCCCCAAAAATCTTTCCTAAAGTGTTTCACTATGGATGTGTAGTCTACTGCTCCCATCATCCCCCACTGCCATGAGTTGTAGTCCAACACACCTGGGGGCTCCGGGCTAGGAAAGGCTATTGTGAAATGATCTAGTGCTTAAAATGCTTAGCTACCCTACCAGCTATACGTATCATGAAAGAGCGTTTTCTATTTAAGCTGTGCCCTGGTATTTGTGCATAATAAGCTTATATGTTGTGTGAAAACAAAGTCCTATTGTGAACATGTGCCCATTTTGGATGTCAGATTTGGGATGGGTAGAAATACACTCTCAAGACAAGCTCATAAGGTAGAGGTTTTACAGTCTCTGAAATTAAAGCCAAAGATCAGTGTGTGTGTAATCTCTCTAGACAAAATAACTTTTTACAGAGTGACGCCTAAATGATCTATTGTGTTGGGGCACCGAGAGGAGGTAACTAGCATGAAGCTGGCTTTGGGCAGGAAAGCTAAATTGGGTCATGCCACTTGGATAGAAGATTTCCAGGTAGTACCAAGACCATAGGCGAGACTAGATAGTTTGAAACATCTAAGAAGACAGAGGCAAACCAAAATTGCACTATTGCCAAGAAAAATGCATGGATGAATCCATGAGTGATCAGGAGTCAAGTTCAACTTGAAAGAGACTTTAACTTGGAGCAGGACAGCCAAGAAGAGTAAAGGTTTATTTGGCTTTTGTTCTTAAAAAAAACAACAACAACTTGTCTTCTCATCCCTATTTTCTACAATAGCCTGGGTACATCAGAGAAGTCAAAGTTGTTTATCAAGAGTAAACTGAAAAGGTTGGTGTGCAACTGATCAATCTTCCCCACAAGAGTGAGAAAGATTCTCTCTTTAAATTACGGTACCCTCCTCTTAATTTGCACCTGTACACACACATTAGCACAAGCAAGTTTTGTGTAGCTCAGTGTTCTGTTTCTCTCTCTTGGTGACACATCTGCTTTTTTTCTTTGGTGATAGCTTTTCTGCATTTCCCCAGGTAAAACACCTGTTAGAATAGCTATTTACCAGTAGAGTAAAAGATTGAAGTATTTTTACCACAGGCATCCACACTGATTAAGATTGTAAGGTGCTTTTGGGAATGTCTCTTTCCCCTAGAGTTAGCAACGTTCTCCTGTTGTGCACGAGAAGAATGAACTTTTGCTGAAAATTTAACTTTGTGCCAGTTCCATTGGCCCTCATTAAGGTTTTGCATGATTCCCATTATAAATGAAATAGAAGGATTCTTGGGGATTATATTTTCAGTCTCTTATCCTCACAATAAGTAATTGGTCTGGGCTAGCTATGAAACTTGTAGTGTTAACAGTATGTGGTTCAGCAGCACCGAACATGAAGATTATGGTCCACCCTATGACACTGTTTTGAATGAAGGGTGGGATAGCAATAGATCTAAAAATCTAAGTAAGTTCCAATTCATGTACAGAAATCTTTTTGGGAACCTAGTGAAGATACAGAGATAAAGTGGAGCAATGCTTTAATTGGGGTGAAAGTTGACTGGATTCATACACTACAGTAAGCCATAATATAGTTCGCTTGGTTGGGCTTAGTGTGTTGGGTGGACTCCACTGTAGTTTGCATGCCATTGTTTATGGCTTAGCATGTCATTTTTATTGTTCCATAAATCATGGATAGGCAAGTGTGCAAACAGTATGCAGACTTACCGTGGCTCATGTTACTTTTTCCACATAAGGAGATGAGAATAACTCTGCTGGATCAAACAAAAAGTATCTCCAGTCCACTTTTCTTACGGGGTCATATATCATACAAAGTCATAACCCAATTTGTGTAGTGTTGACTTAACATGTAGTGTGAACTCAGTCAATTTAGTCTGTAAATAGGGCTTAATATGAGGCATGAATTCTCCAATGCGTCTGTCACCAGATCATGGTTGAGCAACCTATAGCTTAGTATGCTGGGTGGTTGCAGCTTCTCCATAATGGGAAGCTCCAAAATTAGGATATGAGGTGGTAATTATCATCTCCCATTATAAGTGCCTTTATAATCAAGAGTAATCACCACTGATAGATCAATCCACCCTGAATTTTACAGGGTTGTATGAAAAGCCATTTGCTGACTCCCTTCTGCTGATGACCTCCTTCAAAGAGGTGGATCAGAAACCCCTGGAGAACATGTGGTTTCATTCGTGAATTCCCATCTATCTAAAGCCCTGCCTAGAACTTACAGTTGTGTGAAAAAGAAAGTACACCCTCCTTGAGTTCTATGGTTTTACGTATCAGGACATTAAAAAAATCATCTGGTCCTTAGCAGTTCTCAAAAGTAGGTAAATACAACCTCAGATGAACAAGAACACATGACATATTACACCATGTCATCATTTATTTTACAAAAAGAAAGCCAAAATGGAGAAGCCATGTGTGAGAAACTAAGTACACCTTATGATTCAATAGCTTGTAGAACCACCTTTAGCAGTAATAACTTGAAGTAATCATTTTCTGTATGACTTTATTAGTCTCTCACATTGTTGTGGAGGAATTTTGGCCCACTCTTCTTTACAACATTGCTTCAGTTCATTGAGGTTTGCGGGCATTTGTTTATGCACAGCTCTCTTGAGGTCCTGCCACAGCATTTCAATCAAGTTGAGGTCTGGACTCTGACTGGGCCGTTGCGACACCTTGATTCTTTTCTTTTTCAGCCATTCTGTTGTAGATTTGCTGGTGTGCTTGGGATCATTGTCCTGTTACATGACCCAATGTTGGCCAAGCTTTAGCTGTTGGACAGATGGCCTCACATTTGACTCTAGAATACTTTGGTATACAGAGGAGTTCATGGTCGGCTCAATGACTGCAAGGTGTCCAGGTCCTGTGGCTGCAGAACAAGCCCAAATCATCACCCCTCCACCACCGTGCTTGATGGTTGGTATGAGATGTTTGTGCTAATATGCTGTGTTTGGTTTTCACCAAATGTGGTGCTGTGCATTATGGCCAAACATCTCCACTTTGGTCTCGTCTGTCCAAAGAACAGTGTCCCAGAAGTCTTTTGATTTGTTCAGATGCAACTTTGCAAACCTAAGTCATGCTGCCATGTTCTTTTTAGAGAGAAGAGGCTTTCTCCTGGCAACCCTTCCAAACAAACCATATTTGTTCAATCTTTTTCTAATTGTACTGTCATGAACTTTAACATTTAACATGCTAACTGAGGCCTGTAGAGTCTGAGATGTAACTCTTGAATTTTTTGCAATTTCTCTGAGCATTGCACAGTCTGACCTTGGAGTGAATTTGCTGGGATGTCCACTCCTGGGAAGATTGGCAACTGTCTTGAATGTTTTCCAGTTGTGAATAATCTTCCTCACTGTAGAATGATAGACTTTCAGTTGTTTGGAAATGGCCTTATAACCCTTCCCAGATTGATGGACAGCAACAATTGCTTCTCTAAGATCATTGCTGATGTCTTTACTCTCTGGCATTGTGTTAACACACACCTCAATGCTCGAAACCAGCAAACTCCTAAAACTTCAGCTGTTATAGAGGTAGTCACACTTGCTGATGATCAATTGATCAAGGGCATTTGATTAGCAGCACCTGGCTGCTACTTTAGCCTCTTCATACCTATGGAAGCAGTAAGGGTGTACTTAGTTTTTCACACATGGCTTCTCCATTTTGGCTTTCTTTTTGTAAAATAAAAGATGACATGGTGTAATATGTCATGTGTTGTTGTTCATCTGAGGTTGTATTTACCTACTTTTGAGAACTGCTAAGGACCAGATGATTTTTATGATGTAAAACCATAGAACTCAAAGAGGGTGTATTTTCTTTTTCACACAACTGTAGCTTCATTTTGGGTATCAAATAAAACCCTTTTTAAAATTCCTTGGGGTTTTTAATTTTAGACATTCTAACAGCATAATAGTATGGCCCTCCATACTATTGCTAGTCTGCAATTTAAACAGTTCCCAGCCAGCACAGTCAAAAGAGAGGGATTCTGGGAGATGTAGTTCAGCAACATCTTGAGTGCCTATGGTGCCCTGTTGGGTTCAGTGCAGATTATTCATGTTTGTGGCTTCAGACTTACCATCAGCTTTAATTAATCTGCTTGTTTATTTTATGATGTAGAAGTTGTTTGCTTCCCTTGATATTTTAATGGCATAATCTGCACTTGAGCTAATGTTGACACAGGGTGGTATTAAAGAAATGTTTCAGATAAACAAATAAAACAAAACAAAATGTTACATATTGTAGTTATATAAAGTGACATAAACAAGAAACACAGGCTGGAATGAAAGGAGGCTTTTAAGCAAGCAGTTATGGAAAGAAAAAATAGCAAACCAAGCTGTCACATCTGGATGTGTCATTGAGGGTTCTCGCCCAGCATATGGGGACAGAGTGGGGAATCTTCCTTTCTTGGCCGGTGAATGCTAGAGCGAACCAAGGAAGCCCAGAAACCCGTTGGTGCCCTGGCAAATATAGAAACATTTGACCAATGCAGGGCATTGCAGTCCAGCATCCTTGATCTCACAATAACATAACGTTCTGCTGAAATGTGCCTCCCAATTCCTCAAAAGTTTATGTCAGCTGTGAAAGAGGCTTCCATTACCCTCCTCTTGGGTACTTGAGGACTTCTTCTAAGCTTCTCCCTGAGATATCTTTGAGCTTCCTTCATGGTTGGAGGTGGTACACTGAGCATTGCTGTTTTCCATTACACATTTTTCCATCACTCGAAGGCCTTCCTGGCTGCCCACATCTGAACATCAACCAATGTGTCTCTTAGGACCTCTGTTGTCAAGAGTTAACAGGAATGCTGGAAGCCAGGGAGGCTGCAGGATGAAAGACAGGACACGCACTGACGTCTCTTGGCCATTATGTAACAAAATAAATGTACAAACACATTCCATCCCTGGATATTTCTCCACATTCCTGTTGTCCTTGGAAAGAAGGCAATTCTCCTTCCTTAAACGGAAGATGAAACGGAAGAAAGAAAATGCAGAAAACCCCAAGAAGCAGCATAGGAAGACAGAAGTTCCCCCCCCCGTTTCTTCTTAGCAGCTGCTCCTTTGTTGCCTCTGAACAGGGAAGCTGTATGGCCCTTTAATACCCAACTCAGGTGGTGCGTGCCAACAGGATTAGCACTAAACCAAGACCAGTGAGAAACAATTGGTTGCTCAGGGAAATCTCCTGAGATTCAGAAGAACAAAACAGCTCGATGTGGCCTGAGCCTGTTCAGTATTCACCAGAAGCCACAAACTGTTGAGTATCAGTTGGAAAAGAGAAATGGAAGACTAGGGAAATGGAAGGGGGGGGGGTTAACGAGACATAGCTGGCCAGCTTACAAGAACACAGACTCAGAGCAGAGATGTTAGGAATAGAGCAGACTTTTCTGCCCCGATTTCCTTTCTTCATTCAGCCAGTGTTTGTGAGTTATTGGTATACATTTTGAACTTCAGTAACGTCTTTTGAGACCTCTGTGGTGTAGACATGATCTCTCATTCCCCCCCTCCCCGCCAGAATTCAGAACGAATAGCAACGGGAGGTTTGTTTTCTATGGGGCATCTTGCAAACGCTAAGGGTGACTTTTTACTGTTTCTAACAGGTTTGTGTTTCATTTCCAGAAGTGGTTTATTAAGATTATGATTATGAATACTACTACTGCTATTAACAAGAAGATCTTCCTGCCAGTTGCCACAAACCCGTAGATCCGAACTTGTGCTCCTATCCTACACAAGCTTGTATCTATAGGTATGTGTCTGCTTGGCCAATGCACAAATTGTGGATTTACATGTTGTAAATGTCCTGTTTTGCAAAATGCCAACCCTGACCCCCACCCCTGAGTTGCCCTCGTTCTCTCTATTTTCATCCCCTCTCTAGTGATAGAGCAAAATTAAAAATAGTCACACCTGGTCTAAAGGTCAGGAGAAGAACGTCAATCCAAGACAGGAGGTGGGAAGGGATTATAATAGTTTTGGAGGAACCCTGGAGTGGCCTTA
This sequence comes from Python bivittatus, assembly GCF_059951505.1. NCBI lineage: Eukaryota > Metazoa > Chordata > Lepidosauria > Squamata > Pythonidae > Python > Python bivittatus. The sequence continues at coordinate 4,711,662 of NW_028277052.1, read as the reverse complement.
TCCCAAACAAGTCATAATAAACAAGTCATCTAACTTAGCATTGACTCCCATGGCTAGCAGCGGTTCTGCAAAGTCTCAGAACAGCATCTTTCCCATCCCTACCTGGGACTGAACCAGGCACTTTTGGTATGCAACGCAGATACTCTACTGTTGAGCCTCTTCTCTTTTCCAACTACTGGAAGCATTAACAACCTTCCTTGAGCCAAATCAGGAGCACATGTTATTTCAGAGGACTCCTTTTCTTTTCTTTTTCAGCCCAGGAATGTGCTTTCTGATGACTTACAGGTATTTGGGATTTCCACTCCCATTTGCCCTAGCGAGCAAGGCCAATGGCAAGGGATTGTGGGAGTTGCAGTCCAGTCTTCAGAGGGTTCGTGATCTTAGCCTACCAATTCGAACTTTCAAGGCTTCCTGTCCTGTTTGTCACCAATCACCCTACTCAGTCCTCCATATTCTGATTTTGAAGATTTCATCAAACATTGATATCACCCTACACTGAATGGGTAGAACCAACCAACCTACTATCTCCCTCCCTTCCTCCCTCTTTGTGGTAGTGAATTCCAGATTTTAGAGCTTGCATGGAATGATGGAATACATGAGATTCTTGATTACACTATCTGCAGGAGGCTCCCCCCTGCTTCCTTTTTATATAAGGGAAAACATTGAATATTGATTCAAGATTTAAGGCAGAACTGGGGATCCTGCAGTGAGTCAGATGTTATTGGATTGCAGCTACTATCAGCCATGGCATTTGGACATGCTGGATGGAGTTTCTGAGTTGTAGTTCCACAATACTAGGACAGCTGCAAGGATTCCAGTTTTCTTTCCCAATCTGTCAGCAAGCTGTTATATCTCAATGGGTTGTCCTGTGTTACTTTTCCTGATAGCATTGGTAGATATTTCTTCTGGACTGTGTTAGGATTGGAACAGAACTAATGGATACTTTCAGCTTCCGGAAGGCAATGCTTTCCCGCAATGTTTGGTTTTGTTTCGTTTTAGGGCAGGGCTGTTGTCTTAAGCCAGTTACTGAATCACAGTTTTGAAAGATGAAGAAACCTTATTGCCACATTGTTTGCTGGCATGCTGGTTTACTATTCCCAGAGTAGATCATTGATTACGTCAGTATATCATGGTCCTTAAGTATTTGGACATAATTACCTAAAAGTGGAAGAGAATCTGGCAAGATTTTTCTTTGTCTGGTGTAGACCAAGAAAAAACAAAGATTAGATATGCAAAATATACTTGCAAAAAAAAAACCACACAAAACCTGGTAATAGATTAATTACTAATTAAAGTGTATTTATTCTGTCATGAAGACCAATAGCATGCCCTCTAAAAAAAGATGGTACACAAGGGAAAGGGGGCAGGGAGGGAAGAGGAAAAAAGGAAGCTCAGACACCAATTCTTAAAATTACAGTTCTTATCACAACCAGGTAGGATGAAAGGAAAGTGGATAGAGTAGCCGTTTGGCCAGGTAACAGTTAAGGAAGCTTGTTCCTCAGCAGAAGTGATTAATAGCTCTGCACTGTGAAAAGTATGTGTGTATCCCAGCTAAATATACACATAAAATGATATAATAAGCTGCCTTACATCGGCTCATTTCAGCAACATGTTCACCTCCAGTGGCTCTGATATTTGTGATTCTTTTAACAAGAGATAGGTGGGTTCAAGCTGCAACCATCTGCCTGCAAATATTTACTGTAGCACTAAATTGAGGCCTTTCTCCAGGGGACACGCCACCTCCCTCTCCCAGCATCCTCAGCTTCCTGGTCTTTCTCCCAGCATCCTCTCAACAACAACCTCTCTCAATGAACCTAAGTTTGAATTTGTGAAGTGCTGCTCCTCTCCTCCCATGGGATGAGAGAGAGAGAGAGAGAGAGAGAGATCAATTGGTCTTCTTCAGAAGCTTCAGACAGCCACTGATTGGTCCTGTCACCATGAAAGATGGCAAGGAACTGTGGAATGGTAGTCCAAAGGGTCTGCAGAATACTAGCTTCCTTACCTTGCTCCCATGTTCCAGGCTGTTCATGATTTCACAGAACTCTCTCACCAAGGCACAGTGTCCGTGCTTCAAGATGTATGGGATCTGCTTGTGAAAATGGGGGAGGAGGAAAGGAGAAACTTTCCTAAAAGCTAAACTCTTGCTAATGATTGGTGGGCTGCATCTTTAATGTGGGTATGATCTGGAGCCCTGCTAGATCAGTTTAGATTTTTTTCTTTATTTTTCCATGTGCTGTGCATGCCCTTCTTTCCCTCTTAACCATTTTGTTTCTTTCTTGGTACCTCCCTCATTTTTCCCATGGTGGAATTCAAAGCAGCGGGTCCAGGATTCCAAGCAGTGTCCCATCTAGATGATGATTGTATCTAGATGGCTTAGCTTCAGCAAGATGGTTATCAGAGATCTTTTTCCCATGTCAAGTTCCATTTTGCCTCTCAGCCTTCCAACCTCAGCCTTTCCTGACCTGGCATCTTCCAGATATGTTGGACTTCAACTCCTACATTCCCTAACAAGCACAGCTAGTCAAATGCCTCATTGCAAATTGGATATTCATTCCCTAATGCTGTTCCAAGCACTATTTCAGAGCACAAGATACAAAGGAAGGAAGGAAGAACTGCAAGCCACAGTACCCTATACCTCCTGAGGTAGGGGATATGCAAACAGTGTCCAATAGGTCCAAGAACGTTCAATATTCACCCAAAGCAATGTCTTATCATGCCTATCTCTGCTGGGCTGACATCATTATTGTATTCTTTGGTTATGAGTTTTCTCCTCATTCCAGGTTCAACACACGTTGGATGTATCCGCCAACCCAACACAAATTGGATAGATAATTGTTTCTATTTGTTAAAACATTGTTTTGGAGAATTATTTTTCTTTTCTTTTAAAAAAAGCTCAAGTTAATCAGAAGAAAGAAAAACCAAAGCATGCACATTTAAGAGAAGCTTTGGGGTCTGATGCAGACATGACTTCCATTCTGGCTGTATTTACTCACTAATGCCTTCATGACATCAGCACATACTGTATTGTCACATTGTTATTATGTGACTGCACATATTCACCCTAATTACATAATTATCTATAATTGCACTAATTGGGTAAAGACATAATTGATGAAAATCACTTTAAAATCAACAAGGAGATTCTGCCAAATGGGGAAAAGTATGTTGGAGGCAACTGTTAAGCTAAAAGAAAAACAAAACTTCCCAAAGGAGAAATATTGAGGACCCTGGCGACACACTCGTAGCATGGAGTCTACTTTCTTGGAGGCAGATCCTTACTGGGCTGGGAGAACATCTGCATATGCAGAAGGTGGAGGGGTTTTGAATGGGGAGGGCAGGCTCTTCAGATCACCACCAATGACACCATGATAAGGGCAGGCCGGTAGCATCTACCTCTCCCTGTTGAGAGGACAGGTCTGTGGCAAAACCAGGCCCGCTTTCATCTCATCCTAAATGAATGGGTCACTTGTCAATTTCAGCAGCGCCCTGTGCTGCTTTTTCTTGACCTCAAGTTAATTTCGGCTGTTTTTGCATCAGTTTGCGAAATTTGTTTCAAAAAAAAAAAAATCCGAATTTTCCACGATTCTTTTCACGTAATGCCGTTTTTGCATATTACCCCTATGTTTGTATTTTTGGAAGCTTTTCCCCCAAAGAGAAAGTATTTGTGTTTGTGTGTGCTTGTGTTTCCTTAATATCTGCATTCTCAAAAAAAACAAGTTGGGGAGAGCAACCCAAAATTCTGAAAAATTCAGATCTCAGTAATTGAGGGGAGACGCCATAAATTGTTATTGGTGCAAAAATTCTGTATATGAACCCAATACCAGATTAGAGCTGTATAGTGCTATGGTTAGGGTTAAAGTTAGATGTTCACAAAGTGGTGGAACAGTAGCATGGCATCTATCTGGGACTCATTAAAGTACCTACATCTGCTTCCAGGATCACACAGCTGCAGCAGAAGCCTTCCCACAGCAGTGACATAATCATGGAAAAAGACATAGCTGCTTTAATGAATCTCAAGCTTGTGCTCCATTCCCGCAGTTGTGTGTTCCACAGCACCTCTTCCAAATCAAATCCAAAGCATTGCCCAACTGTATCCCACAGAAATTGTTTATAGGTCAACTATTCAAACACCATTTGCAACTCATTGTAAAGGCGATTTCTTCACTTGAGTAGTGAATTTTCAGTAGTACTTCAATAAAGATCATCTTGGCAGTTTTACATTTTGCTTCTGGGAAAAACTTGTTTAAGGTCTGTAATAGATGATATGCAATAGATAAATCTACTTGGAAGTACTTTGGAGTAAGTTCCACCAAAATTAGCAGGTGGCACCTTTCATTCAGTAAAGATGAATCAAACATTCTTATAAAAATGTTGCTTCTATTGAAAGGAATGATTCTAATAGAAGAGAATGTAATGATTTTAGATTTGGTAGACCTGGCCAGCATGTGATTTCATGTTATTTTGCTACAGAGGCACAGTGGCTAAAGTTCTTTTCAAGGATGAAGTTCTTTTAATGGATGATGCCGTCAAAGTAATCATATTGATGGAGCTGAATGTCACTTATTAATTCTGATTGGTTGAAAGTCTTGGCTGCGTGTGCTATGATTTCATAACCTTTTCCCCTCAATTCGGTTGGAATCCGTCAGCCTGCTCTTTAAAATGTTGTGGGAAAACTTTCTTTTTTTTACTCCAGTTAAATTTCATTTTTGCTTGGATGTGGTTTTTCTTTTCATTGTAGCCTAAGTTACATTGTTTTGCAAAACATCACCCTGTTATTATTGTCCCCTGTTCTTTGCACTGTAAATTTTTGTCTTTTTTTATCCAACCACCACGCAGTCAGCTCTATCCCATTTTTACCCATTTGCCTGTTCCTTTTCCCTTTTCATCTTGGAAATATGAGCCGTTTCACTTATCTGCTCCTCGGCCTAAAATAGCCACCTGACTTGTTCCAGCTCAAAGATCCATTTATCAACCAAGTCCATGGCCAACTTGGCTACTGAAAGTATAATAGCATAGTACAAAAGTTAGCCTCTTCTTTCAGGCTTGCAATATGGCCTAACATACTACTGTACAACATGAGCCCCAAAAGTCATGTCTGAAAATAATATTTTGAAATAAGCTACATTTCAAATGAAAGCAATAAGAGAATCAACTTGCAGCCAAGCTGAGGAGATACTTTAGAGCAGTGTTTCTCAACCTTGGCCGCTTTAAGCTGTGCGGACTTCAACTCCCAGAATTCCCCAGCCAGCCATGCTGGCTGGGGAATTCTGGGAGTTGAAGTCCGCACAGCTTAAAGCGGCCAAGGTTGAGAAACATGGCTTTAGAGTCTTAGTCAGGGGAGCTGTCAGAGACTCTAAAGCTAAAGGCGACTGCATCGTTTGCCACTCTGGTTGAACCTTGGCAGAACAGCGGCAGATTGGCCAGATGGAAGATCATCCCTAACATTGGCCATTGATTCGCATCTTGCCCAGACAATATCAGGGGGTTCTAGTTTGGAAGGTTTTTAAGCCAGCATGTCTCCTTAATGTGCTTTGAATTCCCTCTCTTTCCCTGAAGACTGCGTGTCTCCTCCCGTGCTTGTTATGGTCTGTTCTCTATTGATCTGATACTTGATGGTGCTTTAGCTGGGAATCAAGCACATTCCCAATTTAATTAATTTGTAGAGATCAGCTGTCTTCCTGGCCAACCTGAAGACATTGGTGCTGGTCTTGTTGGCTCTGGAGGAGGAGGTTTTTCTTTCTTTTTCTTTTCCCCCCACCCCCAATTTTTTTCTTTTCTTTTTTTACTTCTTGCATGTATCCAAGCTGAGGTAGTAGGTTGTATGGTTTAGAATTACACCAAGGGAGATAACTGTACAGCCTCCTAGCTTTACTTGGGTCGTGCGCAAAGCAGCGAGCTTGATGAAAAGGTTGTAATCCTTTGGGACGCAAATGGACAGGTAAGGACTCTTTTGTGAATCTCTAAAGGAAAAAAAGGGGGGATTTCCTTTAACAAAGCCTCTGTCTCCCCCAAACCACAAAGATAAAAGCCAAGCATTAATTTAACAAAATTCTGGAACTTAATAACGTTTAACAGTTCCTACTTTTCACAATGTCAACAGCAAGCTTGGGAATATTATATAAACGTCAAACGAAATAGTCATCTGAGTTTGATTCCCCCCCTGAAAAAAAATTGGGGTGGTGAAATTCTGCCTGAGATAGTTCTATTAATATGCCTTTTTGAATAGACAAAGAGCTAATCCATATAAATAAGTTAATTATTAGTATAACTTTTAATTTTGAATAGAACTCAGTTTTCTCTGGATTTTGGCACTTCAGGGCTCCAGAGAGCCAGGGCGTGAATGATTCCCCCACCTATTTGTCCATAAAAGGAAGGTAGAATATCATTATCTACTACTACTACTACTTCCTGGATATAGAAAACTAACACATAGGACATAATCAGCACCGCCTTTATCTTGACATGCTATATTTTTCATGGGAATCCTTTAACTATCATCCCCTCCACCATCATAAGGTTGAAGTGGAAGAGTCCAGAAGAAGCTGACTATGTGCTTCTTCCATGGGGACTCTTTATCTGGCAAATAAGGAGAATGCCTTTCAGCATATTCTTGAGAATTGTAAGCCCAAAGCATGAAATATTGGCAGCCAAAAGAGTGCATTTCAGAATTCCCAGGAACTCTTCACTTCTTAAAAGGTGTGAGTGCAGATAGCCTCAAATGTAGAAGAAAGCAGCATGAACATAAGAAATGGACCTCAAGGTGCTTCATGGACTGCGTAGCCTTTACGGGAGTGCTGAATTCACCAAACCAGAGAGAGATGCCACCAAAATGAAAAGGTGTGAATTGCTTTGGTGAATTCAGGACTCCTCTCACACATCTGCCTCCCCTTTACTTAGAATTGGACTACCTTCAAAGCTACACAGTCCATAAAGCACCTTGACCACATGATTGTGGCCACTTCCTGGACATTCTTTGAAGGCTTCTGGATCTTGAGTTACTGAGCTGGGGTTTCTTTCTGCTTCTGTTCCCATTTTCCCAAGTTAACTCAGCCAGGAATCTGACATAAAGAAAAACTGAGATGAGATAAAATGCTTCACCATTTTGGTCAGACTGCTTCCCATCCTTTCCAAGCAGAAACCCGTACATCTGGAGAAAACCAGAAATCTTCTTCCTATTCATTTCCTAAATATGGGGTGAGTGTGTGTGAGTGTTTTCTGTAATTCAGATTCACTGGAATGGTGGGAGGAGGGAGTCACAGCAACAACACCTCCTGTTCATTCGTCTCTTCTCAGTGCTGTTACAGTTTAATAGCAATCATGATTATGCTAGAAGTGAAATTTCACTATGTTCCCCAGAGGTGGAGACTCAGCCAGGTAGTCTGAGTTCTGGGAACTGTACATTAAAGTTCCCATCCCTTTTGATTTCTGGAAATCTGATGTCCTCATTTCTTCTCCCAAATGCCCAGATCATGATCCTCTTCTCTACTTTGTTAACCTGGATGACATAGACTCACAAAGGACAAATCTGACATGGACATTTTTCAGGTAGTGCTGAAAAATCTCCAAATCAAGACTGACTCCTGGTGACTTCGAGGATGCATTAATTTTTTTTTTCTTGGCAACAATACAAAAAGTGGTTTGCAGATTTCAACTTCCCAAAGTAGCCTATAGCCCTGGGGTCTCCTCTCAAAGTATTAATATGACTTTTGAGACCAGACAAGATCAGCCAGATATAAGGAAATAGTCTAGAGGGGAAAACAAAGAACATGACAGTGATGAAGACTAAAGGCAAAAATAATGTTCTGCCTTTACTTGCCTGTAGAGCTGATACACAAGATGAATGATTCAGAAGGTTTAAGCGGTAACTGGACACATTGATTTAAGGTTTTTAGGATATCTTTCTACATCAAATATAGTTTTGTGGGAATTATTTTAAACTCCTACCCTTTCCTTCCCTTATACCTTAACTTTATATACCTGAGCTGATAATGGAAGTCATAAAGAGATCCTATTTAACCTGGTGCCTTCCTCCCCAGATGTGCTGGATTATTTCAATATCCATATTTTGGATGTTGCTGGAGATTATTGAAGTCTGGCATATAAGGAAGGCACTGAGTTGGAAAGGCTGCCCGAGAAGGTCTGTGTGTATTTCAGGAGTAAAGCAGACATTTATGATTCAAGGGAACATTACGACTTCTAGCAAAAGAGCATTCTCAATCAGAACTTGGTGCAATTAATCCGTTAATATGTCCTCGAGTGCCCTTTTCTCAAAGATCCTCCATATGTCCTTTTGACATATGTTTTCCATATGTCTTGCTGGTAATTAGTATTCCATCATATGTCTTCCAGCATATTAATTAGACTTCCTGGAAAATGTGGTGGCATTACAAGTAAGGACCTTTTGCAGTTGTCACAGAACAGCCTTGTTGCACTTTTCAGCCCTCAGGCAAGAAATTAAAAAGGAGTGGAAGGAAAGGTGCTTTGGGTAGAACCCAGATGGCTCTAGAAAAATCCCTCCTGCTATTGATCTTCATGAGCCTGAAAGCTCTTCTGTTGTTTGACATTTCTATCGATTTCTTTAACGGGTCGCCATTACAGAATATGTTTACCCTTGTGAATTTGCTGAAAGTTTTAGGACCTGCTGGAAGGTGGAGAAGAAGGGAAGAAAGGAGGGTATGTTGGTTTCCATCTCCTCATCTCCCTCTTCCTTCATCAACTGGTGAAGAATATATATGTTTGGCCAGGGTCTTTTTCATCATCTCTCCTGAAGCAGAGATATCATATTTTATTTATTCATTTATTTATTTGAAATATGTATGTGGCCGCCCATCTTAGAACATAACTCTGGATGGCTCACAACAATAAGACCAACAACGATAAAAACCATAAAAATAAATGCCTGTTACCTCAGCCGTCGTCCTTGGATGTCTCCATCAAAACTATTCCAGGCTCTCAGCTCACCCTCTCCCAACACCCCGGGGAACAGCCAGCTCTTTACAGTCTTCTGGAAGGCTAAAAGGGTTGGGGCCTGCCAGATCTCCAGGGGAAGGGGTTCTACAGGGCAGTGGCCACTATGGAAAATGCATGCTTGCTATGTCCCACTAAATGGAAACATTCAAGGGAAAGGACCTGGGGCATGCCCACTCTATGTGACCTGGTTGGGTGGACAAATGCATGTCTTAGCATGCCTGAAAATATTATATATTCCTGTCTTATTTCCAAGAAGCTCAATGTGGTATGCAAACTTGCAGAAAGGGACCAAAATTCATTGAATAGTTTTACCTTTAGATATCAGTGTATGCGATCTGTTCCTGAACCAGAGGATAGTTTCATGCCAGAATCCAAACTTCCCTGGATATTGCATTACAGTTTGCATCTCACAGGAATGTGCATTCAGCAAACGTTGCACGCAAAATAGGGTATTTTAAGGAAAGTAGTCACTAAAATCAGCACATGATGGGAAACTGCAAACTAATATTGTACTTATGCAAAAGTGTCTATAAAAATGTGTGATGGTGTGTTTTTTTTTTTTTTGAAACATAAACTGATGCAGAATTGCATTGAATTGGAACTGTGAGAAAATGAAATTGACAGATTGGCTCATTCCTATTCAACTTCTCACCTAAGGAATATGTGTGTAGCCCAAGGTCATTTTGTGAGCATTAGGGCAGATTCCTCTGGTCCTGATCCCCACTCACCTAGAAGCAAATCCTAAACTCACACTAGCAAAATTGTTGTTGTTTTTAAGCCACTGAACTTATTTTTACCCTATTGTAATTGACTTTCCCATAGCCCCATCATAAGCCATCATTTTCCAGCCATTCACCAGCGTCCCACATGGTCAAATGTGTGAAAAACACAGAACTGAAATAGAATGAAATGTAAAAATGATGTATTGTTTTAACACCTAAGACCCAATGGGATATATTTAGGCAGTGTATAAATATCAGCATGAAATACATAAGATTTATGCCATGGCTGGAATCTGAGCCTATTAGATGCTTCCTCAGTGAACATTTCCAAAAGCAGCACTTGAGTTGGAAGATTGAATGCTGTGTAGACAATGTGTTTTGAACTGAGCAGTGCTCGAGAGTACATACCTGCTCAACCATTAGGCATTGGTCAGGTTCCAGAGCAATGCTGAAGTGGTTCCATGGTTTCTACAAACGTGGCAGTTGCCTTCACCTTAATGGACCAATTGTCGTTCCTACAAAAACAAAAACAAAAAAACCAGTTTTGTTGTAGAGTAATAATTAATCATATTTACAAGCAGGTCAATTTAATCCCTCATTCCCCACCCTTACTTTTCCATTTTGGTTTGACAACTAACCTTCAGTATTCTTTTAGTATTAACAGAACATCTTCTATAGTAGGGACGTAAAACAACTCCGTCACCACAGGTGTCTTTAGCAAGCCACAGTGACATCACAATAATATGTGTCATGATGTCATCATGCAAATGATGCAATGATATACTTGCATTATGATTCTGATGCATGTGTGTAAGATGAGTCACTTGTGTGATGTCATGATGTATATGCTGTCCTTTACCTCCCCTCGCTCCTCCCTGCAGACACCATCAATCTTCGCGAGATCTGTGAAACAAATTCCAACATGGCAGCACTTTCTGGAATCTGCTGGTGTCCATGTTTCTCCTAATAAACAACCCTGCCCATTCCTTGGTAACAGATGCCTCTGAAAAAGAACATTTGTATGTGGAAGTTGCATATGAAAAGTAGTTACTTAACACAAAGAAAAGGAATCTGTAAAACAAAAGACAAATTCTAATGAACTGTCCACTAATTCAGATAATACAATAGAGTGAATTTACACTGATGCCCACCTTTCCGTGTGCTTGAAAAATGCTAAAAAATGCTGCTGGGTTTTGTGGTTTCCCTCCTTTTGGCATTTTTTAATAAAATATATTCTACAGGCTTCAGGGCCTCACCTTGCAAGTTCATGCTTCTCTGTGCCTCACTTCAGTTTATCTGAAGGATGGGAGAGCTTTTTATTCTTCTAGAATTTCTTATCTAGATATTTTCTTGCAAAAGGATTTATTACCTTTAAAAAAAAATCTGGGAATTCTGAGAACCAGCTGAATAATTTTGGGAACTTATCTCTGAATTCTAAATTGATGGACTGAAAAGGAAGCTACAGGCCAAAAAATGCTGCCTTGAAAATTAGCTCCCTCAAACTCAGTAGGACTGACCCTTTAGAATGTTAATCTTAAGTATAATTATTTCTCTCTTAGAATTGAACAGAATTTTATTATGGTCACTGACCAAAATTTATCCCTCTTCTGAAAAACAAAGTATATGGGACAAATTGCTTTGTCACCTCTAAAATATAATCTACTCTTTCTACACGCCACCCCCAAAAATATTACTTTCAGCATTGCTACTGAGAATTGCTACCTAATTTTCCTTTTCATCCACCAATTAAGCACATTAATGCTGACAGTTTTACAAATTGCATATAAATGTGCTTCTGTATCTATTGTAGAATTCAGGTTACCTTCTCTGGGCAGAAAATTCATAGCAAATATTAATGCTAGCCTTTTTTCCTCCCTCCCTCCCTCCCTCCCTTCTTCCTTTCCTCTTCCTCTTCCTCACTTCTGTTTCCCATTATATGGGAAAGGCTTCTAACTTACAGAATTGGTTTCCTAGCATAGTGGAAAGCCTGCAAGTACGGAATGAACTTTATTTTTGTCACAGATATAAAAAGCACTTAGAGTGGATTTATTTTTGTCAATGATATAAAAATCCATTTGGAGTGTTTCCACTGCATCCTTGGCATTTTCCTTATAAATGTAAAAATGCCTATAAACAGAAAACGCTGAACCTAGACGTGCTCATGATGAGCTGAAATGTGACTGTCATTCCGCTGTGCCACAATAGCTGTGGATGATCAGTGTTGTAGTTCACTCTTCCCTTAGTATGAAATAGAAAGATCTCCACGGCTTGCTACATCATCATTTGAAAATAAAGGAAGGCCATGAAAAAGAGATGTGGAAAAACCACGCTTGACGGTCAGCCAAAGGAAGCACTTATGAATCATTTTATATGTTTTATTTATCACATATATAATCCTTCAGGGAAGGAACTGAAGAAAGCATTTACGATATGTCATCCAAACATCCCTTGTCCCAGAGCTGCATAGTGGATGGGATCACTCATATTTAACAACCTGCTGTCTTAGAAAACGTCATGCTAGTTATCCAGTTCCAGAATTCAACTCGGCCATTAATTCAGGATGGGGGAAGAACAGGTGGTCAAATGTGCAGTTATCTTCCAATACTTTTCTGGATTTTGTAATACTCTTTCCTGAATGTCGCAATACAGCTTTCTAGCAAAAACATACATGTGAAAATGTTTATGCTGGTGAAAATATGAGATTCATTTTGTGACAGGCACTGAGGCTAGACTGGAAGATTATCGAATGACATCAGTTGGGGGGAAGTGCAAAAAAAACCCAGAAACCCAAACAAACCCTGCCAGTCTGTAGACTCTCTACTCAGAGGTGCAGCTAGGAGTAATTCCAAAAAAATGAAAACCCTTGGAGAAAATATGGGATGAAATTAAAGAGTTATTTCTGCCTCTCCTCCTTATTCAGTGTCTCCTAGACAGAAGGCAACTGTTCATTTCAGAGGGTGACTCATTCAGTCTTTCGGTTCTGAAGCCTTGATGAATTTTCCAAGTTCATCTTAGCCCCAGGTAGAGAACACCTAAAACTCAGAGGGTTTCATTATGGCTATCATAATGTTTTGGCTGAAAGTCACATGAGCGCAATTTATAATACACTGCAGTTCCCACATATCAGGGCTGACAATAGCATAGTCTTTGGGCGGGAATAGGTCTTTTAGAACAAAGAAGAAGAAACAACACAGAATTGAACTAAATTTTCACCAGCCATGTTGGAGTGTTCTTTTGAGAAATGGTACAGGCAAAATTTCCTGTGGGTCATAAGATTACTGTCTATCCCTTTGTTGGTACATATATTTTGTTACTTCGTAGCTATACATACAGCTTTCATTTAGCCCCTTCCAGTTTATTGGCTCCTGTTGCTGTTAGATGCTGTTCTGAACTGTTGCTAAAGAGTTGGCTTTGCAGTTTCTCAGTCTGTGTTGGGTGATGGGTGGGGGGACGAAGGTGCTTGACCAGGTGCTGGCTGGCTGTAGGTTCTCAGGCAAGGCTGGACAGATTATGGAGAGAAACTGAATGCAGGGACCAGTTGGAAAGGAACTGTTGATAGAAATAGTGAACAAGTTGAGACCCTGTACTTAAACTTTCCACCCTGCATGTAATGAAATGTAGCCTTATTCTCTTTCTCTGAACCCCTGGAAGAACATAATTTCTGAGACTGAAGATTTGGAACCATTTACCTCAACCTGGATGCATTGCCACGATTATTCTGCTAGGACATAACTTCAGTTTACATGGAGGCTCGTTCAACCGTAATGTTCCTTCCCATCACCTGGGCCATTCATAGGTTACAGAATTCATTTTTGAAATCCTGATAAGTCGTGGTGATCATTTATCTAGTAAGGCTGTGCAACAACCTTTATTTAAAGAGGAAAATGGGATTCAGACAAGAACACTCAGGTTACACTGGTCAACATCTCCATAAGGAAGCATCTGCACAATCCCAGAAAAGATGTGTTTGATCTGGCAAAGTGTCAACAGGGCATGTCCGCATACACTTCAAATCGCCTTTTCCCTTTCAAATCCACATCTACATACTCCTACTGTCTAGCTTATTGTATGGATGGATTTGTGAGGCTGGGCTTGGAAATTTATGGGGAGGGGCGTGGATTGATTAAAGATTCTTTGGTAAGAAGAACAATGGCAGGTGAGCTTCCTGCAAAGAAGAGCTTTTCAAAGACAGGACCAGCATTAGGCTGAGGCCAAGTAGGCTCTGGCCTAGGGTGCCAAACCTTAGGGGGTGCCCTTCTTCATATCTTTCTAAAAATGCAAATCTTTGCACCAGTTGAGGTGGCAATATCAGCCAATGTGGTTTGGGTGCCATATACCCTTGATCCGGCACTGTTCACAGGCACACGCTTACTTCATGTGATTCAGTGGCAAGGATTTAAAACATACCATCAAGCTTGGGGGGAGTGGGAGCATTTAGAGCCCTTTGTCCATTGAACTGCAGAGTTGCAAGGGGTATTTACACCCAATACAACTCTTTACTCAATGAAGGGATCCAAATTAAAGCATATAAATCAGGTAGACCCTGAAATAAATTTGGGGTTTCTCAAAGGATACGCAATTGCCATGGCAAAACGTGTGCACGCCGGGGGGGGGGGGAATGAAAGGGGGGAAAAAAGTAAGCCATATTTGTATTGAAATAAAACTATAAAGTAACTTTCAGCTCTTAAATGGTGATTAGAGCAAACCATGTGGTCAATTTGGGGCAGCATAATTGGAGGGATTTCTGGGGGACAACCCAGGGTCTCTAAGGCTTTTTAGAGCTTGTAAGCCATCATTGCCCATCCTTGGTCTAAAAGAATTATAAATGAATATAATAATATAAATGACTCCTATTGAAACATACCTGGCATGTATTTCTTTGGCCATGCGGTGCTGGCTTTGGCATTGTCCTGGACTTCATCTGAACCAAAGCTTCATGAGGAATTCAGCTATTTTGGAGGTCACTGCTTCTCTTTGGAAAATGTGACTCAAACACAGGTCTGCCTTCCAGACTGGCTTGAACAGTGACCTCTGTCTTCTTAGAACCAAGAATGCTTTCAAAAGTCACTGCATTGCATTTCTCCCTGGATTTTTGAGATTAGGCTGATCTTGTCTTTGAAGTGGAGCTGATGCATTAGGAATCCTTCACTCTTTTTCATTTCTCAACTATGCGCAGAATGTTCTACAGGTGCCATCGGCTCCAGCTTTTTTTCCCCTTCTGTCTACTTCTGTTTTTATCTTACTTTAAAGGAATGATCTCAGGAGAGCAAAGGAGCCAGGTCCACTGTTACAGGGACAAAGATTTAATTCAAATTCTGAAGGCATGGATATAACACAATGGCAAGGTAAAAGAGCTATTGAGATTGCAAGAAAGATTGGGGTGGGGGGTGGGCTAGCACATTCTTCCTCTCCCTGACCTTCAGAGTCCACCCTGTCCATCTCTATCACTCAGTATGCATATCTGCACGGGTGTGAATGTGGGTATCAGTGGTCATAAATGTGGATAAAGATTACTTTTGGGTTATATTGTACTAAGCAGGGGGAGGGAGGAAGAATACATGTGAACTGAAGGAATCAAAGATTGTGTCAAACTGGATATTCATCAATCTGAAATTCGTATGTATGTATGTATGCATGTAAGGAAAAAAAGATCTCATCTGATGGGAAAGAGCTTGGTTTAAATTGTTCTTTAGATGTCTTTCCCCCAGTTAATTCGCTGGGTGGAATAGGATAGCCGTCCAGTTCTATTTTATCTTGAAAAGGCAGATTAACTAATAGATTGACTTCTGGTTTCTACTCCAACCTGAGATCATGCCTGTAGCATTTCTCCCAACAAAAATTCCACAATAATCAATTGACGTCTTCCACAGAGACTTCATGAAGCATCCTGAAGCTACTTAAATACCATTTGGAGAAATACATTTGGGTCACCAATGGTAAAGCACAAAAGAATGTTGAGATTCGACAATTTAATAACACAATTAGGTCCCTTTCTTATTTAAAAAAATGGCCTTCACTAAGATTATTCCCACCTACTCATGAATTTGTACTGATCAGTTTGGACTGGTCATTTTACATAGCTTCATTGGCTTGAATGGCATTGCCTTGGAACTATTTTATAAATAAGTTGTCTAAGAAGGCAGACACCCAAACATAAACAGATAAAAGTCTTAGGTTATGACAAAGCTGGCTAAATTAAATGTTACTGTCGCCTTTACAGTTGGGGCAGGAATAACAGCTGCGGTACTGAATAGGACACCTTTTTTACTATAAATGGTTTGTGCGGCCAGTCAAAATTTTGTCATCCCAGAACTTCTTAGGAAGACGGCTGCCTA
Source organism: Python bivittatus (assembly GCF_059951505.1). Classification (NCBI taxonomy): domain Eukaryota; kingdom Metazoa; phylum Chordata; class Lepidosauria; order Squamata; family Pythonidae; genus Python; species Python bivittatus. The sequence goes on along the minus strand of NW_028277052.1, from coordinate 4,695,635 downwards.
CCATTGAAAATAGGGACAGAAGGATAATTTTCAGTCCTTGGCCTTGAAATTTTCCATCTCTAGAACTGCTGCTTTCCAAAGATCTGGAAAGGATTAACAACTGTTCATGCTTTAGAGCACGTGTTTCTGCTACAAACTGATGAATTGTTTTCAAACTGGAGAAGCCTTTTCTTAAGTTCCTTCTGTAAGAAAAGAATCCCAGTCCCAAAATTGCCCCAATCTCCTCCATTCTAAGGGTACTTTCCATTATCTCCAAGGCTGTTTCCTTTACCCAGTAATTTTAGATAAACCCCACCTTTCCCCATAGTTGCCCTTTAGATCTTTTGGCATTCTTAAATAACCTTGCTTACTCTTGCTACATACAAAACCTGGAGCTTCACCTCCATAAGGCCCATATTTTTTCCCAATCCTCTTTAAAGCAAATGTGGAGCTGCAGAACGCCATTTAAAAGGCCAAATGTTTTAATAAATACCTTTAATATCTTTTATGAAAACAGAAAGTGGGGGAAGGGACTGGGATCTTTAAAAGACTTCCCTACATGTTGGGGTCTGATATGGCTTCTGACTGCAAATTTAGAGGATGTGTCTCTGCTTCCCCCCTCCCCATCCCAAACTCTTGCTCAATGCTCAACTAGTCAGAGATTTACAGGAACATTTCAGATGAGCTTCAAGTGCCTGTCTTCACTCCAAGCACATGTTTAACTTTTGCAGATACAGGCTGAACAAAGAGTACCTTCTCATCTGAACTAAATGAAACTCAAGACTTCTTAGTTCTCCAGCTCATCTAGCGATATCTAACTCTTGACTATATCTTGTTTTATTCTCTTATTAATAGGAAAGTCTGAAATCAGAGACTGGTGGCTTCTTCCTTCATTCCAAGTGAAAAAGAAGATTTTCTCAGTCCTGCTGAGATTTCCCTGCAGCGTGCAAACATTTGTGAATTGTGGTCTCACAAATCCTTCCAGTGTGGGGTTTTGTTTTTTCTCCATTTCTTAAGGGTATGTCTGCACTGCGTGTGTCTCTCATGTACCAGAAAGGATGGGAGCAAGCTTGTACAATCATCTGTGCTAGTTGATGTAATGTTAGGAGCAGTAGGCTTACCCAAGAATGTCTCCAAAACTCCTTGAGTTAAAACCTTGGAGGTTGCTTGACAAGCTACAATCTTTCCATCAATCTCTAGTCATATTAGTCTTTTGCAGCAAAAACACTGGACCCTTGTGGCACCTCAGTAAGTTAATGAGTTAGATGTCATCTAGTTGGGCTGAGCTCCTGATGATTTCGTGGACAACTGCTCACCATCTCAGCTTATCTCCAGCAATAAATTGAGCTCTTCCAGTGACATTCCAGTAATCTTTTGATTCCATTCATCTACTTTATCTGTTGTCTTCCTTTCTTCTACTTCCCTTAATCTTGCCAAGCACAGTAGTTTTGTGGCATCTTTAAAAAAATGTATTATCATTCACACTATGATCCACATAAGCCTATGTGCTAATAGATTTGTTAGTCATCAAGGTGCCACCAGATTCCTTGGTGTTTCCATAAATTGCTTTATGGAATTTAAAATATATCTCCCCCTTGAATGAAGATTGGGGTGGAGAATTGCAATTCCCATCATGCTGGACTATTAGCCACAATGGCTGAAGAGGGAGTCCAACTACATCTGAGGAACCATAGATCTCAGCTCCTGCCTTAAAGACAGTATTTATGAAATGTCTTGAGTCTTTACAGAAAATGCTATCCAGAAAGATTTCTGAAATTCTTCTCACATACTAGAAAAACAAAACCACATGGTTTTGTTTCTAGGTGGGAGCTGGTACAATAGAATTTTCCATTTAAAACAAGCAAAGAAATTATCTGAATTTTGACAAAACGTATGCACTGTTTGCTGGAGCTTTTCATTCCTTCATGTCACTCCTGTTGTCCAATCTCATATGACATTTCATGATAACACATTTTATTTTTATTTTTTTTAAAATCATGATGCTCCCATATATCAGCTTTGGCAACATCACTTAATCTAAACACCAGATTGAGTCAGACAGTAGGTGCCAGGATCACATGAGTGTATTTTCACATCTTCATCTATACATGGCACGCACACTACACTCACACAAACTAAGGATGTGTTGAGAGGGATGAAAAAAAAAACTTTGTTGCCTTTTCCTTCTTCACGGTAACTGGAGTTATGTTTGCTGATTTTCCACCCACTGAAACCTTTAATTTGTACCAAAGGAATATTTGCAACAAAGATTCCCTATAACCTTGATAATACTCTCTAGTTTCCTATTGCCATTAACTGGGAGAAACCAGAGATCTTGGTTGCTGGGCAGAAATAGTGACAGAAAAGTTTATCCTACATCTTACTCCCACCAATCTTGCTTTTCCCCATAGGTGAACTGGTGGGGCTGATACTTGACAAACAGGAGAGATGGGTGGAACTCACCTGTCCTTTTGGGTTCTCAGGGCCACAGTGATTCACCAATATTGGGGCACCCATTCCAATATAAAAAATTCCATCAAGATTTGGTGTGTGCTTGTAATTTTAACTGATGCTGTTCAGTGTATGTGCACATCAGTAAAAAACCCCTAAAATAACATGTACGTTCATATGAGAGTTTGATTGGATTGTACAAATAGAGATGTGGGAGAAAGGAACTCTGTTCTCATTGCTCAGGAGAACTTTAAAGCCTCTCTAAGCTCTTGAGATGTGCTAATTCAATGCTTGACAGCCTATTTCTGAAATTTCCTAGTTCAGCCAGAATTCAGAGGAGGGGAAGACAGGGCAGAGTGAACCCAGGAGATAACAAGGAATGGAGTTGATCCATCCCCTAGCACTTTATAAATCCAGTGTTGCAGTTGTTTCAATAAGATGTACATGGGGCAGAGTCATAATTGATCATGCTTCACAATGGTGAAAGCAGCCTGCAATAGTAACAGATCAGATCTGAACTTTCCTACATTCTGTTGGTGAGAAAGAATTCCCACGTGCTGTAATTCCCTATTGATTGACAGGTAGATAACAGCCATGTTTGGAATCTTCTATAATTCTTAAGTTTATGTTCTGTTTGCTTATTTGGGGATGGGAGGTTTTGATTCTGAAGGAGGAGGACTATGCCTCTCCCCCTAAAATAACATTTGATGGCATATCTTTAGGTTTCTCCCTTCCTATATCCTCAAAAGTTTCATTGATGTTTGAGAAACAATCTGTTACACAATGAACTTGGGCATTCAGAGGAGGGAGGGAGGGATATAAAAGAACAGCCCCTCCCCTTCACAAGTTGCAAACAATATCAAGGGGCTGACCTAATCAAAAAGAAAAAAAATGAAATCCAAAATATTATCTAAATGTTTGGGTCAAAGCTGTGCTGAAACCTGGCTTGCCTTTTTCTTCTCCTTTGAGACTTGATTTTTGTATCATGTTCTCAAGGTGCCTGAAAATTGCTTTTGAATTTCCCGTGATGGCATATTTGACAACACCACCAGTTTATTGTTGAAGAAGGTTGTTTATACTTCATATATGAAACCTTTCCATGGGGGAGTTTCCTCATCTTCTCTTCCAATTTAATGGAAATATGGGAAGCCAGGTAGGTTGCAAACTCCAACTCCTGAAGAGGCCTCTATAATGAAAGACAGGAAATTTACACACATTCCTTGGCTTCCCCATAACTAAATAAATGTCAAAATTGCCACATTCCATTGATGAGATGTTCACTGAAATGCCTTCTCCTTTGAAAGAAATTTCAAAACCTTCTTTTCTTTCATCAGACTGAATGCAAACTGTTAGGACAAAATGCACAGCATAGAGTTAAATCCAAATTTGGTGATCCCCCCCCCCCAATTTTAAGAACATCTGCACCAATTGCTTTTGACCCTTTCCTCCCAGTTGCAAAGGGACATTCCTGTGTAGCATTTATGAAAGGGAAGAAAGAAAATCAGGTTGAAATACTTTTTCAGTCCCTGAGCCAGTCTTGTGGTTTCTTGAATCCACCTAATATAACAAACTGCAAAGATGGGGCCTCTTCTGTAAACATAACATTACTTGACCTTTTTTTGAATCCTCCCTAATTTCTTAAAATAGATTGATTGAAGAGTTTCTCCCCCACACCCCATATTAAAGCAGCAAAAACTGTCAAGTTCTTTCTAGTAGCCTGCACTTAAAGATACTTCTGCAAGAACTCCATTTTTAAAGGAGACACGGTCAAGTTGTTGTGACAGGGATCACTGAGAAGCCCATTCGACATATTCTGTAAATATTCCATATTTTCCTGGAACTGTCAAGTGATGTCTGCAAAATGGTCTTGGGATGTGTGCTATGTGCCCAGCCAACTTTGATGCAATTGCAATGCTTTGGTGAGCTGATGTAATCTGTGTCCAGTCTCATTCATACACAGAAAGTGCATAGCTTTATTTAAATAATCTTGCCACAGGGAGGAGCCAAGGATCATATTTTACCTTGGTCTTCACAAAGGGAAAAGAGGCCTGCAATTGAATGTCAGTCTGTTCCCCCTTGTGCAATGCTGACAATCCTATGCATTTTTTCTCTGCCGTCCTTCTCCAACCTGATGCTCTCAGGTTAGACTTCAATGTCTGTGACATTCCTGATTGGGAATTATGGGAGCTGAAGTCCTCACAGCTAGAGTTTACTAGGTTGGGGTAACTGCCCTTATATATTTATTGCAGTCTTGCAGCCTTTGAGATTTTTCCAATGCACGGGGTCTATATTGTATGTTTGTATGATGAATATAAACCGTATGGGTGTTTACTCAAAATTCTGTCCCATTGAGTTCAACGAGGCTTACTCTCTAGCATAAGTATCTTAGTATTGCAGCTTCTGAGACTTTCCAATGATTTTGTGCAGGAAGAAATATAGTCAATATTCAAAATGCTCCAGGATGAGAAAGCGCTGGTTGTGAATGGAAGGAAGCAGTGGTGTGGTCCAGTTGAATGTCCCCTTCCCCCAACCTGTGGAGCTAAACCAATTTCCTAATCAGCAGGTGCAGAAGAAATAAAATTGTCCTCTTGGAAGGTGCTATGAGATTAAACAGGTTATAACTGAGGCTTTTCAGAGATTCATGTTGTAAGTGTGGTCACAAGACCTGTTAGGTGTTTAATTAATATGTGGTCGATAAGCAGGTGGAATGTTTGAAAGTACTAATGCAAAAATCTACTGTGAAATTATCAGTTATGAAATGGAAGGAAGGAAGGAAGGAAGGAAGGAAGGAAGGAAGGAAGGAAGGAAGGAAGGAAGGAAGGAAGGACGGAAGACATCCAATGCAATCTGAGATGTCCCAAAGAAAACAAATTTGCTTCCTTATGTGTTTCAGTCTACTTGGTTTGCTGGAATTGATCTGCTCTTGTCACAAGGCTCATTTTCCTGAATTTTGCAATTTGTAGTTGTTTAGCTTAAACATCTGGGTGTGATCCAGTCTGATTATAATATCAGTATAATTCAGAATTATGGACAGGCACCAGGTGACTACTATTTTCCTCCTTCCTTGTTACTATGATGACATTTCTGGGGTGGGAAAAAAATTCCTTGCAGGTCATATCCTTGTTCTTCATTCCAGCATTTCTTCTCATCCCTTGGCCTTATGCTGTACTTTTGCATTTCTGCTTTTATTTATCTGATACAAAAGGAAAACAAAAGAAAGAAATGGTGGAAGAGAAGGAAGCAAACTCAAGTAATGATTCTTTCATACTGTTCTCTGCTGTAGTTAGATAATGACCAGCTGGAATGATTGCCAATGGAGACATTAAGAGTCAAATGTTCATTGATCTCAGTCAGGCGATAGAGAAAACCTCAGCATGATCAGATGGCACTGATGGAGATAGTGTTGAGAAGAAAGTCAACAGCAGTTGGACCCAATGGGATAATGTGAAGGGTTTGCTGTCTTAACTTTCTAGTTTGATCAGAAGACACCCCTCTTTTATCTGCCCTACCATGAATCCATACATAGGTTGATCTCTGCAATCTCTGCAGAGATGGATTGATGCATCCCAGAGAGCTATTTCTTTGCTTTCTTCAGCATCTACTTTCAGCATTTATATCTCATTTGTCCAATGTCCAGCATTCCAAAGGGATTTTTCAGAATGTGAAATGGTACAGTCTCAATGAAGATTAATGCCATGGGCAGCAAAAAGAGAACTGTAAAAACAGAGCCAAGTATCACGTTGGTGGCAATTTCTGAAGTTCTGGGACAGTTTTTCTTTAAAAGGAGAACATTTCCCTGGCATCAGAAAGAGAACTGAAAAGTGCCAGGTGAGTTTCTCTGGGGAGTGGTATTCCAAAGATAAGGACTACAATAAAAGAAATCCTACCATAAAAGAAATCCTAGAGTAGGGGTGTCTACAAGGGGTACAAGGCAACTGACAGCATTTGTACAATGATGTCATGAAGCTTGTGTCATCACTGTGGCTTGTATCAGATGCCTGTGCCCTAGATCTTCTCTTGTCAAGGCAGGGCCACTTAATTACTAACCCAGTATCTACTAACCCAAGTCAGGGCCACTTAATTATCAACACCCAAGCAGATTTAAATGAAACAGAAACCCTAAGAGCTTTCCCCATCTTGTACTAACCCAATATCTTTTATCTGCAGTCCCTTAATGATATTGCCTTCTTCTTTTTCCTAGACCATGAATGAGGCAGGTTTAAGGTGTCCTTAGCAGTACTGTTGTTAAAGCAGTGTTTCCCCCTTATTTTGACACCATCCAAGGGCAGCATCAAGGTATGTAAAATCTGTTCGACTTTGAAACTCAAGACACTGGGGAGAAATCAAGAGACTGCCCTGACTTGAAACAGTGAATAGAGGCACAATAGAGACTGCAGATTTCATGCTGATAGGGTTTTCTGTCAAGTCAAGAATAGGTGGAAACACTTCAATATAGCAGTGGAGAAAGATTCTAAGGCTTAATTAAGAGTCAGAAATGCTTAATTGAGAGTCAGAAACACTAGAAGTGATCAGTGCAACACCAAGCCCAAACCACCTAGGAATGACTACCTTTTTGTCATACATTTCCTGGTGAGAACAGGCCTTTCATTCATTCCTACATTTTTAATCCATGTTTTCCACTGTTTCTCAGAGAATGGAAGAGCAACACATTGAATTTAGAGGAAAAGCTGTAGCTCATTAACTCAAGCAGCCTCTCTCAGTGTCCACAGGTTCTGGCATCTGTCCAGAACTGATATCAGCAAGGAAATTATAATCTCTCATTGTTGGCTAACCAGACCCACCTGACCACTGAGTAAATCAAGTGAATAAGTAGATCAGGGAAGTTGGCAAGACATTGGCAGCTTGAGGCAAAAGTTAGGATGATGCTTCTTCCCATATGCAGGATAAGAGCTGACTTGCCTGGCAGTTGGAATTTGCTTCAGCATCCTTGATTGATCCTGAAAGCAGCAGGCTTGCTTAGTGGTTATAGAGCACACGTGGCTCTCTCCATCACCTCAAGGCCACCTCTCCATATCTGCTGCCTGAGGCCATCACCTCATTCTGCCTAACAGTATGGCCAACCTTGGAAATTAGTGAACAGATCAAGGAAATGAAGATGACTTCTACTGGGCATAATATCCTAATGGGCCAAAGTAATAAGCCTGATGAATTCAGACTCATCACACAAGATTGAATGCACTGTATCACTGCAAAAGTATTAGTAGAAACTGATGTACCTTATGCATAAGAGCTCTTGGAAGAACTTGCATTGAAAAAAATAATAATTGAATGACAGAATTAGCAGTAGGTTCTTTGTCTAGGTTTATATATATTGAGACTCCATTGTTCATTATGTATGGTTGCTCCGCACAGAGGCATGAACACATATTAGACCTAGTACAAGATCCTTAGTTATTTGTTTCATCTATACTCTCTGTAGTGAATTCATAGCATAAGGAGGGTGGTAGAAATTAGCAGCTGAAAAATAATAGCATTGTCAGGAAAAGGTTATATCAGTTAATTATCTAAATATGAGCCAACTACATGATGCTGTATCCCAAAATACCAATACCATTTCAAGTGATATTAGTAAAAACATTGTATTCCAGGCATGGGGGTGGGGAGAATGGAAAATGAAGCTTGTGTTGCATTTGCCCAGACAGAAAATCTGGAAGTCAATTGGAAGGGAAGTAAGAACAAGAGATAAGACTTATTAAACTTCCCAAGGAGGGAAAGGGGACTGTCCACAAATGAAATGGAGGGATAAGTACACTGGCCGTTTTCCATATATTTGAAAGGACGGCAACAGGAATGAGTGCTATCTTTAGGTGAGTTATCTGCTTATGTAAATATTAGGGGTGGACAAGCTTCAAAATGAATCAGAAAGAATGTTTGAAAACTCATGCTAGCACACCCGTCTGTTACGTGAATACAGCACAACATCAACTTCAATAACTTGACTCCTTAAAGCATCTGCAACATTTTTCATCCTTGCACAGAGGCCTGAAGGACAGGTTGCTTTCATGAGCAGAGAGTGCTCTGCTTGCCCCTTTATACAAGATTCAAAGCGCTTCTGCCAACAATTTTCAAGGAGCGTACAGCTCTCATAAATATGCAAAACCATCGCTTTGTACTGTAGATCAGATTCTTCTACGTTTTATTCTCCTTGCATGTGTTTGGATGAAACCCCACTTAGGTGGTATCTCTACCGGAGAAGGTTAAGTGAACGTAGGCTAGCGACAGGGACTTCTCTGTGGTTGCACCTTCTGTAAAGAATATTCTGCTTTAGAGAATATCTTTCTGGCAGGACAACAATTCCAACATTGCTCTGCCACCTTAGAGTAGCTGCTGGGTGTGAGTCTGGGAAACTGCTGTGACTTGGTAAGCTTGCTACTGGATGCCAACCGGAGAGCAACTACTGACAGGATAGACAACACCTTGCTGTTCCCCTCCCCCAAAACTGGATTTAACCCTATTGATGAAAACGTTCTTGCCAGTCTGATGTTTGTATGTTTGCCAAATCAGAGTTATGATACTAATGTGCTTTTAAAAAAAAAAAAAAAAGCTGTTTATTTTATTGGTGTTTGGTCCTAAAAGGGGCTTTTGGGCCATGATTTTATGAGTTATTCAACCTTCTTTCCAAACTGCTTGCAAACTGCCCCAAGAATGCCTTTATGAGCTGGAAGGAAGAGTAGACTTTTAAAATAAATCAATATTATATTTCCTGCTCTCTGAATCACTTCCTAGATTAAGACTGATCCTTGGCAAGGAGACTGAACAAATAATCAAACCCAATTTAGTGAAACAGTAAAACAACTGTCACATCTTAAATATCCAACTGGGAAGGTCTACCCCAGCATGACTTGGAATGTGCTCTTCTGTCACATCGGTAGCATAACTCCATCGACCGCAGCGTCTGCTCAGGATTAATATGCCATTCTGCCAACACTTTTTTCTCTTTACCATCAGTAGTAGTCTTACTAATGCACTAAGGAGGCATCATCATTACCAAAACATTAAAAAGGAAGCTTGACTCAACAACGGTCTTCAGCACAGGACGCAAGATGGTCATTCCCTAGTTTAACTTCCAGTAAGAAATATGACGGATTTGCATATTTCAAAGAAAATGTTTTCTGAGCAATCTTTTGCTCACGGAGAAATGCCCCGTAGCAGATTAGGGTAGCTAAGGCAGAGAAGACATCATTAATGACTTTTTTTAAAAAATCTTGAAATATTGTTATTCATCATAGCAGACTTTGCTGCAGCCAAGGGGGAAGAAAGTAACTTAAACCATGGCCATTCCTTGTTCACAACTGAAGAAGTCTCTGTAAAAATGAGCGCACATTTAAGAAACGTAGATACAAACCGAAGAACAGTTCAGAAATAAAATATAATGATGCTAATGTTGTGGAAGGTACCCTTAAAATTGCAAAAAGAAGAACCATCTTTATGAAAACAACAGTGGCCTTTGGAGCTTTTTAAACTAATAAATCACTGAGAAATGAGATGCCACTTAATAGTACAGTGGTACCTCTAGTTACGAACGCCCCTCCTTACGAATTTTTCAAGATACGACCAGCTCCGGGCCCAAAAATTTACCTCTACTTGCGAACTCCGCCTCTACTTACGAACCGGATCTGCAGCCATTTTCCCCGCTGCCACACAGTTGCGGCTTCCTGTGGGCGAGATCGCGGTAGCAAGGAGACGTTCAGTGAGGCTTGTGGTGTGTTTTGTGGCGTTTGGAAGGTTTTTGAGGTTTAAAAATAAAATGCATATGTTTCAGAACTGTTTAGCCGTATTTACATTGAACCTTATGGGGGAAATTTACCTCGGGGTGCGACCAAATTTGGAGGGCGGATTAGCCGTATTTACGTTGAACCTTATGGGGAAATTTGCCTCGTGGTGCAACCAAATTCGGAGGGCAGAACGGATTAACTGTATTTACATTGAACCTTATGGGAAACTTTACCTCGACTTGAGACCAACTCGAGTTGCAACCAGAGTCACGGAATGGATTAAGTTCGTCACTAGAGGTACCACTGTATATGAATACTGGCAACAATCAGAGGGACTAGATTTCTAGGGATCCATTGCTCTCCAAAGTTGAGTTGATTTTTCTCAAGTTATAAATAAAGACTTGAAGTCTGGGTGAATCATGGATTAGGTCAGCATCACCTTATTCTCACAGATACACAACAAGGAGGAGCTTTTGAAGTCTTGATCACTTTTTTAAAAGCCTAAGAAGTGGAGATGTGACTTTGGCTAGGCGTGTATTCCTAGTTTGGAAAAGTATGTTTCAAGGACCTGTTTGTTAGTTGCCTACACAGACATTTGGCTTTAACGTGCACAGTACACCACAACCTGTTAGGTTTGCGAGCAGTCCCTGGCCTGCTGATCCTCTGTGTTGCTCTTCCCTCTGCAGGTTGCAATTTCTGGTCTAGAAGCTGGAGAGCATGCTAAGGGCGGGGGTCAGAAAATGAAGGGTGGGAGATATCCATGCAAGTGCATACCCTTCCCAGTGCAGAAGCATGTTGTTACTGTTCAGTCTCTTCTGATTCTGTGTGACCCCACAGATCTTACTTCATCCAGATCAGTGTTTTTCAACCTTGGCAACTTTAAGATGTTTGGACTTCAATTCCCAGAATTCTCCTGCCAGCCACGCAGCCTGGAGAATTCTGGGAATTGAAGTCCAGACATCTTAACGTTCCTAAGCTTGAGAAACACTGGTCCAGATTGTCTTTCTGTAACTGCTTGTGTGAGTACTTGCAAGCTTCTGCCTGTATCACCAGTGGGAGTGTTTAGGGACCCTGTCTTGGGTTGGCCATTTTGACAACTGCCTTCTGTTGTTCCAAGCCTCAATGGAGGCTTCTCCAATGACTTTGCATTATGTCTCCAGAATAGTTAAGCTTTAGTTTCATTGCTAATGCTTTAATGGTTTCACTCCACCTTGCATGGAATGGTTTGTTCTTCTTGCAGTCCAGGGTCTTCTCAACCATTTTCCCCAGCTCCACAGTTCAAAGGCATCGATTTTTCATTCGGCTTTTCTGACAATCCAGCTTTCACAGCCGTGTGTTACAATTGGGAAAACCATGGCCTTGATCATGCCTACTTTGTTGTCAGTGTTATGTCTTTGCACTTGGAGATTATAGGGCCCACCCATCCATTGACAAAGGACACCAAAGAAATAGTGCATTTAAGAATTTGCCAAGCTGCTTACCGTTCAAGATATGCAGTCAAGGGGGGAGCATTGGGCCCCATTTTTGCCCAGTCTTTGTACCGTTGATATATTACAAATGCAAGTTGGCTGCCATGTAACATGTAGCCTCTAGAGTTATTTTTCTTAAACAGAATGGTCACAAGATAGTGACCACACAGATGGGACAGAAAATAGCATTCTCCCCCATACCCACTCAAGACAAAGTACATGTACATGAAGCAGAAGTACTTGGAAATTATTTATTTATATTTCAAATTTGTTACCACCCATCTCACTGCTTTTCTCCACCACTGGCAGTAAATAAATGGAATCCTAGTAACCATTAACCACTTTCTTCCACTGTGTGACACCCAAACCTGAGCTGGCTTCCTCATTCTGCCTAATGGTCAACTAAGCACTGGTACAAGTTATGAGGTTCTGAAAGAAACATCCTTGTTTTTCTGGGACACAAACGAGCATTCAGCAGACAAATGCTAGGGCTTCCCTCCTCCAATTTTGCTTCTTATAAACTATTAAATGATAGTCCTTTGAGCAAAGAAAAGATAGTACTGTTATTTCCTGCTTGGCATTGTTCCTTGTTCTCATATACGTTCTTGGGAAGTCCCTGCTATTCCAGCTCTGCTGTGCCCTTAAAATAACCATCCTGCAGGTCAAAGAAGAAAAGGACATACCTAAGTCCCACTGACATCAATGGGATTCAAGGAGACCAACCACAGGATAGAATGAAGTAGATAACTTCTAATAGACTTGGGATGTCACAAATGTATGTTTTGTGGGTGAAGTTAGCCTCAGATTTTCAGTGGACCAGGTGATTGTTCCCTTTTTGTGTGAATCCTCAGAGCATTTCTCTGGTGCTTGTTGGCACGCCAAAGGCCCAACTGCCATCAGCAGTAAGCTACATTCCTCAATAAGGAGACTCTACAAGGTAAGCGCACTCAATTCCCATTTGCTTTACAGCCTTCCTTTGGTGAGCATGACTAGCTTGGGTGCAGAGAACCCCGAAGTTTTCTGGTTCATCACAACCCCTTACAGAAGAGCAACTGCATTTTTAAAACATGGCCAGCACAAAACCATAATAATTAGAGATGTTCATTGCCAGCCACAACCCACTTCTAGTGGACCCTCGGGTACTAAATAATTACCCACTTTGTGTGGTTATCCAGTTCACTAATTACCCACAGAAATTGGGATCAGGTGTTAACGGCTTGAAATCTATCCTCCAAAGAGCTGGTAAAGCTGAGTAAAGAAGCGATGTGTTTTTAAGCAAAACTTGGGAAAAAATATGTCAAATATGTATCAGTGTTTTATCTCTCTAGAGCATACTGTGTGCAGACAGAGAAGATGTCTTACAATATTGCAATATCATCGGTCATGATTCTAGATAGACCACACTGAATGGAATACCAAGCGACATGGAAAATTGGAGCTCAGCTCATCTGCAGTATATTTGTTACGCAAAAATGGTCCACTTAATGTAGAAGATGCATATGTTATGAATTGCCTTGTTCTCTGTACCACCCCTCTATTGCTTGTCCGGCTTTCTAGCAGATCTACAGATGGTTCCTTTTGAGAGTTAGCAGCTGTGATTCAGAACAGGTGATACCTGTGCTTGAAACACCATTCTTACCCCAGATAGATGACAATTTGGAGATGTGCCAATGTGAGCCAAGAGAAACCTTGCAATGGCTGGCAAGTTCTGGACTGTAAGAGAACCAAAATCTCTAGGACTTTCAGAGAGAGGACTTGAGAATATTGGCCCTGTCCTCCCTAATTGTGAATGACTGGAGATACTTAGTGCCTAGATCTAAATAGGACAGGATGCAATTTCAGGTAATCCAGATCAGAGGTAGAAGACACGATCACATCCTATTTGAACAGAAAAGGAGAGCTCTGTTTTTAAACTGTTTTAAATTGCCACTTTCAGCCGTCAACTTGGAGAATCCAAATGGAAGTCAAGATAACATTGCCAATACTCTGTGTTCAGTTCATGAGGTAGCCATCCTGCTCTCTGGCCACTTAAATCCTGGTGCCAACCATGTACCTAAGTCTAGTGCATCTACTCTGTTCTGAGTTTTAAAGCTCAGTGTTTTTTCAATGTGCTGCTTGCTGGAACCTGATACTTCTTAGCCGTATGCCTTCCAGCCTCACAGCATCTGCAACTAAATACATAGCAATGGAATCTAGAACTAGGTCTGATGTACAAGACAAAAACTGATTGATGTGGCTTTTGATCCAGAAAGATCACTCCATCTAATCCATGCTGATGATCTCTAGCTGGGCTCTGAAAACTATAATTGATGGTGCAGCTGAGTGTAATATCCTAATGCATCTAGGCTGGGTCTTTACCATTTCACATTAAAGGTGGGGGAAGACAAACCATTTCCTCACTGCACTTACACAGTTAACAGGTCAAGTATGAGGTTGAAGCAAGGTTGCAGCTGACACACAGGTTCTAAATATAAAAGGATGAGTTTTAAAAACTCAATGTCATATTCAAAGGTTTGACCCCATATCTGCAACCTGGCAGTCAGTTTGACCTGAGGATGTAACTCAAGCGCAACTCCTAATTCGGGTCCATATAGTTTTCTTGGCAGTGACACAGAGGTGATCAGCCATTGCCTTCTTCCAGTATACTTTCAACCATGGGGCTTCCTAGTGGTCTCACATGCAAAGACCGAACATGCCCTGCTTAGCTTTTGAAGATCAGCCAAGGTCGATGAGATGCTGCCACCTAGCTGGTCCATCTGAGCTAACTTGGCTCAAAGGAACTGATGATGTCTAGACTGGAAAAGTACACTACTGCATATTTCTGAGGAGACAATTTGTGGTTGTTGATAGCAAAAGGATCTGGATTAATTGACCCAGCATGACCCAATTGATTTCATTAAAATACCCAGAGAGAGACCACCAGCGTGGAATGCATGCTTAGTATTTTGTAATCCCATCATCTTATCTTTTCATAGCTGTAATTGCTTGGGCAGTTTTATATACCCATTGAAGACTAGGAGATTCTAAGCTGTAGCTTGTAAAAGGTTTGAGTAATCACCGATTCTTGTGTCCAAGAGACACTCCCTAATGACTCAAAGTCCTCTGGATAGTCCTCCTGCCCTCCCCACCTTTCCTGCAGAATCTCTGGCTTAACTCAGTCATCCTCACCCCTACACCAGTCCAGGGATGTCTATGTATGGGAAACTAATTACTGTATCCCCCACCAAAACCTGCCTCTCTTTGTAATGATTGTCACATTTGTTGTGTGGCTTGTGCAATGCTCCATGAACAAAGATTCAGCAAAGGAGCACCTTCAGGGTTTCCTACATGCTCGTCCTGTTGTAGGTAGATCTCCAGCAGTCATCAAGGACCACACTTTGGGAGCTGATGGGGTTTTTTAAGTGGGTTTTGCCAGCCATAGCTTCTGGGGAATCCCCAGACCTACCTTGACTTCTCTTCCCATCCCCTTGTTTCTATAGCAATAGCTTATGTTTGCTATGATCACTAACACACCTGGAAAATGGCTGTGGAATAATGCAAATGCTGGATCCTCCTATTGAGGCTTACCAGCTTGGATGTGGTTATCTAATTACTGGGCATGCACAACACCTAACACACCCATGTACCCAGGCTGTACAAGTATCATCTCAGGAAATCATCCTGACATATTTTTTTTTGCTTGATTTCATGATCAGGGAAGAACAAATGGTGTTGGACAGATGGGGGGGGGGGGATGATCTGCTTGCAAAATTAGCAATTTGATCTGCCTCTGTCTGAATGGAAAAAGCAGTTTCTTTCCCCACCCCTCACCTCCCATTTGACTGCTGAGTTCTTTAAAAACCAAGGCGTATTGTTGATGAATTGCTCAATATTGCAAATCTAGTGGGCACTGGGTGCAAGAAAAGGGGATGGAGAGAAAGACAGATGGCCAAGTTTTGTGTGTGTCTCTCTCCCCCCCCCCAACATTTTTGCTTATTGCCTTTCTCTAGCATGTCTAACAAGATACAGCAATCAAGGATGGTAAGGGAAAGAGAGCTGGGTGGGGTCGGAGGAGCCAAAAGGGAAGGGAAGCAAGAGAAATGTATTCAATAAAAATTGGTCAGTTTCCAACTTTCATCTGGCTACGTGCCACCTTCATTGCCGGACTGCCCTCTCCTACTCATTACTCAGTTTTGGAAAGGGGGCTTAACTCGGAATATTTGATATGTGCCAAAGCAGAGAGGGTGTTGGTCTAGGATATTATTATTGTTGTCGTTATTGTTCGCACAGTCAGGCAGATGTTCAGACTGGATCTGGCATTTTTGCCCACCTATTGAGTCCTTCCCAAGGACCTGGGATAGGCAGATGTGGTTGTTTAATAGTCTTAAAGGTATGGCTGCAGGAAGTAGGGCTACTTTTTGCAATTGACTGGTGGTGATGTTTTATTATTATTATTATTATTATTATTATTATTATTATTATTATTATTATTGCTGCTGCTGCTGCTGCTGCTGCTGCTGCTGCTGCTGCTGCATTGGCGATCTTGGCGCTCTCCTGCTTGTTGTCACGAGGGTCGTTCTTTACTCCTGTTAGGATGATAAGCAGAAGAGCGGTCTGGCTTTACCGTCGCCACCGGCTCCGCTGAGTAGATCCTCCCGCCCCTTAGAAATCAGAGTAAGGCTCTCGAAGTATCCGTCGCGGTTCCGCTACTGACAGGAAGATGTAGTTGCGACCTGCTAAGCGAGACAGCCAGAGGGGAGGGAAGGCGCAGCCCAGCCTCGCCGAGAGGAAGTCCGTCGGACGCGGCGGTGGGCGAAAGGTGGTCTGCCATCCCTGGCTTCGGGAGATGTGAGCCGCGGGGCGAGGCGGGGGGGGCTTCGGCGCGGGGAGCGAAGAAGGCCGTGCGGAGGTGTGAATCCGTGTTTCGTTGCTCGGTTGGTTTGTGTTCCCGGAGAAGGGGCGCGCCTGGAACGGAGCGCGCAGACACGCAAGTGGGTGAAAGGGTGTTGGCACCGAAGTGCCCGGGTGGTTGTCTGTACGCAGACACGGAAGGGTTTCGCGCGCGCGCACCCTTCGCTCCCGCCCGGCTGTTTATGTGCCGGGGCGGGGGGGGGGGGGAATGGGAAGAGAGAGAGGAGGAAATGGCCGGGAGAGAAAGAAAGGGGGCGGTGTGGTCTGCGGCATTTTCAACTGGTCGCTGCTGATTTGAGTCCCTCGCGCGCTGCCCTTCCACAGCCTCCTTGCTGGTCGCGTTTACAGTACGCGCGCGCGCGCGCACACGATATAGATGATATACCTATTATATCAGATACACGTGTGTGCGTGCGTGCGTGTGTACACCCATACCCGCACGCAGACAGCCCATCTCCATACATCCCAGTTCAGGCCAGGCTAGGTCCCCTCTCCGCGCCCCGCCGCTCTCTGCTGCAACCCCTCTTCCTGCGGCGCCTGCAACCATTCCCCCCCCTTTCTTAAAAAGAGAAAGCGCGGGGGGGTGGGGGGGTGGGGTGAGGTGGGGGACGAGCTGGAGAGGATACAGGGCAGAGAAGAGCGGAGGCTTGTAAATTAACGGTGCCGGTGCGTGGCTGATCCAGGAAGAAGGAAGGTCGGCGGGGGAGGGAACCGGGAAGAAAGAATTGGAAAGCTGAGCAGGGGAAAATAAGCGTGGCGGCGGGAGGAGGGGAAGGGGCAGAGAAGGGAAGTGTCCCCGGGGGCGACCTGCGAAAGGTGAGCGAAAGGGGGCGTCTTCCCCCCTCGCCGCTCTTCCTCTCCTGCCTCGGCTTTCTTTCTCCCCCGCTTTGAAGTGTATTTGGAACGTCGGCGGTTTATGTTTAGAACGTTGACAGTGAAAGTGAGAGCGCGGGAGGCGGGGGGGGGGCGGTTGTAAAGTTTTGCCCGCCGAGGCAGCCTCTCGTCTGCTCGTAAACGAAACGGGGGGGTGGGCGAGTGTGTGAAAGAAGAGCTTGGCAGAGATTTCCGGGGTGGGGTGGGGAAACCTCCACAACGTCCCTCTGGCTTCGGAGTTCACAGCCTTTTAATTTTAACATCTCTCCTCCTTTCTTTTCATACAATAACGGGATGGCTCCTATGTGCCCGGCGCATATTTCGGAGTGGATGCGGGGGGGGGGGGGAGAGAAGGAGGGAAGCGGAGGATGAACAGAACGAAGCCCTATTCTATTTGGATCCTGGATCCTGCGGGGGGGGGGAGGGGGGCAGGACAGTGTTGCCACCGGGAGGTGGTGGAAATGGATGAGATCAAAGTGATTTCGGGTCGATTTGCGAAGCGAGAAATCTTTCACTTTCTTTCGGTAGGCTGGTGCAGAATTGTCAAAAGCGACGTGGAAGGGAAGCAAGGCATAGAAGCGCCTGCCTTAGAAATGATTGCAGTCTACATTTATATCAGTTAGATGTATGGGGATTGGGGGGGGGGGGGCGAAAGAAAGAAAGATAGTCTTCTCCGCTCTGTCCCTCCCCCCCTCCCCCTCCCCTCCGCAGCAGCCTGTTGCCAGCTCGCTCTTGCAGACTTGCAAGGTGATCGTTCATTTCAGCCTCTCTCCTCCTCTACTCTCCCCCCCTTCCCGAAATGGACGCTAGGCATGGGATGTTGGGGGGGGGGGATTTCTGGAGGGGGCTGCACCAGCTCTTCTCCACCCTTCGACCCTTAATTCCTTTCCCCCCATCCTCAGACTACCGGAGCTGGCTGCTGTAAAAACTGGCCTTGATTTTCAACTATGGAGGGCCCGCCGCTGATGGGGAAGGAAAAGAAGTGAAAAAAGGGGAGATTATATATATTTATATATATATATATATATATATATATATATATGTGTGTGTGTGTGTGTGTGTGTGTGTGTGTGTGTGTGCACGCATGTGTGTGTGTATAATGTTAAAGGTTCTTTTTTGTTTTCTTAAATAGCAACAGCAACCATTTGCAACTCCAGTGCCCAGGCAGACAAGTGTCGTTCTTAGCTTTTCTGCTCTCAAAATATAGCGATATGCATAATTTTTTTTATAAAACCGGGGTTGGGTCACGTCTGAAGCTAGGAAAAACCAAATCCTCTGATTCCTTCCCACCAACACGCAGTCTGTCCTCCTTTCCCTCGCTTTCAAAAATGTTCTCTGCTTTTGTGGAAGACTGGAATTTCGCCACCTCTGAAGGGTGAGTTTCAAACTGCTTTTTCAAACCCCTTCTGAGTATTTCAAGATGCCTTTAAATTTTCCCCCAAATATAACTTTCCAAAAGGGGAATGGGGGTGTGTGTGAATGTAGATATAGATACACTTACCTAGAAGTGGCTACATTCTTGCATGTTTATTTACTACCAGGTGGATAGTTAGGCTGTAGAATATGTCTGCTTTGGTTACAGTGAACAGTTGCAAAATCTTCACTCCAGCTAAATAAAATATTGTATGTAAATTGTATCTGTAATCATTGATTGCATAAGAGGATCTTTCATTACTGGCAACAGAATCTATTTTCTTCTCTGTTCCTACCCCCCCCCCCCCCCGCAGAAGCTTTTGTATTGCCCTTTAGGTGTTTTGTGTTACAATTTTCTAACCTCCTGAATGGCAACTTTTTCCCTAGTATTTTATTTTCCTTTCGTTCCTGCCTCCCCCAGCCTTGGGATAGATTGATGTAGGGTTTGGAGACAAGAGCATTAGGCATAATAACAACAACAACAGTGACAACAACCCTAATAATAATAAATCTTTGTGGCATGTGAGAAATCATTGAATGCGCCCCTCTCTGTCCCTGAGACCCTAACTTGTGACGTTTTGGTTTCAAGTCCACGGGTTAGGCTCTCGGGAGCTGTGAGTTGTGCCACTGCATCCTTCTCCAATGTGTTAGGAATTGGGGGGGGGGGCATTAAGAAAAAGGAAAGTTGTTTAATTAGAAGCCATTCTTTGTTCCTGTGGCTCTTACTCCAGCCCCAGATATCTATCAGCATGCTTTTAAATGTTGGTCACAAAGGCTTGGCTCAAAAGACATATTTAAGGGGAACTTGGGTATCGACTGTCCGTGCATTTATGGTCAGGTTCATTTAAAGGTGTGAGTTGATGCATCCTTTTGTATGTGGGCTTCGGAGCTCATGCATATAACTTTAGAGCAGGGCTCGGTGTGGATTTGGAGGTGCAGGCAGAGCCTCTGCAGAAATAGAAATCGCGAAGGCTTCTTTTTCTGCATGCAGTGGAAGTCCGCTTGGTCGAAGGTCTCAGTCAGACCCCGTCTGGCAAGACTCTGGCGTATTTTTATCCCACTGCAGGCTGTACAGTTGGGTCTTTAAACACTCTGGACCGCTTTCCGTTTTCCTCTTCACCCCCAACATTTAGGAGTTCTGCGGTCTTTCTGCAAATAAATGTTGATAAGAAAGGGATCTAAACGCTGGGAGAGAGAGAGTTTGCCATGTTTATGGGCCTGCCAATAAAAGTAAGTCCTTATTTCTCCTGCACACACACACACACACACACACACACCCTTTGCACGTTCTTGAGAGCAGCACACAGTACCTTCAGAGCGTAATAGAAACGGCTCGGTATCTTGGTGCTTGACCTCAATCTATCTCTCAGCTAAAATCCCAGCATGCTCCCTGCTTCCAGGTTTAAAAACTGAACCATATTTCATAGGCAGATGTACTGTGTACAGAGAGATGGTAGGGAGCTGGGCAGTAATGTGTGCAATTGTTTTTCCCCAACCCCCTTTCCCTCTCTGTGCCTGCTTTCATTTTTCATTTTTTCAGCATTCCATTCAAGATAAACAGCTTATCAAACAACCGTAGGGAACAGCCGGGGGTTTCTCCCCGGGTCAAGTTCTCCCTAGCCTGGCATATTTTTGCAACCTGTTGGAAAAGGTGGGTGGCGGGACTGTGTTCAGAGGTGTGGAGGGCTTCTGAAAGAGGTCGCACTCACTCTGGTGCCATTCCTTGAGGTTTCCTTTGCTAAACAATTTCGAACGAGGTTACAAGCGCCTTGCCTTCCAAGGGGTGTGCTTTTCTGGAGGGGAGGGGCGGCCTCATGGTCTTGCTGCATTTCTCCAGAATGCAATAAATATGAAATCAGAAATTGAGGTGAGAGGCCCTCGCTTAATAAAAGATGAATCCTATGGATGTGCCCCACTGAACCTAGGAGGCAGGATCTCGGAGGCATACGCGTGTGGACATTGGCCACAGGACTGCAGTCTGATACGTGATGACTTAAAATTAGTCCCAGAGAAATCAGTGGGGCTTCCGTTTGGGCAAAGGTGTTTGGGTTCGCGATACGCATCAGCTGGTTCAAGCCGCAGAAGTGGAGAAGCTGTTTGCAGAATGGGAAAACACTGTATTAATTTCACCACTTTCGCTCCTCCTCAAAATTAAAAGGAAAAGGGATCAATTAAATGGAAAACAGTACCCTTGGATTGCCATTGGAGGCAGATAGGTATCTTTTGATTTACATTACAATAACCGGCATGATTTTTCCAGTGGCTATTCTGTTGTTCCAAAATCCAATACAAAACTGCAGTGAAGTCTCCCAACTGTTACCGCACTCCCCCCCCCCCCCTTTTTTTATTGTACACCTAAAAATAATCAGGGAAAAGTTTCTGCTGTTTTGAAACCTTACCGCAGATGCAGATTCCTTCAAAACCAGGGCTGGTTTTGCACTGTTTCAAGAAATGATCTTAAGGCTTTGGTGGGTGCATAACATCTCAGGCTGGGCGTTAAGCAATCATTGAATAGAGGATTAAAAAATTAAAACGAACGAAGGTATCTTTTTCTTTTTCTTTTTTTTGGGGAACCGTTGTGCCACCCCTGACTAGATTCTCAAATCAAATTGGGCAGAATGATTTGGTCTAGCAGTTGAGGTGTGATAGAAACCATCGCTTTCCATACTCTGTCCTTGGGGGAAGGTAGAAACAGCAAATTTATCCCTGTACCTAGAAGGTGGCTGGGTGTGCAGTATTCCATAAGGGGGAAAGGTGTAGTAAAATAACAATGCACCAAGGTTGTTTCTTTCATGCCACGCTCCTTAACAATTCAGAAGCACCCTTTTCTTCTTCTTCCCTCCTATACCCCAGACAGGTTTCTCTGCCTCCTCCCCTCCCTCCGTCCCTCCTCTCAGAAGCACATCAGTGAAGTTCACTGAAATGAGTAACATAATTGGGAGTTGGTTCAATCACTACCAGTCTAGACTAGCCCAGACCCATCAATTAAGCAGGAGATTTTCTTGTTTTGTTGTTGGGGGGGGGGGTTGTTTGGGGTTTTTTTTTGCTTTAAAGGGAAACCACACTCAACCCAAGTAGACTATTATGGATAGTGATCTCCCTCTTTTTCCCAACATGCAAAGTCTTAGCTCGATCCCAAATAAAGGGGGAAGGAAAGAGGGGGGGGGGGTGTTTTTTAAAGGAGGGAGAAGATCATGAAGAAATAGGAACTTTGTGCAACAAGAAATAATAATGGTGAGATACCACAAACGTATCCTTCTGTCCTTCGCTTCCATGTTTTCCACACGCCAGCATGCTTTTTTTTCCTCCCCCCCCCCCCCCCAGCAAATGAAGGAGAGAACCTATCAGCTTGGCTGTGGCTGGTTCTTGCCTAGGTTGGCATTTGTGTCATCCTGAGGTGGGGCTGGAATTTAATTGTGTTATACATGTCTCCAGTTGGAAGAATTTTTAGGTAATCAAATAGGAATTCATGTGAATAATCAGGAGCACATTTTCTTTTGCTGCTTTAAAAAGATTATTTTTTCTCTCTGGAATCTCCCTTCCTTCCTTCCTTCTTCCTTCCTTCCTTCCTCCCTCCCTCCCTCCCTCCCTCCCTCCCTCCCTTGTTTCTTTCTCTCCCTTCCTTCCTCCCTCCCTCCCTCGTTTCTCTCTCTCTCCCCCTTCCTTCCTTCCTTCCTTCCTTCCTTCCTTCCTTCCTTCCTTCCTTCCTTCCTTCCTTCCTTCCTTCCTTCCTTCCTTCCTTTTCTAATAGGAACATCAACCTTATAAAATCAAGCCAAGTTATTTAGGCTACTTTAAAATTGTTCGGTGCTTCCCCAACTCTGCGTGTGTAAAATGGGGGCCAGTATTTTCTCTCTCTCTCTCTCTCTCTCTCTCTCTCTCTCTCTCTCATTCTCACTCACTCGCACACATAGCAGAAAAGATAGCTGGCCAAGTTTGACTTCATTTTTTTTTAAAGCGTGCTTCTATTTATTTCCATGCTTGATTAGTTTGAATTGCAGTGTATTGGAGCGCTTGTACTAAAATGCACCTTAACAGGATTCTTTGCTTTCGTGTTTGAGAATGACAGTGCAGTATCCTGAACATTTCACACGCTTATGTGGACAGTTTTTGTGCAGTTCAGTCTTGCAAGTCTGCCCAACTTCTCTAACAGGACGGTTTGTGCTAGTTTAAAGCTACAGGATTAAAAAGGATGGCGAGCTCTTGGTCGCATGCTCTGTGGTTCTGTCTTTTTTTCATATTTTGGGAATTCCTGGTCTGTGATGGGCCGGGCCTACTCTTTACGGAAGTCTTTGTTCCTCTTGATCTTTCAAGAGCTTTTGAATGCAGGTGGTTTAGCAGCTCTTGGAAGCTAAAATGGAGTCCCATTTTTCTACCTTTCTTTTTCTAATTCCTTCCAGGGCCTTAAGTATTTTTGTGGACCTGCCAGCCATGAGATGGCTGGCACACAATTAAAGAGCTGGTCCTGATGAGATGATTGATTTGTTTCTAATTGATTTCTAATTTTAAGCTCCTTTCACGTTAAGAAAGAGAAGAGCCTCGCCTGTACACGAAAAAGCCAAACTCAGCTCTGGTAGCAGATCCATCAGGTTTGGTTGAGTCCCTTGGTTTTCGTCACAGGCTGACCATTTTTAAAGCCTTGAAATGCACAATTTGAAGGGGGTTGCTTGTCTGATCTGTTAAAATGGCCTATGCCCATTCTTCCAATTGCTTATAGAGAAATACATTTGATGCGGCTGTATTTTTCCCCCCCCACGTGTCTCTGTGGGTTTTCCCTCAAACCGTTATACTCCTTAAATTCTCATTATTACCCCGTGTGATCTTAACAAACAAACAAATGTATGTCTTGGGTCCATTTGCAAAAGCCCATCGCACCGAGACTAGGAGTGAAAAGAAAAGGTGGCAGAATTCTTTTTTCTTCAAGTTTATGGTCTTATCCCTTTTTTGAGGTGATGGCCATGGTTCATTTTTAGGTTGCATTGGCCTTCCCTCCCCCTTGCACCCCCCCCCCCATGGCTTAGAAAGGAAAAACCTTGCTTTTTTTTTTTTACTCCGGAGAACACACACATTGTTTCAATAATCCAGGCAATAAATGCTAATTAGTAATGCTTGAGGACCCTATCAGTCAGAGTAATTATCATAATTTACCTCTTTCTTGTTAAACACATTCCTTGCTAATTTACATTTTTAGAAGAACAATTGGACTCTTCCCTTCTCCCTCGTTGATGGGTTGGGTTCCTATCCCGCACCACCTCCCCTCCACAACCCAGCATTGCATTTGCAAATCTTTAGGTCCAGATCTCCAGCTAGAGCTTTCGTCGGCCATATAGGACATTTGGTTTTTTAAAAAAGAGTTTTTCTCATTACCCATCGCGCCTTGTGGCCACCTCTTCCCAAAGAAACTCTTGCTGAGAGGAACAAAGGAAGGCTGTCTTTATAAAGACACCATTAAGAAGAAGCAGTAGCAACAGATAAAAATGTGTGTGATATGGCAACCTATTTCACGCCACAAAAAGAGAGATAATTAAATAATGGGCTTGTATTTGTAGCTAATTAGTGCCTTCTTCTTCTTCTTCTTCTTCTTCTTCTTCTTCTTCTTCTTCTTCTTCTTCTTCTTCTTCTTCTTCTTCTTCTTCTTCTTCTTCTTCTTTTTTTTTAATACGCTCCTTTAGAAAGCAGGAGGAAAATAGGTCTCCAAACTGTCCCCTGTAAGCTGGGTCTCTCAAAGGACCTTTATTTTAGCCCTGCTCGTCCCCTGTTCATTTCCAGCTGATAAAAATCAGCTCAAGGTTACTAGGATTTGTGCATTTATCAATTAGGCCTCTCTTGTGATGGCTTTTTCATTCTCCGCAATGTGATTAGCGATTTGCAGCCTGTTCGTATTTTCTATATCTGATACTCGTACCGAGAGCTGGCATTCCCGGTGTGAGCCGGTGGTGGCCATCAACAAAACCCAGATTAAGAAAATTCAGCTCCTTGGCCATTGATCTCATTCCATTTGCTTTGTTACAAAAGGGACGAGAGATCAGTCTGGATTTATTAGTGTGCAGATGGTTTGAAAGCTAAATTGCTTTGATTTGTACACACATTGGGCTGTTTCTTTCTCATCTTCTAGCATGGTTCATTGAGAAGCTACTTCTCTCCTTAATCCCACTGCCCTGCCCCCTCCTATTCTATGTTTGCATGTTTAAAACATGTTGCCCCCCCCCCCCCTTCCAGGGACAGCCTGGGACAGCCCCAGCCTCCTGTCTGTTTTCAACTTTCTGTGGAATTCAAGGCTGGCTACTGACTGCTGCTTCTTGTCACCAATGTAATTTGGATCGGACCATGCCAGGCAAACAGTCCTTACACTTGTGGGTGATCCCCCGCTGGGGACCCGAGTGAGACCTGCAGTCACGTCTGGGGAGACCTGATTTCAAGGGCATCCGTCTTAAACAAGCTCTACGGTCTGTGATTACAGACTAGAAGCACAATAGCGACAGTCTGCTTTTGGTTCCTTCTGCAAGTGAACAGAAGCCAGAAGATGCATCTGCAAAGCTTGGATGCTCTTCTTCCAAGTAATCTTTTCAACCGCGATTAACAATATCATCACACACTGCTGGGGAATATATATAATTACACTGCTTGATTTACCAATGTATGTGTTACCGTATGCTGACTCACCCCCATGATATTCCACTTGCACAGAAAGTAATTAAATGTGACTCACCCTGACACAAAATTTGGCAAGGTCAGGAATAGCAATCTGCTTTCCCATCATTCAAGGGCCGGTCAGTCAAATCTGCCATGTTTTTTTAACCAAGGCAAAATTCTTGCCCAAGAGCCCTGATTTCTGCCCCTTCCAAAACATTGAACAGCCATTCCAGAGAAATTTGACAGCACTTTTTTTATAGTAATTTTATTAAACATTACACTTAAAAAGATAAAAAGCTAATACGAACTAAAAAAAAGAATAACAGAAAAAATAGAAAGTGCAGAAAAGAAAAAATGGAAAGAAAAATAGAAAAGAAAAAATAAGAACATAGTAAAGAAAAAGAAATGTATAAAGCAATGATTTCTCCTTCATCACAAGTATAAACAATTTTAGTAACTTATCATCTTCACTTAAAATACAACAAATTATTTCTTCTTCTCATATCCCTTCTCTTCTCTATAAACAAATCATTGAAGCCTCGTCATTCAGTCCTGATTAGCAAAAGTCCATTAAGTGTTACCAGAGATGATAGCATATCTATTTTAACCTTGATCAAATAAACCAACTTCATATTTCTTCCTTTTATTTTTAACAATCTTGATCTTTAATCTCTTCAAATAATATCCTAGAACTTGATTTCATTTTTTTCAGAACTTGATTTTCTTTTCATTTCCTTCTCACAAAATTCTTCAAAGCTTTAACAAGTCTCTTTTGTAAATCCAATATAGAAAAATTATCCAGGTCACTTTTTTGGTTTGTTATTTGTATATCCCTTTTAATTATTAAGACATCAGCTGATTTAATTTGTATATCCAGTGTAGCATCTTTTTCCATATAATTCTTGTAGAACTGTCAGTTTTAAATCCACTTTCAGAGCAGTCTCAGTCTTGTCCAGTAAAACTTGTTCCTCTTCCATAACTTCTTTTAAACACAGTCTATCTGTAAGGGCAGATACTCTTAAAATTAACTTCTGGGTCCACTGTTCAAAAGTATCATCCAATGTTAAAATATTTTGCTCCATTCTGTATTACTAAGTCAAATTTAAGTGTTCTTCTCCTTTAATTGTAATCTTTGGTTCCTTCTGGTTCCCTCTAGTGTCCAACCTTCAAAGTCCTATCCCATCATTTTTTTTTAAAGAATTCAAAACAAAAGCATCTTCCCATGGGAAGGATTCTTATAATTAATTTCAAAATCTTATTTCAAATCCATCTGGACCCTTAGTCCATTTGTAAATTTCCAAAATCAATGTTCTAATCACCCTTTTGTTGTTTATCCCCACCCCCCAAATTTTTTAATTCCTTAAACTTGTATTTAAAACTACTTTTTCTAAGGATTGAAGGAAACTCACCTGGTGCTGTAAAACGTGTCATGCCAAAGGTTCCTTATAGCAGAAAAGCAATTAACAAGTGGTTTTCAAAAGAGATTAGAAAAGGAAGTATGCAAATTGCAGTTTGAGCGAAGATGGCTATTCCCTCGTCTCCCAGAGCTCTAAACCTGCCTGAGACTGCTGTTTTGCAGTCTCCTCATGAGGAGCAACTGTCTGGAGCACTTGTGCACAATCTCAAGTCCACTCCTTGTCCGGAGAGGAATTATGAAGAGCCGGTCTACTCACTGGCTCTTTATTCCATCGTGGTCATCAGCTTGCCATTTCTTCCCCAGAAATCTGAAACTTGATAGCACTTTTGTGACAGTAGGTTCTGAAGACTGTGTGATTCTGTTTGCAGTTGTTGGCGTATATTAGTCTAAACACACATGAGCGCTTGCTTTTTATGCCTTCTGGCATATATATGGGCTGTTCTGTATGCAGTAATTTGGTCTCTGAACTCAGGCACTCGGTGTTGCACTTCCTCAAAAGTTTTCTTCCTCTCTAAAAGAAAGTTCTGTCCGTTTTTCTTACTGTCACCTTGCCTGAGACAATACTTCCAATTTCTCTCTTGGTGATGGTTTTTGTGGTTCTTCATCATTGGAGGTGGCAGAGGGTGCAATGGCTGATGTTGCTGTTTACTATGACATATCTTTCCATGATTCTGAAGCTGCCCTGGCTGCTCACCTTCTCCGACCTAAAAGGGGAGGAGTTTCCTTGTGGGAGGAGCTTATTCATGAGACTCACCATCCTAATTTAATTGAAGCATCAGAAGCCAGGGAGGCTGCCAGTTTATTTATTTATTTATTTATTTATTTATTTGTCCAATTTATATAGCTGCCCTTCTCACAACAAGTGACTCAGGACAGCGTACAACAAAGCTGAAATAATTAATAAATACCTAGAACAGTTATCATTACTATTATTAAAAACATTAAAAAGTATAAAAAACAAAGCTCGCTGGAGAAATGGTTGTTCAAGGAAAAACTGGACATTTGCACACATCCCTTGGACACCTTGTCACTGAATAAATGCAAGGTCACACTCCATAAGAATTTTTCCAAAATTCTTTTCTTCCCTGTGAGAGAAAAGTGGTAGAAAAACATGTGGGAGAATGTTTGCCTGCTTGTACCATGAAGCAATACCCTACCCTTTTTCTGGGATTTGCACATTCAGATTTCTCTTTGTCCAGAGAACTCCATAATGTGGGAATGTGTGTGAGTAGGTAGGTAAGTAGATAGGCAGATAGACAGACAGACAGACAGACAGACAGGAATTTCAGGTAGTCAGAGTTCAAGTTTGAGTCCATTAGAGTGTAGTTATCCAATAACCACTGAAGATTCACCGCTACTAGTGAATGAAAGGGGTTAGTTATTCATAAATTTAGCAAAATATATACATTAAATATAGAGAACCCCATAATTATATCTCTATATAAGGCACCAATGGCTATGTAAATAACCATAGTTAAGGTGTATTGCCACAACGTCCCATTAGCTTTTCTGAATTAAACCATTGTCCATGGTGCCCTTATGTAGACCTTTCTAATGGGTCTCTAACCCCAAAGGCAGATGATACGGTTTTTAGCCCCAACCATGTCAGATAACCATAAGATGATCATGACATCCCCCATTTTCAAGCCACCCTGTCACCTTCTGGTGCAAAAATCAAATCAAGAGTATGTTCTGCTTCTGTGTTGGGGCCATGGACATGCAGAAACAATTATATGGGGCTCATGAATTCCCAAACCAGCATGGATGAGAGATAAAACTCCCACACACACCTGAAATGGAAGTCGAAGTTCTCAAGGTTGCTTGCCAAATAAAGGAGGGTTGGATTGCACCTCCTCCCTCTGAAGAGACTATTATACTAAAAAAGTGAACATAGAGGAGGATCCCCTTTTGTAAAGAGTGGAAGGTTTTTAAAATGGAACACTTCAAATTCTCTGAATCCTTTGCCTTTGAGGATTTATAGATTCCATGCCAAAACTCTTTTACGAGGCAAGAAAAGCATTTGAAAGCAGAATTGGTTGAAATTATGCTCAGTTTAGGCATCTGGAAGAAAGAAGAAAGGAGGGAGTGGAATATGAATTTTGCTTAACTGAAAAACTATTTTATCTTCCTACAACAAATAATAAATGCTTTATCTGAAAAAAAATGAATAAATTGGCCCTACATTAGTGAGATTTCATCAATAATTTAAAGATGAACATTCCATCCTTAAGGAAATTTTCCCATTTTATGGCTTGTGATGAAATCTTATATAGTTTTCTTGCCCCAGTCTTCATATATTTCTTTCTTTTTTCCCCAGTTAGCAACATTTTATTTTCTGATTCTATTTTTCTGGTGTTGTAAAACAAAGGAAGTGACCAATTAGTTGCCTCTAGCTTATTTTGGGTAGATAGATTGGATTTTAAAATTTAATTTTTAAAAAATGAATAAATTGGCCCTACATTAATTAATTTTAAAATGTCAGGAAGTCAGAAGTGGACAGATTTTATTCGTACCCTTCTGCTTTTCTCACCCTATTGTAATGATCAAGTTCTGCACTAACCTAAAAAAATTTCCCCCATTATTAAAATGCAAAAATGTTTCCTTGAATTCCTCCTGCAGTTCAACTCATGGCTCTTTTTTCCCCTTTAATATATTGTTTTATTAGCCTTATCATCATTTTTCATTGGGGAATTCATCATGGCCAGATATCACATCTAGACATGTAGAGTAGCATGAAGTGCTCACCTTCTGGCTATTCCCCAAGCCAAAAGTCTTACAGTAAACATTTTGAGTGAATATAATCATGCACATTCAGAACAGCATCAACTAGCTGAATGGCTACAGCAGTCTTATACAAGAAGAAGGCTAAAATGAAAAATTAAACACAGCATTCTTCCCCAGAAGTTCAAAAATGAAGTGCTGATGTTCAGAACCATCCCTTTTGCATTACGCTGCTGATGTTCCAAGGGGAGAACTTCCAAGGTTGAACTTGCAGAATGACCCGCCAAATAGTTGTCACTTAAACAGATGGGGTGGGAGAACGTTCCACAGTACTAAGGCTTTGGGAATCACCCAAGATCCAGCAATTTGATTGGATGAGCCAAGCTAATTCAATTCAAATCGTTGGATCAATTTTGCCAAAAGACCACGTGCCTCAATACAAAAGTCTTTAGAATGGCTGAACTGATTTGAGGACACCTAATTTGATTCAACACATCAAACTGATTGGGCAGTCGGATTAGATGATTCTAATCAAAGGGGTCATTTTGTTGTACTACCTTCAGAGAAACTTCAAACTGAATCATCTTTTCATTTTATGTTGGAAAGACTGAGCAGAACACCCATTTTGCAGATCAGACCGAGTATCTACACTTCTTTAAATAAGAGTCAGGAAAGAAATCCCACTGAAGCAAATTGAGTTTTCTGAAGATTAGGATTTTATCTTCTCATTTATCAATCCAAAGGCAAAAGAGATGTTTGTCTTTCATGGCAATTTGTCTTTAGGACATGGAAGCAAGGTTGGGGGCTTGGCGTGCCTGATTTCATTCCATTCTTAAGTGGGAATAATACATGTTAATAACTTTTGAAAGAGTTGACGGTCACCATAATTCCTTCACAGGGGAACTGCACTATTGCAAATGCTTGCAGTTTTGCTGGCAGTCCTGTGACACTAAACTGCCCACCATTGGCCACATCTCAAGAGCTAGCAACTTATTTTGTGGACCATCTTATCTCACTGGGTATTGGGACATCAAGTTTTTCATCAAAAAGAAGCCGATATGAGATTTGAGCTTTTTTCCACATTGGATGGTATTAAGTTCACTTAAGTTCTGACCCATTTGGGAGTGAATTGTGAGACACACCCACATCCCAGACAAAAATGCTGATGAGAGATTGAAAAAGGTAAAGCAGGCAAATTCATTCAGGAATGCTGAATTTCTTAATTGATCTTTGGCTTTTCCTCTTAGAAGATGATAAGAGGATCACTTGGCATCATGACAGGACAGTTTTCAAAATGTGGAGTTTGGGGGCAATTCTTGAGGCACTCGCTTATGAAACATGACATTCTAGTATAGATACTTTCACATTTGTTTCAGAAACTACATCGAACCTTCAGAACAGTTCAGACTTCTTTAAATTAGAGCATTAAAAAAAATCCTTCTTGGCTTTATTTTACTTTCTCCTTTATCTTATATGAATCATTTTACAGGCAGGTAGGAAGAGAGAAAGGAAAGGCGAAAGAAAGGTTGAATGCATCCAGCTTATCTACAGCTTACCCTGAAAACAGCATTCAACAATCTAATTCATCACTTCTGTCATTTTACTTGATGGCCAATAAAAACTTCATGGCATTCATGAATTCTTAATCTCTTATTGCTTACAAAGGAATGATGGTAAGGCATCTTATAGGTAAGCTGGACTACAACTCCCATTGCTCATGCTATGCTAACCTGGAGGGCCAAAATATGAAGGGCTGCAAAGTTTTGACTATTTTGAGATTCTAATCATACATCATACCATGTTCCAGTTCTGCCTGGACTTTCAGAGAGATTCATATTTAAGCAACTTGATTTAATAGTTGTGTATCTATTGGCCAAGCCAATATTTCAAAAAGACCAGAGGTCCTAGCTGTTTTCATCCAAGGGCTTACAGGAATTTGGTATTTACTGGCATTAAACTGAACTATTAGATTTTATTTTTTTTTTTAACTTAGGCCACTTTATAAAATGCCATCAGATGAAGCTACTGGTTAAGCCGTTCCTAGACTGTGCCACCTCAGCTTAAATGTGTGAGGGAGAAGGATTATTTCATGAAGAATGAACTCTCTTATGGGAATCTGTCTGTCTGTCTGTCTGTCTGTCTGTCTGTCTGTCTGTCTATCTATCTATCTATCTATCTATCTATCT
The DNA here is from genome assembly GCF_059951505.1 of Python bivittatus. Lineage (NCBI taxonomy): Eukaryota > Metazoa > Chordata > Lepidosauria > Squamata > Pythonidae > Python > Python bivittatus. The sequence goes on along the minus strand of NW_028277052.1, from coordinate 4,663,867 downwards.
ATCTATCTGCATGCCCCATGGAAAAAAACATGGTGGTATATTTCATTCTAATCACTAATATATTAATACAATTTAATTTTAGCATTGGTTTTAATTTACCTTTTTTTTTTTTAGTAATGTGTAATTATGGATACAAAATCCTATTAGCAGCCTTGATTCTTTGCCTGAATAGAAAGATGAATAATAAATATGAAGTGCCTTTCTTTACAAAAACAAAGCACAGATTCATTTCAAATTGACATCTCCCTCTTAAAGGGCAAAAGGCAAGGAATCTTCTCACTTCCCCTTTATTTTTCCACATTTTCTATGCCCAGAAGAAGGAATGTGTAGATGACCACAGTTTCTCCCTGCTGCAACTTGGGTGTGTGTCTATGTGTTGTATCCCGTCATTTGTGTGAAGTAATGCAGCCATTCCCAAATAATCCCCCTCATTATGAATCTTTGCATGGTGTGAATCAATCTGATTATATTTGTGCCCTATGTGTGCTGATCACCAGTTCTTAGAAGATGATGATGATGACGAGGATGGCAACTATGGTCCATCAATTATCATCAAATTCTATTTCTGTTGAGCGTGCTGTTTTGTGGTACAAGAAAGGCTGTAGGCTCTCCAACCCTTGCGTGACAACGGAGGTAGTAGCAAACTCCAGAATTCTTCTGATCTCAACTTATTGATCCTTGGTTACCCAATCCATCATGACCTAGTCAATCAAGAAGTAACTAGAAGAATCTAATTTATTTGCTTTTGTACATCCCTGGTATTGAGCTCTGGTCCTCATTGCCAACACGTCTCCCTTTTTCCCTATTAGCTGCCTCTTCCTGTTTGGGCAAAGTCCTGTTTAGTCAACCTGCCTGTCCTGAGTTCCTGACTCTAAACTTATCCCTCTGTCTCCTTGCCCTTGTCCTCTTGATAGGAATCTGAGCCCTTCTCAGTCTCTTGGCTGAAGCTCCAATCTTGTTCTTTCAAGGTCTTTCCATCACTAGCTCAACTGTGACCTTTGGCTTATATTCCATAGTTTGGGGTTAACCCTGTCTGATGACTTTCAGGTTCAACTCAAAGGTACAACTTGACTTTACTAAAAGTGGAGCCTAGTCCTGTCCACTTTAATGAACAACAGTTTTCCAAAATCGTGCATTTGAGATCTGAAAAGCTAACAAAAAGAGGTACAGAGGTTGAATCTGAGACTTTCTGTGATGATCTTCTATTCAACTCCAGTCCCTTCTTTGGGGATTGGATTGGACTTTGGGGGAAAATAGGATGTCAGATTAGATCAACAATGGTTTGTCCTACCAATAGGACAAGTGGGAACCAACAGGAGGTAGAAAGAGCTGTAAATGATGTGCAACTTGTCCTGTATTCCTCTTGCTTTATACACCATTGTTCCTGTTGAAGAGGGATTCCATAGCCAGTCCACTTGGTGTTCATCCATGCAATGAAAGGAGATGCGACCTTGTCCCTTGCTTCAAGCAGCCAAATGTTTTGGGCCAGCCCTGAGCTGGAGCATCAGTCTGACCCAGTGGGGCCTCCTTTATATTCTCCCTGGGGCATGGGACACCTGTGGTGGAATACCCTAAGGGGATCAGTGGGGTAAAACGTCCCTTACAGAACCTCTAAGAATTGGTACAAGTCCCCTCCCCTCCCTCCAGTGTCCTGGAGCAGAGATCCAAGGTGTTATCAGATGGTTCCGACAGAGAGGCAACTCGGCCAATTCCAACTGCTATCGCAATATGTTTTACATTACAATGATGCCCCTTGCCTGCCTGTAGAGCTGAATGCGTCTCGTTCTTAAGTCCCTCCCCTTCCTGGCTTTCTCTTTCTTCCAGCTGCCTCCTTTGCCTTCCCTCCGCCTTGCTCATATGAGTTAATCTGCTGGCTATACTCTCAGCTTTCTCCCTCTCTCTCCGCCTCCCCTGCCTTTAGCTTCTGGTTTCATTTTTAGATGACAAAATTCAAGGCACACAGCTTGGCTGTCTGGTTGCCATGGCAACCTGAGCCCTATTATCGTACCTTGTCATTCATCAAGAGAGAATTGTGCTTGACAGACACCGACTAAAGATGCCTGCAGTCTGGGTGTGTGTGTGTGCCTGTTTCCACATACATACGTACATACATACACACATGCACGTACACACACACACACACACACACAGAATTTTGCAAAAGTCCTTAGTGCATGCCGAAATGCACATTTAATGCAATTCCGTTCGGTTGCCAATGCATCATGTTTTCAGGTTGAATATGAAGATTTTGCATGCCTGCCTCCTCTCTCCCCCCGCCCCCCACCTCCAAGGATATTTATGATTCATAATCCAAAGGAAATGGTAAACTATCGATTTTTGTTCTTGTGGTTTGTGGTGGATTCCTCCAGCAGCCAAATGCTGCATTGCTGGTTTCCTTTATTATCCTTAGCACCATCTTGGGCAATAACCCAATGCTGCTAATCAATAATGATACGAATAAGAGCAATAATAGCAGCTTTTAAATCGGGGTCTTTTGCCAGATATCTCATAGCCTTCTCTGGATTGCCATGGGAAAGATCCTGGGAGCAGGCAGACCGAAATGCAATATACAGAATGAACTGACATTTTTCAGCCAATCACCAGCAGGTTTTTCAGACGTTGGACCAGACCCAAATGTATTGTTCCTGAAATGCGCGAGAGAGAGGTAATTGCTTGTCATTGCTCAGGACTCCAAATTAATTCCTGAAGTGCACAGGCTAAAAACATTTGCAAGGCTGCAGTTAAATCTCCCCACCGCCGCGACCACCACCTTTTATTGGCTTTAGGAGATGAACTGTCTGCTTTGGTTGGTATTGACTTTCTAGGCCCGTGGCCAAGGGATTTTTTTTTCAACATCCATTATTAGATCCTTCCAGATGAAAGTATGGAAGAGCGAACCTCTCTGGATAGATGCAAGCAACCTTTCTGGGGCCAGTGAACCTATATGGAATGCTGAGGCTGTGTAACGGGCACTTTCGCAAAATGGCTGCTGTAAAGGCTTCCACATTCGCAGAAGAACTGCCATGGGAGGCATGGCTGGTCACAACATATTCATTTGCCAGGAAGTCAATTAATGAAGTTGACTCCCCACTTCTAGCCCAGGGTCCTCTTTACTCCTCTAGCAGACCTTTCTTTTTTCCCAGTTCGGGAAATTGCCATATTTATTTTCTAATGCCGCTCTATGGGGTCATGCAGTCAAGGGATGTCAAGTACATCACTGGGCAGATGAATCCATGTATGCAATAATGTCATAATGCACACGATTAAGTTGTGATGGATGTGATGATGTCATCCTGCACATGATGTCATTGTGGCTTGTACCAGAAGTCCATCTGCTTCCTGTTTAAATGAAAATTATGTGGAGCCAGTGAGCCCTACAAGTACAAAAGGGAAGAGTTTGGGGCACTATGTTGACAACTCCCACCCTAGTGCTTTCTGTAGGATAAAAATGCAGACCCTTCTGTAGACCTACAGTCCCCTCCCTCTGAAGTTGAGAAGTGTGCAAAGCCTTTAAGAGGCCCTTTGCTTCGAGGTTGCTCAAGCATCAAGGGACCTGGTTTCTACCAAGGGCCCTATGCAGCTGAACCATTTTGAAGCAGCCTCCTTGAGGACCTCTGACTTTCACCAGCATTTCACGTAACTGCAGGACACTGCAACAGTTATAAATGTGAGGATTGGTCACCAAGTTTTTTTTTTTTTATCACCGTCTTAACTTTGAACAGTCACTGCACAAGGCAAGGCTGGCTGGGGGATTCTGGGAGTTGAAGTCCACACATCTTAAAGTTGCCAAGGTTGAGAAACCCTGATCTAGCCTGTTCCTAAACTTTTCTGATTGGCCAGGATTATTTACAGGTATCTTCTATCACTTGTGCCTTTCCCCATCCTTCTGAACTGAAGAATAAATCCAGAGTTTTCTCCATGGAAAACTTGCACCGTCACTCTGAGCAGCAGCTTCTTAGGTCAGTAGCTAAAATAAACTGGTTACAGTATGGTTTTATTTAATTTACACAGCATCATCAGCATACTTGGAAGTTTACAGAGCCCCTCAAGACAGAGAGAGAGATTTATAAGTGCTTCAAAGCTTTTGTAGCTGGACATACTTGGGAGGAACATGAGATTGGACATTTTTTTTTTCTCAAGAATGCACACCACACCCCCTTGGTGCCCATTTCAGTGCCCGGTATAAATATATGCAAATGACTCATAATTGGCATAAATTCTGCAGCTGCTTCTTGTTAGCTCAGTGGCGGAGCACAATTTTTAATGCAGAAGGTCCCTAGTTCATCTCCAGGTAGGGCTGGAGAAATTTCCTGCCCAAAATGCTTGGGAATCACCAGAAAACGATGAGATAGGCCTGGATGAGATGGCGCAAAGAACCCCGCCGTGGATCACCGAGGTGGACTTCTTTGCACGCGAGAGATCTTCCCACTAGGCGATGGCTTGGCTTTGTAATGGAAAGGGCACAGCAATGTCATGTTGAATCCCCAAGCAAGCTGCCCTACATGGGCACACCCCAAAATGCTCAGTGAAATTTACCCTGCCTTCCTCTTGCACATTGCTTCCTTAGTTCTCAGTCTGCCTACATAATGCAGACTGTATAACCCACGGAGCAGACGCCTGTCCCTCAGTGTCCGTGTCATCTTCCAAAGCATCGCCCATTACAGTGGCAGTCAGTGTAATGATCTCAGTAATTAGCAACTGGCTTTCCAATTTGGTGATCAGCAATGAGTAATTCCAGGGCAAGGGGAATGGCATATTTACAACCTCCATCCCAAACTTACTCAGCATTTACTCTTTCTGCAATGGTAGGGTTAATTTCCTGTTTTAACTCCCATCCTACCTTTTGATTCCCCTCCTCCTTCCCCCCAAAATTTCCCCAGGCTAGCAGTCGCAATAAAGAAATGTACAGGCAGAAAGAATTAAACGAAACCAATACCGCGGTCCTTGCAGAGAAATCAGAACTCCAGAATAGATTCTGTCCTGCACTTTATCTATCAGCAGCCTTTTACCCTGATAATTCGTTCAGCCTCTCCTGCGGGCTGGAGGAATTTTGTCTTCCCAGAGGATCTCATAAATACACACATGCACTGAAAATATTTTCTCTGTGTATTAATATTACATGGTGATAGTCTCCAAGAATGAAAGCTCTCTCCCTCCTTCCCTCCTCCTTCTCCACCGACTTCAGATCTCAACTGCAAAATGGCTTCTTCAACCCCCCCCTTTTTTTTCAGCATTCACATCTGTCTAGAATAAAAATTGGAATTTTGAGGGCAGCCCTGTTGGAGAGCAGATTGTAGCAGGGAGGAAGGCGGTGATAGGCTTGCAATCTGAAAAAGGAAGAAATGAAACCATTCACCAGCATTATTTTCTTCAGTGAGGAAAGCAATCGGATTTATGTTTGGTGTCACTGCCTGTCTGAGGCCCCCTTGCCTGAGACAGAATGGCAGCCAGCACGGTGGTTAGGAAAGCACTTTCATGAGAGACAGCTTGATTGAACATTGCAGAAATATTTAACTCCCTCGCAGCCTGCCTGATCAGAGACCGAGGGGCGGGAAGCCTGTGAATTTCAGTTCATTTCCTACAGATTTACTTCAAACTGATAAAGAGCCTCCTAAATTGCAGCATTCAGGCTTAGTCGCTGGTAGACTGGACTGAAAATGATTCTGTGCCAGTTACAGCTTAATAAATGTATGTGCATGTGGACACACACAGACACCACACCTGTACGGATTGACTGAGATCTGCCTGAATGAGGCAAAGTGCCTTATGAAATTGTACCAATACATCTTGATGCAGCCAAATACCTCATGGAGGTGTGCACCTCCATTCCGATAAAGATGCTGTGAAGGTGTCCGTGAAGGGTGCGTGTCAAAAAAGAGGGTGGCCATAACTCTGCAATTAAAGTCACCATCTTGCCTTTTTTTAATTCCCCGATGGATGTTCCTGAGTCAGCATGTCTCTATGAGACACTTTTCTTAAATATGGTGGTTTCTTCACATGCCTTAAGTCATCGTTAGCCAGCAAAGAACATGGTATGCTGTGATCCAGCTGTTTAGAAGTGGGACATTGGTTCGCTTTGCAGTTTTCTTTTGAAGAGGCTCTTTACTTGAGCCTTTGAGAAGTCACATTGCCCCTGTGAAGACCCACACACCCTCACACAGCCCTCCTAGGCTGTCCAAATGTTTGGGGTGTCCAACTGATCTGTTGAATTGAATGGATGGCTCGTTGTGATCCATTGATTTAAATCAAATGGGTCTGAACTGCTTCAGACCAGTCCAGCTACTTTCTCTTATGCATGCATGTATGTTTAATAGTTTTGATTGGATCAATATCCCAAGTTGATTCAAATTTCCAAATAGAATTGGATTCAACTTCTGAATCAGCCTAAACCTTCAAATCAAATTGGACCCAGTTCACACATCCCTAAAAGCCACATGAATATAATAAATCAGCCAAATATTTCTGCTTCTGGTGGCCCAGTAAAAGCATTTAACACAGTTTTCAGAAGATTTGACCAATTGCTATAAAATCCCTGAGGGATGGAGAGCCCATTCATAAATGCATGCGCGCGGTTGGATACATCTCTGATCACTGTGTATCTAAGAAACAGCCCCACAATGCTATGTCATCCCTCAAGAGATGAATCTACATATCACAACTAATGAAAGCCAGTACAGCATGGTATGACACTTTGAGCTAAAAAAAATGTTGTTGTTGTTATACCAGATTGAGAGAGGATGGGGAGACAGTGATCCAAGAGTGAAGAAGTCAAGATCAAACTCAACACATTGAAAAATTCCCAAGTAAGGTTTTTAACTACCAAGGAAAAAAAAACCCAAATGAATTGGTCTAAAGCTTTCCAACGTGCAAAATGCATCTGCAATGTGTTGTAAGGAGTTTTGCACAGCACATGGACATACTTGCAGTATCCAGGCTTGATCACGTGATTTCAAGAACCACCCATGTGGATTAAGAAATAAACTGGCCAGAACAAAATTGGAACTGGTGGGAAGAATCTGAGTCCAGTGGGAAGATTAGCTTGAAAAGAGAGAGAACCGACAGGTATGAATTATGCTTATTGCAGGACTGGCTTTTCTTTCCAAACTGGTCCCGTTTAATTAACATTTTGCTGCAGGTTTAATTCTGTAGACATCCCAGTTTTAGAGAAGAAGAAGCCAGTTTCCATCAAGTTCCCAAAACTGCATTCTGAGGTGAGGCTCATGGTGAATGGGAACTTATGTGGTTCAGGAACCAGATCCTTTTTTTTTTTAATCCAGCCTGGAGTACTTTTGCACATTAAAACACCTCTTATAAAAAGAAACCCAAACTTGTTTTGAGTGTGTCTCTGTGTTGGCTCTCCTGTACTGCATGCTATGTTATGTCCTTCTCTTCTCTTCTCTTCTCTTCTCTTCTCTTCTCTTCTCTTCTCTTCTCTTCTCTTCTCTTCTCTTCTCTTCTCTTCTCTCTCCCCCTTGAAATGAAAATGTGAAGACAGCTGCTATAATGTAAAACACTGCATCATACAGCCATAACCATGTGAACATGGAGGCTGCCTAGAAGCCTGACAGAACTGTTATGAATGGAGACCCAGACAGTCTCTGGGCATGGGCCCATCACAGATGGAGAGGCCTCCAGGTCTCCAGTGCTTCTCAAACTGCACTCCCATTACTTCTGCTCCTCAAGTCTGGCTTCCTTCAGATGTTGTTCTTTCATGCGTTTGAATAGCTAGCTCATGTAGGAGACCACCATCTCCACTGGATTCCTGAACATATAAGTGCATAAAAGATTGTGGGGACATCTAACCACTGGACACAAATTGTTCTTCAGGACTTTTTGTTTTCTGAAGACACTGTAAAAAGTCAATGGAAAGATAGATATTGAGAGATACTTTGTTCCACATGTTTATTTTTATTTATCAAATTTGTCACCACCCATCTCGTTGAAACAACTCTGGGCAGTTTACAGCAAAGGTAAAATGTTGCTTAAACCTTACCTTTCCCCTTTCCTTTTCCCACACTAATTCAAATTCAAATCCATTTTTTGACAAATCATTCCATCTTTACCCTTCCCACTATAGCCCTTGCTTTCCTACCCTAAACATTTGGAGTCATTTTGGAACTGGGTGATGCATGAAGCAAATAAATTAAATACACTCATCAGCCACCCAAAGGCTGCCCATTTCTGATACCAAGAATATGTGTTGGGATGTGTTTGAATGTTCCAAGTCCTTTTAACATGTCCACTGGCTTTAAACAGCCCTTCCCACAAAAAATAAAGTCGGGATCACATCATATCTAAAAGTTCTCATGAACTTTGGGGAGGGTTTTCAATCTACATAGTGGGTTTGCACAATATTCTAGACAGTTGTCGTGGCTCTTGCCCTCTGGAATGATACCACCCAGAGATCCAGATGGCTCCCACCCTAATGACATTCAGGAAGCTATTACAGACCTGTTGATTCTCCCAGGGTTTAGAGCACAGTGGTGATTGAGTTCCTGTTGGGTGGGGGATAGGATTGCATGTTTGCGTTTGGACACTACTGATTTATCTGTGCATTGTTTTGTTTTAATGTTATAATTGTAGGATGCCAAGAGTTGTTGGGAGTCAGTCTATAAATCAATAAATGAAGTTAAATCGTATAAATAAAGTTGGGGCATTTGAGTCAGGATGTTGTAGAGACCCACCACTGCTTGAAGAGCTGTGTGAACAAGACCATCACATGAAACCATCTTTTTCAGCATGGTAGATGTTGAGAACCATCCACACAGCCCAGATGGAGAAACAACTCTCTTCAATCCGGGTCAGTTTCGCATGTAGGGATTCAAAATTCCACTCTAGTCCTTTTCCAAATCAGTCTGCAGTTTTTACAATGGCATACATTCCTACCCATGCCAGATAATTGCTTTTAAATTCCAACAGTCAAGTCAGTCAGTCAGTCAGTGTGTGAGTGTGTGTGTGTGTGTGTGTGTAGTGTAGTGTGTATACACACACACACTACATACTGTGGGACATATTTTATCAAAAAGCACATTTTACAGGATTTGGTAAGCTTTTTGCATCAATAACTATGTCACGAGATTTAAAGAAGAGCCAAGACCAAAAGATTTGATTGGCATATTAATCTGAAAAGTGTGAATCAGGCTGCTTGGTTTATAAAATGGAGACCAAACAAAATTCTCAAGCATTCCTGCCTTCTGCAGATGACTATTTTGAAGATACTGAATAGAAAGCTGCACTCTTTTAGCTAGAAATTATGCTTCAACGGCGACATAATCAGAAAGTAAATACTGGGAGACACAGTGTAGCTGCTGGAGAACCAACTCACAGACCTGTCCCTTTTCCAAGGCGTGGCACGAAGAGGATCTTTAAGTCAGCCCATCAGAACTGAAGTAACTTTGAAGTTAAATTAAATAAATTGCTTAAGATGACACTTTTGAAAAACAATCTTTACCTGATTGTGATCAATGCAAAAAATATTTCCACCAAGGTAAGAAGGGGAAGGCCGAGAAACTTGCGGTTGGAGTTGATGGGATCCTCAGAAGGATAATGGCGAGAAGTTTAAAGAAGAAAAGGCAATGTGTGAATCAGGAGATGGATTTGGTGGAAACAAGGAATGTTTGCAAGGAGAGAAATATATGGAGGCGTACAGGAAATGGGGTCGGTGTAAACTTTTTCTTACCTCAGACTTTAATGTCTTTGGCTTAGCATTTCTTAATCTTTTCTGCACTCTACCCAATGTTGCTTACCCTGAAAGGGAATAGTGTGATAGATAGACATATATGCTTTCTTTTTTTTTTTAAATCATCTCAGTTGTCCTAAAAGAATTGAGGAGGAACACCATCAGTTTCACTATTGTTACAACAATGAAAAGCCAGGATTGGATGTTCTAACAATGTAAAGACAGAGTAATGCATCATTAGCATAGCTTCAGTTATTCAAAGCTTTCCCCACTGTTCGCATCCATGAATAGGCCTATGATTTCACCTAATTATTGCTGGTTTCTCAAAATGTTTCAAGCTTTTTTTTTTTCTTTCCTTAGGCCCAGGATACTTGTGTGTGTATACATACACACACACACACACACACACACACACACGTACCATTTCTTTTGTTAACTGAAAAATCTCAGAGACAAATGCAAGCATAGACACAGAATCATTTATTTACAGCATCTTGTGCACTGCTACCTGTTGGCAATCTTTATTATATTTGGACTCCTGTGTATTTATAATAATACCGGGGAGTAGGGGTAGGGAACACTTTGCTTGTTAAAAACTACAAATGTTAGAAAATAAACATGAGCCAGGAGAAAGAGAGAGAGAGAGAGAGATCCAGTCCAGAAATGCTTTTAAACAGAAGCATCAGAGATAATGAAAACCAGCCCCCAAGATAACCATATATTTATTGGGTTTGTAATGTATCAAATGCAACAAAAGTAGAGTGTCTGAAGCACTCCATGTGTGGCTCTTTCACACTCTTTGATCACACAATTCTCCTTTTAATTCAGAGGCAGTAGAGCTTAAGTGGATTCATTGATGTGTTAAGTGTGGAATGATTTTTTTTTTGTATTAAATTAAAAAAAAGGGAGACGGGAGAGAAAGAGAGAGTCTCTATTATGTGTCCAGAAAAAGGCTTCCATGCACTTGTTTATTGAGACAGGAAGTGGGTTTCCCACACAGACAAATGTCCCTGAGCTGCCAAAGAATTGTGTGGGGAAAGAAATGTAAAGGAAACTTAATTTTCTACCTGGCACCAAATCAGCCTCTAAAGGAAGATGTAGACAATAAACTTGGGTTTAGGCTGAATAACAGCATCTGATTGATTTTAAGGAGAGGAAGGGAGAGAAATCCCCCTTCTTTTTGCCCCGTGTACAAAGAAGAGGGGGGTCATGAACTGCAAAGCTTTGCAATAAAACTCTTTGTAGTTCTGCTTGGGGCTTTGGGGTTTCTATTGTTACACACTCCCAAAAAGTGGGATTTTTTTTTCTCCTTAAAAAAACAGTAATATGGAACCGCCTTATGATAGCAGGTTTCTCTCTTAGTGACACCCAGATTCATTTCATTTCATTTCCTTTCTTTCTTTCTTTCTTTCTTTCTTTCTTTCTTTCTTTCTTTCTTTCTTTCTTTCTTTCTTTCTTTCTTTCTTTCTTCTCCTCCACCTCCTCAGAACAGAAATAATCATCTTAGCCAAGTGGGTTTGTTTGTGTAGTGGGCCCGATTGGCATCCACACGGTGGGGAAACTGCCTTGAGAAATTCCACAAGATTCCTTGACATTTTCACATTTTTCTACCAACCCGGCGGGAAGTCTTCTAAAAATTAAGTAGGAAGAATTTGCCTTGAACTGTTGGTTCTTGGCCTAAGCACAATAGACTTTCTTACTCAAGATGAGCTGCGTATTCCTGAGAGATAGCTTTCCACAGGAGGGCAACAGTAGTAAATCAAGATGGCTGTACAATATGGTGCCTGTATCAAGAAATGTTGCCTTATCCAAACAGTTCACTGACTGTCCTACTGGAGTACCATAATCTGATTTTCTATAAATAACTGTACAGTAGAAATATCATAGCAATAGGCAACCAGAGATAAGGGAAAGAAGAACAGCGAGAGAACGAGCAGGTCATCACAGATCATCGCAATAGCACAACAAAGAAATAGTTCACATAACGTCTTCCCAAGAAATCATGGTTTATTGTATGGTGCTGCATTTTATGACTGTTCAGTTAGCAGATCATGATGCTGGTGCAGGAATGCTTTTAAAGGAGGAGAACAAGGCCTATTGGAGAGCACTCGTGCCTTCTTTTGTGACCAGTGATTTGGAGCACTACATCAGCTCACCTGTATTTACCAAATGAAGAGTTGGGTATGGGCAGGATAGGTGGTCCCTTCCAGAAACACTGTTCTATTTGTTTGTTATACATTGTTTTTAACATCAATTTTCCTCCACTGTCTGGTTATTAATAATATTGTTGATGTCGTTTAATTGTAGTTGTTTTAACATTTTTATTTTATGATTGTTTTTATTGTAAGCTGCCTAGAGTCACTTTACTGTGAGATGGGTGGCTATAGAAATGTGATAAATAAATAAATACTTAAAATCTGCAAAATATGCTCTACCTTCAAGAGGAGTGATAACATTGTGGTCAAACATGTCCTTGGCATGTAGATGTGTCCATTCAGTTTTCTGTAGTAGGAGTCAAAAATATTTTTTCTCTGGGACCTGAGAGTAGAATTGGAGGATCTGTGGCCCTCCCAATGATACTGGACTACATCTCCCATCTCTTCCAATCATTGCCTGACAGGAGAACCACAAGGCTCCTCTTCCTTTGCTTAAAGGAACCTTTCTGGTTAGAAGAAATGAAAGGCCAAGAACAAGTGACTGATGATTCGGTTCTGAATAGAATATTTCATTTGGTCACAAGAGGGAAAGGAAAAAAACCCACAGGGACAATTGAGAAGGAAGAGATTCTATTTAAGTTTGTCTTCGACTTTAAAAAGAAAAGGAAAAAGCAATATTGACATCTTATTTTAATAGATATTCATCGAAGTATCAAGAAATAAAGCCAGTTCTGCACATGAAAAATAGTATCTCACTATAGAAAATCATTGGACCAAATGAGACAGTAAGGGATATTCCTAAAATATTTTTAATTAGTTATAAGCACAGGAAAGGGAGGGATCCAGAATCAGCAATAAGCAAAGGTAAATTGGAACAAGTCAATTTCTCAACATTAATATGGATGGGATTATTGTTTTGTTTAGGATCATGCCTACCAATTTAAACATTAAAAAAACAGTGATCTTCCATTATACTGACAACCTCCCAAAACTTTACAGAAACTTCTTGATGGTTTTAAAATCCAGAACATAAAACATTAGGAAGAGCTGTTGAGTCAAACCAAAGGTCTACCTAGATAAGCATTGTTCTAGAGTGGCCCACCACATGCCTTTGGAAAAGCTCAAAAATGCTGGATGAAGGCAATAATGTTTTCTAGTTCATCAACCAGAATTCCAGGAAATTGGGGGTAATATTTAATCATGACTAGTATTCATTAATAGCCTTATGTTCGATAAAAAGCCCCCTTAAAAGTAATCCAGGTTCATGGCCATTACCATACCATGTGGTAGCATATCCTTGATTGATCTATTTGATTTTGAGGCCACCTGCCTCCAGCTGATTCATAGCATAAAGAGCAACATAAAAACAGCAAAATACAATACATTAGACTAGAATTACAAAATGCCAGATTTACCAAATTACAAAATAATTACAAGATGGCAATCCAGACAACATTTCCAAATATAAAACATCCCAAACAGGGGAGTCCCATTAACCCTACCTCAAGGAGAACAGCCAGGTTTTCAAGGTCTTCTAGAATGCCATCAGGGTGGGAGCTATATGGATCTCGGGGGGAACCACATTCCAGAAGGCAGGCGTCGCAACAGAGAAGTCTCACTTCCTGGGTCCCAAAAGATGACAAGGTTTAATCAAGTGGACCCAGAGCACACCCATTCTGCTGGATGGTGCTGCCCAAGCAGGAACTGCAGGAGGCAGGTGACTGCTCAGATCACCAGGCCTTAAGCCATGTAAGGCTTTATAGATAATAACCAGCATCTTGAATTGCCCTGGCCACCAGTGCAGCTTGTAAAGCAGAGACAGCATGCCAAGGAAGGCCCATTACCGCATTCTGGACAATTTGAACCTTCACTATATAGCCTTCCATCTAATGTGCTTGGATGACCTCAGGTTCTAGTGTTATGCAGCAGCAAGAAAAATTCTCTCTAGCCATTGTCTTCACATTGTGTATAACTCTATGCACCTGTCTCATGCCCCCTCCCTTCATCTTTTTCAAAGCTAACAAGAAATAAAAGTAGAGTTGCTTTTAACTGATTGCCCTGACCTCTTGGCAACATTCAGTTGGTCTTTTTCTTCACCCTCCACAACATCCTTCTTCAGATTTTAAAGGGATTGTACATATACGCTTCTCAAGATGCAGTGACCACTTTATTAAGCTGTGTTTTTTTTTCAAAGTTAAAATGTAATATAGTAGCAGGAAGGAAATGTATAATAAAGGAATTTAATTTTAAAGACAGAATTAGCTAAGGGTCACTAATCATTTGTAAAAGAAATATTAGTTCTTATGACTCTTGAGTCAAGTATTGTCAAATGACTTCTAGAAAAGATAGCTAGAACTAAAGATCAAATATCACACAGAGATAAATGAAGTTCCATGTTGGCCAATAGGCTGATCAGAAATTATTTGTTTAAATTCAGTTTGACATAAGCCGATGTCTTCTCCTCAACGTAGTTCATTCGCAATATTTTGAAAAGTATTATGAGATCCACTGGCTGGGTTCACAACACACTAAATCTTGATACAGGTGTAGACATTTTTCAGATTTCCACAATACATGGAACCATATATAAACCAGATGGCCTGGCTACCAGGACTAAGCCATCTTCCTCCTTTCCCCCCTTGCAAAAAAGAACCAACCAAGCTGAAACCTAGAAAGTTTAGTATTTTGTATGACTGCAGCTCTTGATTTGTAACTGACCTGGTTAAGCAAGTATAAACAGCCACTGGTTCTCATATATACACTTGTTTATTTTGTTCCATAGTCTTAGTTCAGTAGTACAGCTGATTTTTCAAAAGGTTCCAAATTCAGTTCTCAGGATTTGCTGGGGAAAAGATCTCTGTTTCAAACGGCTGGCAATCAAGATCTACAGTTCTGGATTTGGTAGACCACAGGCATGGTTCCTCCAACTAAAAACTGCAGTGATAGGCAATTTGCTGCTTTCCAGATGCTTTGGACCAAAAGTCCTCCAATCCTTGCCAGTAGAGATATTGGCTGGAGTTGATGCATGTCCAACTCCAAAACATCTGGAAGTCATTTACTTACTTTTCCCTGAGCAAGATGGAACAAAGATGCACTTTGCTTTCCAGTCATAAACCTATGATGAAAAACTGGGTACCAATATCTTTATCATCTTAGCTTTAGATCTCATCTTTCTTCAGACTGAGATAAAGTGAAATTGGACTAATGTCCTTCAAAGAAGCAAGGTGAGGCTATTCCCATCACCACATTTCCACCACGTGAAGGTCAGTTCTACAAGATATCATGTTGACCTCTTTCATGGAAGGAGGAGAGGGAATCTGGATCATTTGAGTATGTTTGTTAATAATCAGAGAGGACCCAGAAAGATGTCTTTGTCTATACATGTGGGTAGATATGAATGATACGTTGGATCCAAGAAAGCTTCGCTGGTTCATCACCTGATCAGAACCTGGCAAGGTCAGATCCAGGCAAGTTAAATAATCTCAGCTCTATTCTGTACTCTATCCCCAGTGGCATTGTTGATTATGCAGCATCAGTCAACTCTGTTAGCAACTCTGAGGCTGCTGTTGATATTTCAAAATGATTCTAATCTCATTTCAATAATAGCTTCTGTCTCTTTTATTGACATGCATGCCATAACATTCAGGGCTAAATTGACAGTGCTAATAACATGCTCTGTCTCTCCCTTTCCTCTTTCTCTGTCTCTTTTTCTTTCTCTTCGGACAAATCTGCATTCTTATTTCCTTTTTTATTTTTTATTTTTTGGCATTCCCATTGATTGCAAAAGTGAAGGGCTTTCATCTTCTTTGAAAGCATTAGATAATTGGGTACTATAAGCTGTTACTGACATAACTAAGTAGGGTTTGAGATACTTGTAGTCTCTCTCTCTTTCTGTCTACAATATAAACACATGCATAACACAAGTGCATTTCTCAAAGGATGAAAATCAAGGCAGCTTGGCATCAAGGAGAAGCCACAGTGTCTCCACATGTGCCGTGATGTCATGGTGCAAATGACAGCAATTACGCAATTTGTACCAGATGTCATGCATTATAGGTACAGGACATGACTTGCCCCCTCCTCTACTTGGCATATGGTGGCATCCAACATACAATGAACTCTTATCTTCATTGTAGGTCAGGGTGAGGAGCCTGTAGTCCTTCAGGTGAAGCATAATGCCCCAAGTCCCACACTTTGGGCCATGCTACTTGGGTACTGGGAAGTCAAGTAATCAACTTCTGGGGTGGTACAAGTTTTCTACCTCAATGGAGGAAATTCTTACTAAACTGGATCCAAAATGATGGCTGGATAGCTTTGCAGCTGGGAGCAACCTCTTAAAGCAATAACAGACTCCCACTGGAAGATTATAGATTCAAGGCACAAAATCTGAATCTTGACATTGTCCCCAGTAATGGTCAAAGTCCAAGTAATCTGAAGTATGCTGGACAATGGTCAGTTTTATACATGTATAAAACCATGGGTTACATGATTTGTGTAAATGAATGCCATTTGCATCATTGCGTCCTATAAATTTACATCATTAATGTAATTATAGAGTCACTTTTTTGTGAGATGGGCAGTATCTAAATTTGAAATATAAATAAATAATGCAGTAACAGAAAAGACAAGCATTGATGCAAATGGCTTAAGTCCTACAATTTCATGGATACCCCTTTCCCTAAATGGCCTGTAACATCAAGGTGTACCTGTATGACTCACCACTCCCTCCAGCAATTCTTTTAATTTTGCTAGAGGAATCAGCAAAGAGAAATAGGCTCAGGAATCTCCTTCTCAAACCAGTGTGGGAGCCCTTCCACCTGCCTTCCTTCTCATAACAGCCTTGATAAGAATGAGCTGGCCCTGTAACACTTGAAATACAGCTCCAGGTTGCACAGCCTTGACCCTTTCGGCATTCGGCTTAATGATGGACTAGTTAGCCTTTTCCTGGTATAGACTGGTGGGGCTGTGATCAGTTTAATTAGCATACAGAAGGTCAGAAGGGTCTTCAGAATCCTATATATAAAAACAAACCAGTCTGTTAATGTGTAAAACCTGCCAACTGCATAGGAAAGTGTGGTTGTGTAAGGCACAAAAGAGCACAGCTGGAATGACTGAGGATCAGGTGCAGGAAGGATCAGTGAATGAAGAGGAACTTGTAATCCTCTCTCTTTCTCTCTCTCTTTTCTTAAAAAAAGACAAATAGGAGAAACTTAACAGAGGCTTCCAAAGCATGTATGATTTGCAGAGAGTTGATAGAGATACCTTTTCCCTCTTCCTCCTTCAAAATATTAGAATCTGGATCAGTGTATCTCAACCTCAGCAACTTTAAGATGGGTGGACTTCAACAACCAGAATTCCTCAGCCAGCCATGCTGGCTGGAGAATTCTGGGAGTTGAAGTCCACCCACCTTAAAAGTTGCTGAGGTTGAGATATGCTGATCTGGATGAACGAAATTAAATGGTGAGTGACTCACAACAGGAAAAATGGAAGCATTTCATGCAACCTGATATCTCTGGAATGCCCCTCCACAAAGTGATTGGCACCAGCGCAGATCATTTGAAAAAAGTGGTCAAAGAAATAAATCAGATAAAACCAAGTGTCATTTGAAAAAGTAGAAGAAACGTTGTACTTGTTTCATGCTACTTCGTGGAAATGTTCACACTGTCTGTCCATAGATCTCTCTAGGGGCCTTCAACTTTCTGTCTCTCTTTTTTTAGCTTCTCAGAAAGTGATTACTGAAAATCAGCATAGTTCCCTGTCATTTCGAGGCAGGAAAGACATGGGAAGTCATGCAAACTCTAAAACAGGCTAAACATAGATTTCAAAAACTAATACAATCTTTCTAGGAAAACTAGAAAGTCCTTCTTTTGCCCATAAGAGGGATACAGGCTCACTCAACATTTTTCACTCCTTGGCACAGAAGAGTATGGAGATGGTATTGAAGAAGGTATTCAACAGCTATTTGGTAAATTCCATCTTAGCCCAGGAAAGGAGGAGAGAGTGAGAAAGGAACTCAAGACTGACCCACCTTGGGTATAACAGAGAGAAGGAGGACATCTCATGTTTTCAAGATTCTGTTAGTATATCTTGCTATAATTGTGCTGTTCCAGGAGACCTTCCTTGAGGAGTTCCTTGTGGAGTCTGTTTCTTGACCTGGCCAATCATGAATGGCTAATGCTCACTTTCTCCACAAAATGTGAACTGAGGCCTGCAGAAATGTTCCAAATAGTCTAAAGCAGTGTTTCTCAACCTTGGCAACTTTAAGATATGTGGACTTCAACCCCCAGAATTCCTCAACCAGGATGATAATGGACAACACAGCCCCAAACTGCCTTTATATCATTTCTTTGCACCAGTGTTTTCCAATGTCAGCAGCTTTAAGATGTGTGGACCTCAGCTCCCACAATTCACCCGCTAGCATGCTGGTATAAAAATATGTATCTTCTATTGGACAAAATCATGCTGGATGAAAATGCAGATAGAACTCAAGTGGCAATCTAAAATTCCTACCACTATATTATTGTACCATTATATGAATCTAATCTCTCCAGCAAGTTGTTCTTCTTCTTACATCCTCTTTCTCCCCCTGTGAGCAAACTTAATGAAGTCTAACTGACCTATTCCTAATACATAAGACTCAAGGGCTAATTAAATACCCCAGTTGTTGTTTTTAGTATGAATGGGAATCAGAATATACATTCTTGAGAATGAAGGTTGCAACTTGTTTACTGTTGGTTGTGTTCAGTTGTCTCTGAGAAACCAATTATAATGCACCAAAGTGAAGGTTTCCGCACTTGGAGGAGAAGCCAGTTGATGAATTCTTCCTGTGTCCAAGTCACGTGGCAGGCATTCCAAGGCCAACACGTAATCGGGAGGATGTGTTGGGACCGTCTGCAAAACAGCAGAGAATATACTGACTCTGCAGAGGAAACTACTGTAGGTGTCTTGGAATTATTATAAGAGCTCAACAATGTAAAACTGTTTCTGGTGTGGCAAATTCTTTTTCAGTCGTGTGAGGCTCTCCAAGGCTACATCAAATGCAGTCACTTGTTTTCTGCATCTTAGGCCATGCTCAGGTTAAGTTGCACAGATGGGGTTTTCTTATTCCCCCAGGACACACACACACACACACACACACACAAACTACAGATGGACAGATTTGCAGAAAGAATATATGAGATGGACAGTTTCTCCTGAGTCTTAATGGCCACCAAACTGATCCATCCATTCTCAGATTTCCTGTAATCTGAGAATGGATGGATCAGTTTGGTGGCCAATACAGACTAAAATCATGGCATGATCATAGAGTTTGGTGGGGGGGTTAGATTTTTTGTCCCACCTTTATTATTTTAATAAACAACTCAAGGTGGCGAACATACCTAATACTTCTTCCTCCTCCTATTTTCCCCACAACAATCCTGTGAGGTGAGCTGGGCTAAGAGAGAGCAACCGGCCCAAAGTCACCCAGCCGGCTTTCATGCCTAAGGCAGAACTAGAACTCACAGTCTCCTGCTTTCTAGCCCAGTGCCTTCACTACAAGACCAAATTGGAAATTGGAAATCATTTAGCCCCTATTTAATGCAGAATATCTAAACAGCCTCTGTAGAAATATGTCCAACTAAAGAGAGAGCTGGCCATCTCCTATTTGGACACGAGTACACGATTTCTCCTACTGTAACATATCTTTGCCATTTTTATTTAGCAATTCCAGTCTTAACTTCTCCATTTGTGCTTCAGTTTTTCAATGTCCTTTTTAAAATGTGGCACCCAGAATTAGACACCATTCTGCAGTTTCATTCTGAATTACACAGAACAGAGTAGCTGAACTGGAATGCCTTTTAACAGGTCTTCAGGCTGGCTGGTTTAGTTATTCATTCTGCTTTTAATAATTATGTAGCAGAGCACATGCAGAAGGTGCAAGGTTTAATTCCTGGTATCTTCAACTAGGATAGCAATTTTTTGCTCTGGAACTTCAGGGGATCTGTATTGGCCAGTACAGACGATTTTAAGCTAGATGGACCAATTTTATGATCCAATAAGACATTATGTTATCACAGAATCCAACTAGGATCCATTTTGCACATTACACAGAGGCTGGGAAATCCTGATTGCCTGCTAAACAATGTTCAGCAGCCAATCACAGTTCCCTGTGTAGCGCAACTCTGAACACCCAGTTTTGTTTGGCTACATACAGGTAGTCCTCGTTTAGCCTTGTTTAGTGACTGTTTGCAGTTACAGTGGTAACGAAAAAGTAACTTTACAACCAGTCTTCACATTTACATCCTTCACAGGTCTGTAAAGCAAAGGAAATCTGAAGATTGTAAGTACAGTCGCAGTTTCACTTAGTGACCACTTCACTTAATGACCGAGTTGCCGGTCCCAATTATGGGCACTAGACTAGGACTACCTGTACATATTTTAGGCACATGCTTAAAATATCCTAGAGGTATATGTAAGGGAGGGTGGGATCACATTGTGACTTGACCAGCTGCCCTGTTTAAAAGTAGAACATAGTGTACCAATTCATATTATACTTGAAATAATCCTTCTCTGAACAAAATCTTATCTGGGTATTTTGTCATGCTTTTTTGTTCACATACTAAACATGATCTGTAGCTATCCTGTTATCAAACACAACTACTGCTCAGGGAAGAGAGCTATTAATAGCTTCTTAAGTTAGCTGAATCTCGTGTGCACCATAAATTAGAAAACATACTCCTGGGTGATCTCTGCTCTCCTCTGCTCCCATCAGTGCTTCAGCTAAAAGCAGCCAGAGATGACTGTTCTCAATCATGGTAATGTTTAACAACTTTTATAAATGCCCCCTATCGAAATGTAGGGAAGGCAGAAATATCTGTTCATCGCTTGCTATTTTTCACAAAATGTGTACATCCTAATTACAGCTACATTTAGGGTCTGATCAAACTATCGGACTTTTATAATCACATATATTCTAGATAAGGGGCCCATTTAAAACTTGATTTTTGCACAGTAACTCTACATCTGACATTGAAGAACACTCATAATCAGAGTAATCTGTATGGATTTTCAGCCCCTCATATGCTATCTTACTCTGAAGCAAGGACCACTGTTTTCATTAGGATTACTTTAGCATTGTAGGAACTAAGTCATTCTTGTCCTAATCTGCACATCAAAGATCCAAGGATTCTAATCTTTCTTCGGTATTTCATGGAATTGTTTACATATCCCATCGAGAGTGAACAATATTTCTAAAACATCTTTGCGAGGTCTTGTTCCTTGGCTAGAGAATGGGGTTCAACCCCATTCAGTTCTAGCTAGAATAGTCATGGCAGGTTTGAGGAAGAATTCTGTATGAAATTCTGAAATCTTACACTGAACCACATGAGAAAACACTGGTTGAAATGAACCAATCTTACCACTTGCTATCAAGCAGTGGTACGATGAGACAACAACACATAGCCAATCAGCACTGCCAAGGAAATGATGTCACAAAGGATTTTAAATTAATAATCTCACTCTCCTTCTCCACCCCCTTTCTTTCCTTGCAAGGTATACAGAATTATTGGAAAATCGTCACATTTTAGTCATCCTGTCCCCCCACCAAAAAAAAAGGGGGGGGTATTTCAGGTTAGCATATATCTTACTCATTCCTCTCACTTCTACAAGGAAAACTCAGACTGAAAACCGCATGTCGGGGTGGGGCATGTTGCATTTATCAAGGGAGAGATTCTGTTCAGCAGGAAAAAGTCATCTTGGATAGTGGAGGGGAATCAGAAAATAGCAAGTCCTGTGTTAGAATTGCATGGGGTGAAAAGTTTGAAGGTGTGGTCCTTGTCTTCAAAAGAGCTCTTTGTCCATCAGTCCCTACAGTGACATTTGGAAACTGGTGACCTTAATAAATACAGCGACGTATGAATCTATTGTACCGTGAAATTAAAATTTTAATCTGAATTGATGAACAAAAATGCCAGAGCATCATTTTCTATGGCTTTTGTCTGGCTCCTCACACTCAAGAATTTAATCACCATTTCAGTTCCAGAAAAACAGGAGATCATCACCTTATCAGTTGTTGTTATATGCAATATAACAAAGAAACTCTCAAAGAAACAAACAGGGTGTGTGTGTGTGTATGTGTGTGTTTGCTGGGTGTCAATTTTTACATATATAACTAGAACAGGATGATAAAAACACCTGCCCAGGTTGTCAACAGACAGCCAGGAAGGGAGGGCATATAAAAGTCATGCTATTGGCAGTTATTAGATCAATATTTAATTACTTCTCTTTTTCTATTTGGGAAGCTCAGATGTTGCTTCCTAATTAGCTGGGGCATCTTGCCCCAACTCCATCCATCTCTCTACCATAGCAGGGGGGAAACAATGTTATGTTTGACCCTAGCACATTCTCCCCCATGCAACATTTGGGGATCTGGGCTAGGGAAGAGAGCTTGCTCATAGGCTTCCCACATTGCACGAAGCCATGACGGGGTGGACTTGCTTTATGCTTAGCGTACTATGGGAGCCCAGACATGGTGGCTGATTCAACAAATCATGGTGAAAGCAAATCACAGTTTTGCACAATACGTGGCCTAATGGCCAGATATAAATGTCTTTTCAGTTCAGACTAATACCAGCTGGTTGCAGTCTGTATTCTGTATACCCCAACCTAAGTGGATGGTCGGAATGTCCTCAAAGAAAAATTCTCATACAAAAATACCATCTCTTCCTGGGAGGGTTCACTGACTATGGACCTCCCCTGTGGAATAATAAATTGGATTAAATAATTTCCATGGCCCGCTTCAGTTCTCTTGCTTCTAAGGTAAGGGCGGGATGGGTCCCAGTGTCATGCAATTTCTCTAAATCCCATACACTGTTTTAGCAGCAACCCAGTGAGAAACAGAGGGTCACGTTCCTCTTATTAAAAAAAAAATGAAAATGGTTTCTTTTAAGGTTAAGAGATGTTTTAAAAACCATCCCTTTCCAAAAGAACCCTTAGAAATCTTTAGGCACAATTGGGTTATATCACCATGCCACTAGCCCTCAGTGTTTTCCTCCCTTCCGCACCCCCAATTTAAAAAATAAATGTCCTTGTTGTGGAAAAGTAGCCTCAATCCTTTTTAACCCTGTGAAGTGAACATCCCAGCCCTGGTGTTTCCTTAAGTTCTATGTAGCCTTCCCACATCGGAGTGGTACAGTCCTGCACTAAAAGTATCACACAGGAGTTGCCAATCATGCCATTGAACCAGCTTCAAACTTGTTGACCATTTAGTGCCTCCTTTTTAAAAAGAGTGAATAGAGACCAAGACCTGATAGGCAGCCTTTTTTCTAAAAATACAAACGGCTTTCAAAAATGGGCCTCGATCTATTTATAACACAGACACTGATGTCTAAAAATAACAAAGGGGCTTAGTTCCTCTCTAAATATCTATAGAGTTCTGCTGCATTTTACAACCTCCCCTTTTGTTCTGTACTTTCCAGGCACCATAATTCATTTCTCTTAGTGAATATGACTCAAGGTTGCAATTAAACAGGATTGGAGAACTTTAGGTAGGATAAAGGGGGAATTGGATGAGAGGAAATGAAGTTTTACCCTCTGGAATAATAGTTCCCAAGAAATAAGTCTTCCTCTCAGATGTAGAGTTTTCCCTGCCTGAGATAAGGAATGTGAGGATCCTCAAAAATCTCACTTGGTTCTGTTGCCCATTTGGGTAAGGCCATTGCTCAGTCCAGCCATTTGTAATACTTTTGTTTTTAATCCACAGACAACTTGCTTTTTTAAAAAACATACAGGATGGGGTGAAATAATTCTTCCTGTATAATCTTGAAAATTCCTGAAATACTTACAATGTAGTGACATGGTAGGTCCGAGAAGTGCTGGATAGGAAGAAACCCCTGTACATCCCTCTCGATGCCCAGGTACATGCAGGAGTCTGCTTCAGGTAGAGCTTACCTGTCCAGTCCTGAGTCCTATATAGAGATGCGGAGGCTTTCATTGGGCAGAATAAAATGTTGCTCAGTAATGGCTCTTCTACTCTGGAAAAGCCTCTCCCCAGAGATCCATATGGTACCCTCTGTTTCAAAGTTCAGAAAGCTATGAAAACAAAACCATTCAAAAGTCCTCTTAATGGTTACATTCATATTCAGTTGGAGATGCCTAATAACTTTTGATGATATGCTGTGTATATTGTTGTTTATTTTACATATAAATCATTTTAAGTCTTTACAGAGTGTGGAAGTACGAAAGTACAGATTGATAATGTGCCTTCAAGTTGAGTTGACTCTTAGTGACCACATAGATTTTCTCCATGATGATCTATCCCTAGCCTGGTCCTTCAGGTCTTCCAACGGTGCACCCATCACCACTGTAACCTGAGTCCATCCACCTTGCTTCTGGTCATCCTCTTCTCTTTCCTTCCACCAAGAAAGTATAACAAATAAATAAATGAATGAATACTTGCCAGATCACAAGGCTGCCCTTGAATATATGTGGCCTTTTTGTCAAGTCAGTTCCCACTACTTACTGTTACAACCTGCTAGCATTGGCGCTAAATATCCATGGCTGCTTATTCAATAACCTTGTATCTAATGACCATTCTACCATCCTCCATCTGGTAGCTGCGCCTAGTAACATAAAACTTGGTGGCTAATTTAAAATCTCACTGATTTCAATGGATCCCCAAGTATAAATAAGCCTGGATATAATGCATAAATATGTTTCAGATGTCAACATGCACATCTGCTGCTGATGACATCTCTTGCTCTTGTGTCCCCAACTCTACACACCTTTTTAGTTTAATATAATTTTAGAAATCTGAAAGAGTTTATTTCTGTTTATTGGAGATCCATCACAATATTCCAATAGCCCCATACGTTCAGTTTAAGGATTATTGTATTCATAACGTGAGCGATGGACAGCTTGGAATGAATCCCACCAGTTCATGAAATGTTGGTCTAGTCCACTCCTTGAAGAAGCAGGCATATTGATAGGCTATTTTTTTTCCCCTCGTGCTCTGATGCACTATGCACGAGCCTTCATCAAAATGCCTTGAAGGTCATTCTGCACTGCTCATCCCAGGAGCCATTGGCTGATATATTGACATTGCTGTGTGAAGCCAATTAATGCGGTCTTGAAACGGTTCCTAATGCTTTGAGAGTAGCTTCTAATGAGTTTGGAAGATCTCTTGTTAACTTGGACAAATGATACAAAGATGGGAAAGGTCAATAAGTATGAGCCAATTCATTGATAGCCATTTCATTCCCGTCAATTCTCTGTTGAATGTCTTTCAGTCTCTCCATCTGAATTTGTCTTGAGGCCAATGTTCCTCAATGTCTTCATAAGCCACCAATTGACTCACAGCGATTTCCTTCCCCACCTTTAGAGAATGACAGCCGGGCAGCTAGCAATGATGTTTTCCGAGTGGGAGTGGTCAATTCATGGAGAATACCAATTATGGGGGTGAGGGAAGGGGGACAATTCTATTTGTTTGTTTCAGATACACAGACATTCCCAGAAGGCTTGATACATCTTATCTCACCACTTTCAGGGACACCATTTTGACTGTTCAGGTGCCTAGAGCTTGCCTGTTCCTGATTTACCTTGATTTTAGTAACTCCCTGGAGATACCAGGGTTAAATCTTGCACTCTTTACATGCAAAGTACTGAGAAGGGACCTGGGTGAGAAGAGTTGTAAGTGCCCCATCAAAAGTTAACATATACAGTTCTACGGAGGTAACAACATCATTCTCTTTTACTGATTTGTCTGTGGACTGTTCCTGAGACTGTCTCATACTTTCTTTATAGTTGCTTATGCTAATTAGGTAAATTAATTAATTAAAGAGCAGAGTCTGGGTGTCTATCCTTGGGCACCAAGGATTATATGTCATGGTTTTGTGTTTTTAATCCTTATACACTGCCCAGAGTCAGCAGTCTGAGATGGGTGCTCATGTGAATCATATTGATCATCAGTCAGTCAATCTGGCTGGAGCTTCAGAAGACTTCCCAAATGTCCAAAAGGAAGACAATATGGGTCCTGAAAGGGAAGGCTTTCCCTTTTAAAAAAACGATCTGCTGCAGACTCATGGTTAGCTAAGAGATCAACCAACCCAAAGCAAACTCATTCCTCAATGTAGTCCTTAGGAATTAAGAAGCCCATCGGTATTTTTATAGCTATATTTATCATGGAATATAGCTTCATTTGTCTATCTCCATTAGTTTTTTTCTATTCAAATAAAGGCAAGCTGGTTTAGAATTTATATTTTCATCTACATAAATTCTTTTTCCAGCCCTTTTTATCTGTGTAGTTCAGCAAGCTACCTTGCTCTGCTCATGTCTTCCCCCCCACAACCCTCTGGTGTGCCCCCCAATGCTCATTTTCCCCACCACCTCTTTCTTAAGAAGACTTTCCCAGGTCTTTTTGGCTGCAGTTGAACAGTGTTGGCCCATAGCCATCTTGCAACAAAGAACTGGCATTCCAGCTGTCTGCTTCTAATCTTCAGTGTCAGCCCTTGTTAATGTTTCAGCGTGAAATCAGAGGGGGCAAAGCTGCATGGAATATTAAAAAAAGAAAAAAGAAAAAAAAACCATGATCAGAATTCCAGCAAAGTGTTGATAGACCTGCAAGTAGAGGACGGCGAGCATCTTCTCCCTCAGTCAAAGCCACCAAATTGCATTAAATAAGCAAGGGAAAGAAATGGATTCTGACCTCTGAAGGCCTGTAGGAAGTGCAGCAGCAAAGGAAATTAGCATTTCCATTTTCAGTTGGAGATCAAAGTGGATTTCTTGTCCTGCACGAATGGCGGGTGCTTCCCAACCTGCTTTGCATACCTAACTTTTTATTGAAACTTTTTGCATATGGAACGCCTTTCTAAAGTGACATTGTGACTTTGTCAAGTGAAAATGCAACCTCCAGAGTGCTCCCCTTCTCTACTTTTTCTTTCCCTTCCTGCTCTCCTAACATACAAGTCATGATATAAAGGTTGCATTCTAAACCAGAGTTTCCTGAGAGCAGGGCTGCACTTTTGATGCCATGAGGCTCTCAGAAGACTTTTCAACCTGAGCCAGTTAATCTTGTATCTGTTGTTGCTCCAGAGGAAGACAAAACACTGTGAAGAACTTCAGCAGTGTTCCCTCTGAAGTTTCAGGACAGTCCATTTCTCACTGGGAGGAGCCCCTACCTCCTCCCACTTCCCACTTTTTGAGTTTTTCTCTCCATCCTGAAGCCAAGGCACCCCAGTACTTTGTCTGCATCCCCCAGTTTTTCTGAAGGAACCAGAAGGTGGAATTTGTTGTCCTCCTTGCAGAGTTATTATCTCCACCACCACTACAAAAGCAAATGCAGTGAGGATGTGGTGAGGAAAGGTAGCAAGTCACAAACTAAAATACTGATTTATCTGCTTCCCTACTAATCCTCTGTATGGCCTTCTCTCCTTCTCTTCTTTTTGCTGGAAATCCCCCTTCTGCAAATGTGAATCCATACTTATTTTCTGGAGTTGGCGGAACTCTGCTCTAACTTAGAATTGTGCACTGATGACCTTTTGAAATTATCCACCAAATTTGCGAATGATTTTCCAGAAATTCTCCCAAAGGGATTTCTCCAACAATTTCCCTATTGAGGTAATTGCTTCCACCCCTCCCCCTGAACCCCCCTCTCTGGGAGGAATTCGCTCCTGAATTCTTTCGTTGGGACTGATTGGAAATATAGAAAACCATGGAGGTTATAGACCATTGGAGAGGTCACACCTCTGGTCATGAACCCCCATCCACCATTGATGAGAATCTCTCCAAAATTCTGTTCTCCTTTCAGAGAGAATTTCAGAAGCAGATTCCTTGTTATCCAATTACAGAAGAACTGACTGGGGGAAATGCCCCCTTTTTACCTGCTCAAAACTCTTTCCACAAGGAAAAGGTACAATCATTTAATTAGGGATATTTAATAGTCTCTAGGCTACCTCTGTAGGTGACTCTTGTTTCTTTCTCCAGTGAAATGGGGACATGCTTCAAATGAACTGGACTTTTGATCTGAAGTCAGGTTGTGCCAAATGGTTAGCCAGCAAAGAGGGGAAAAGGTCAACTTGGAAATATTGGAGGGGGAGGGAGAACTCCCCATCTGACATTATCTCCAGATAGTTACAGACACAAGACCCCTGCAGCCATGATCCCTTTACAGGCCTGTTGTGGAAAGCACGATAGAGTCACCTCAGTGATGGAGATCAAAAGGATCAGCTAGTTTCAGAAGGTACAAGACACATATTTGAGCCTCTTCCTGGTCCTTAATTAATTAATTGTGTTCACATATTGAATGGAATAAATATGACATCTGATGATTTACAACCTGTGAAGAGTATAAGAACATACCAGCCAATAAAGGCATAAACCATGATCAAGTGATAAGTGTCATAGTCCCCATTCCCCAAAGGCCTTCCAGAACAACTCTGTTGTCTTTTAACAATTTCTGGAAGATCAGCGATGAGATTGCCAATCTAATCCATGGGGGCTGGTCAGAGAAACATTTCTTCCCTTCTTCCCGCCCCCCCATTATGAGGGACCATTAAAAGAAACTACAGGAACTTTGCACAGGACGGTAGAGTGGGCCACCTCTATGCAGAGAAGGTAATCCTGCAAGCACTTTAGGTGCCAAGTGATATAGAGTGTTGTAGAGAGCCAGTTTGGTGTCGTGGTGAAGGCATCAGGCTAGAAACCAGGAGACTGTGAACTCTAGGCACAAAGCCAGTTGGGTGACCTTGGGCCAGTCCCTTTCTTTCAGCCCTAGGAAGGAGGCAAGGGTAAACCACTTCTGAAAAGCCTTGCCAAGAAAACTGCAGGGACTTGTCCAGGCAGTCTCCAAGAATCGGACATGACTGAATGGGTTAAAAAAAAAAAATCCAGATCAGCACTTTGAATTACTCCTGGAAACATATCGGTAGCCACTGTAGGAACAGTAAGACAGGTTAGCAGTTAACAGTAAGGCAGACTTTGAACTCTCTTGGTGTGCTTGCGTCAATTCACAGCTAGCCAAGAAGAAGTGAGGAGTAGGAGAAAGTCATATATAACAATATAGCTTCACTTTTGTCATGATGTCATCCAGGTTGACTTCTACTCTATTGAAAACTGACTAAAATACATGGTCATATGTCCTACATGTGGTCATATGCCTTCCCTGGATTTCACGCTTGAGATAGAGGGAACTGCTTTGGCCATTGCGGAAGGTGGAAAGTTAACCTGTCAGGAAGAAGACTGTGCTAATGTC
Source organism: Python bivittatus (assembly GCF_059951505.1). Taxonomy (NCBI): domain Eukaryota; kingdom Metazoa; phylum Chordata; class Lepidosauria; order Squamata; family Pythonidae; genus Python; species Python bivittatus. Next base: position 4,634,808 of record NW_028277052.1, on the reverse strand, counting down.
TCCTCTCTTGCTAGATTGTCATGCGCAAAGAGATTTTTTTTTATTTATTTATTTATCTATCTATCTATCTATCTATCTATCTATCTATCTATCTATTTATTTATTGGTAGCCACTGGAAGTCCTTTCATATGCAAAATTTCTCCATCTGCAGTCTGAAGACGTCGGACCCAAGAGTCCCGTGATAACTTGGATTTAAGTAGACTTCCTTCCTTTCTTTCTTCAAAGCCACGATCTATTCCAAGCCAAAGCCCTCCCAAGTTTTGCGTCTTTGCAACTTGACAATCCCAGCCTGGGAAAACCCTTGGACAATTTGACATTTTCCAAACGACAAAGCAAGAACACCCAGTGCCTCTGCTTGCCTACCAAGCAGAGGTAATATACATTTCCAATTAGTTGTACACATTCTGGTCAGGTTCTCTCTTACTGCCTAACTATCTTTGTTTTGCTAAAAAGCTAGTCAGTCATTAATGAAATCTTTCAGTTCTGCTAATCCTAGGCACAATGCTGCTTTTCTTTACCAAGCTATTTTCCAATATAAAACTACAGTTACACACAGTTCAGCTCTGCCTTTAAGATTCCTTGTCATTTCCTTTTCATTACATACCTGATGTAGCACAGTGGCAGTCGAACACTGCCAGAGCCAAGCACAGAATTGCCTCCACTTCCAGTCCTTCGCTTCTGGCCATGTCACCAACAATCTCTCCCCACTGAAAAAAGAACATATTAACATACAAAATGTAGTCTTTTTTGTCCGTATCATCATTCTCCTCCTCCTCCTCCTCCTCCTCCTCCTCCTCCATATTCTATTTTTTTCAAGAGCAACTCTTGTCTCTGACATATCATCCGTGAAAAGGATTTATCTCTGCTTTATTTATCAATTTGTATACTGCCTGAATCATCAAAGTAACTCTAGAGCAGTGTTTTTCAACCTTGGCCACTTTAAGATGGGTGGACTTCAACTCCCAGCATGCTGGCTGGGGAATTCTGGGAGTTGAAAAGTGGCCAAGGTTGAAAAACACTGCTCTAGACTATCTAAGCTAAACAGTCATCATCACCCTTACATTGAACTGTGTTGTTTGCAGCTTCGATTCTAGTGGTTGAACAGATATAAAAGGATAAAATTGAGACAATTCCTTCTTAAAAAGTCTACTTTTCATAGAGTGTATGCATCAGCCTGCCCCAGCTTGAATAACTTCTGGATGGGTGAACTAGAACTCCCAGCTAAACCAAAATGTCCGATCATGATTATCAGCAAACATTTGTTATCTCAGGGATGGCCTTCCCAGCATGACTTCACACAACCCTTTTCACCAGAGATTGAATGTAAGGGCTTTGGGTATGCCAGACATGGGCTTGAACACTGCATTATGGCTTCTCCTTGAGTTCTTCTCCTTTTTTCAATGGCCCTACGTGAGCTGGGCTACCAGGCCCAGTCTACAGCCTCTTACCAGTCCACCAGGAAGTACCCACCTCTTATTTGCCCTGGGGTGGGGGTGGGGGTGGGGAGGCACAGGGGAGAGAGTATAAGATTTCTTCTTCCAATAGCATTTTGATTAATTATTTTCAGTTATGAAATGTAACTTTACATTAATACACACACACACACACAGCCTCTTAATCTGCTAATCCTTTCTCCCGACAAACAGGTTCTTTTTAAATCAACGGCTATTCTATCAACCCAGTGGAGCAGAGATCCGGATTCAACGCAACAATGCATTCTTTTCACAAGAGGCTGCTTGGGCTAATATGATACCATAAAGAAGCCGAGGAGCTACACACACACAAGCACACACACTCCCTCCCTCCAGCTGGTTGGATTAAACATGTAATAATTGGAGGCTCATTTTTGTTCTGAAGTATTGGAATAGTTGTTTAGTGAATCACTCTTGTTTGAACTTATCAGAGCAAGAATATATCAAGGCTGAAGGTTTAGACAATTTGCATTCCTCCTCTCTAGTAAATTCAGGGACTTTCATTTTCTTTTCCCTCAAGTATGCAATTCAATATTACAGTTCCAACTGGCCAGGAAGTCAGAAAAGGAACATATCCAACTAAATATCTGAGATATTTCCCTTCGTTCTCTGGTATCACTAACTCCCACCCACAGAGTTAATGAGGATTTTTGAGGTTACATTTCAACCAGTCCTTCTTCCCTGGCCATACATTCCCTCATTTTCTTATCATCTCCTTGCCCTTTAACGAATGACATCACATACGGAAACCTGCATTTATTTTAGTGGTGTGCAGACTTTCCCAATCAGAACATGCTATGAGCTCATGAAGATGTAAGCCAACGTGATGACTCAGATACAAGTTCTCCATTATTTTGAGACTTCAAAATCTCTTTGAATATTTATACACGCTTATCATAAAGTGCATTTTGGATGTTCTGCCTTTTTAATATTCTCCATCCTGACGCCAAACTGAAACTTTGTCCTTCCCAAAGAAAGATTTGAAATGGCTTATCCCATTAGTTTCTAGGCATCTTTTCTCCATATCTAATGTAAAACTAGATCGCCAGGCTTTTGAACATTTTGACTGACCTTCTCTGAACATCTTAGTTTGTCAGTGGCACTGTTTTCACGAGTTCTTTCTCCATCTCTCATACATAGGAGAGAATACCTTTTTAAAAAGGATGGTTGAGGTATCATCCATGCATTCTTGGAAGGTGCTTTTCTGCAAAAATATTGCTTCTCACGCACCTCTAATGATTGAATTGGTCAGTGAAACTTTTGAAACCTTAATGAATGGAGTCAAGATAAATCTATTTGCTAAATCTCCCCAGGTGAATTGATTAGTATTTCTTTAATCAGCTTGCAGCAATGTTCTGCAGTTAAGTCCCAGGCTTCCAGGGGGACACTGGGGATACTTGTTGAACAGAAACTTCTTCTGTATCAGAGGGCAAGAAAATGCTTGACATAGAGGGAAGTCACAGAAATTAGTATTAATCAATTAATTAATTAATTAATCAATCAATCTTGTATGCCACCTGACTCTCAACAACTTCTAGGTGATACTTGAGATATGATATGGAAGGCTTCAAATAAAAACAATTAAGCCTTCCTGGGGGACATGTCAAGAGGAACAGGGTCTTTTCAGTTGTATACCCCAATCCCATGAGTGAACTTAATTGAATGCATGTTGAGATTATAGATTTCAAACTAAGGTGCATAAGCAGAACTCCCAGCCTGTGGCTCTGAAAAATTCTCTGGGAATTTTTTTCTGAATCATATTTAAAGTGACAGAGAAATTATGAAAGATATGGGGAGCAAGCACTGCGTTTTTAGTTAAATTTACTTGCTTTGGTGGGTGTGTATATGTGTATGTGTGTGAGAGAGAGAAAGTGAGAGAGAGAGAAGGAAGGAGGGAGGGAGGGAGGGAAAGCAAGAAAGGAGTTTCATTCAATTTTTAGTTGTTTACATGCAAATTAAATAAATATTTTTGGTTGTGCTCATGTCCATCTTTTTAACTGTAACCCTTAGACCTTCAAATGCTATGCCCATGCTAGGCTTGGCAAAAAATCCATTAAAATTTCTCTTTTTAAATAAACTTTTGCCAGTGCTTTTCTTTAAGAATTTTTATCATAAGCCTCCTTCTGGGCCTGATAAAGTATTCCACAAACACAGTGCTGATGATCTTGTAGAAGCCCTCCACAGCAACAAAAAGTAATGAATGAACCGTGATAATACCACTGAAGTATCAGTTCTTGTTAGTCTGTGGGGAAAAAAACCAAAAAAAAAAAAACCCAAAATGACAACATCCAGCAATGGTTGTCTGGTTGTCATCTCTTTGAGGGATCTCAGAAACCAATCGCTCCTTACTAAAAATTGCCATCACTGTGGAAGAGTACTAGGCCTAAGGGAAAATTTGCTGGGACACACAAACAGCAGCTAAGTGACCTAAGAAATACTGAGAAATGCCTGAGATGGTGGAAGAACACAGTCCTTGTTCTGTATTGTAGCATGTGGGTGCTGCGGGACTTCATGTGAGAACGCAACAATGTCTGGGTGGGCATAACAGTGCGGAGGACAGACGGTGGAAGGAAATGCAGACGCATTGCTGGCATGGTTGGGAAAACACAATAATAATATGATGGGGCAGATGCTGGAATGAAAGGAGATTAAACTAACAGAGCATTTTGTTCTGCTTCTGCTGATTGGTCTCTCGCTGTTTCCTCTTTGTCATCAGTCACTGCTAATAGTCCCATACTTTAATGAGAAATACAGAATGTTTGCAAGCAGAAAACAGCGGTGGGATGCTGAGTCATTTTCCAGTGGAATGTGCTGTGTCCCAAAAGAGAAGCCAATCCCAGCTCTCTGGAGGTGGCTCGAACTCTGCACACTTTCTCCCTTCCCCACCTCTGTTGTTTGGTTTCATAAAGTTGGAAGGGCCATTTTGGCCCTCAGGGCCAACCCGCTGCTCCGTGCAGGAAACCAAATGAAAATTGCCCCAATCAGTGTCAATCGTGCCTCTGTCTGATCATGCACAACAAAGAGGAGACCACCATCTCCTTGGGTAATTGGCAACATGATCAATCTGTTCTTGAGTTCAGCTAGTTTTTCCATGGGAATCTTCTGATCTTCTGGCGCCTTAAATCCTTATTCCATGGCCTGTACTCTGGAAGTAAAGGCCACAAGTCTTAGCCATCTTCGGTGTAACAGACTGACTGATATATGAAGGTACAGTGGTACCTCAGGTTACGAACGCCTCTGTTAACGAACTTTTCAGGTTACAACCAGCTCTGGCCACAGAAATTTACCTTGGGTTGCAACCAACTTGGGTTGCAACCAGTGTCACAGAACGGATTAAGTTCGTAACCCGAGGTACCACTGTATATGTCTTCCCTTCAGTTTTCTCTTTTCAAGATTAAGCAGTTTTCCCTCACAGGATTAAGTTTCTAGTGCCTGATCATTCTCTCTGTGTTTCTTGGTCCCTGTTCAAGTATTGCTGGGTGTTTATTCAAATGCAGCACCTAAAAGTGAGCATGTTATTTAGAGTGGGATCTGATAATGCAGACTAGGGAGAAGATTTGGAAACAGTTCTTCAGCTGTTCTTTTTTCTTTTTTTCCCATCACTTCAGATATGGATGCAGAAAAGAGATGCCACAAAGTGGCTGTGTTTGGACAACACATTTAACTTGGCTAATGAGTTAACTCATTTTCTAGGTTTGCAACATACACTGAATCCTAGACTAATTAAGTAGGCTGGCTTTGCACAACATGCCGTGAAGGGAGGGAAACACTAATCAAGATTGAAACAAACCAAACTTAATATATGACGAAAATTCAGCTACAAGTCTTTAACAGGACTAGTTAAGCGCATTTGCACAACCAGCCAGGAGCTGAGATCCCAGTAACTGATATCAAAACCCTTGTTTGCATAAAGGTGAACCATAAGCTAAAGAGAGGAGCCCTCCAGTTGTGTTGGGACTACAAGCTCTGTAATCCCCAGTCACTCTGAGGATAATGACCACGAACTACAAAGGTTGAAGGAAAGCCGTGATGCTTGAAAGCAGCAATGAACAGGAACTCCTGCAGATGAGAAGACATCCTACATTCCACTATGATGCATTAACCTAGCCATGATGAGGTATATCTAGTGAGTATACCAGTGGGTGCTTGATTTTTTTTCCATTGTAGAGCTCCACTGAATATTTTTTCCTGCATTCCTTTTATTTCTATTAGGTGGAGAAAAAAAATAATTTAACAATGTTTTTCAATGTACTCATATTAATGAGGAAGAGAGTTCGAAGTGTCTGCAGCAACCTTTCTTCTGTAGACTATTGTCTCCTCGGCTTCTTATCCCAAGAAAAAGATGTCTTAAAGGTATGTATTCTTCTTTTCAGATCAAGAAAGAGAGGATAAACATGGAGGTTCCAAAGCCATGGAGAAATGGGTGGCAGGGGAAAAAAATAGGTTCAGCAATCAATAATGTTCAAACAGCAATCATTCAATCACATCTTTATTGTGGTTGCAGACCAGCGTAAATATTCAAAAATGCCTCCAAAACATTTCAGAACCACTCTGAGAATGAGTAAGAAGAAGAAGAAGAAAAAAAGGCCTCTTTTCTCAAGAGGAAGAAAATGTCCAGGTAATTGGAGGAGAATTTGTCCCAGTATTAGGACATTTTTTGCCTGTTTCATTCAGTAGCTGCTAAGAGAAGATTATAGCACTGAATCGTCTACATGCGTTCAGGGTTTTGTGGGGTTTTTTCCTTTTTTTTGGTGTGGGGGGGGGATATTTCTTTCCATTGACCCAAAAGAAATTTCAGTACACTTGAATCTGACCTCTATTATGTTGTCCAGTAAAATGACATGATTATCTCCGTTTCTCCATTCTCTCTCTCTCTCTCTCTCTCTCTCTCTCTCTCTCTCTCTCTTTCTTTCTTTTCTTTTTTTTTTGTATGACATGCTATGTGAGCCATTCACAACAAAACCCAAAGAAATATTAGGCTCTGACTGCTAGTTCTGTGTGTGAGAGAGAAAGAGGGAGAGAGAGAGGGAGGGAGGAGGGAGAAGAAAAGAGAGTCCATTACAACCTCAAAATTCAAAACAGCTTTTTCGAAAAGATCAAGGATCTGCCTTGAGCCTATGGGGACTGGTTTCCATTTTCTTGCTGAAAAGTTTCACATTCTTTTGACATGAAATCAGGTGAAGTGTGGGTAGCTTGTGTGGTGTTTTATTCCAAGATCTCCCTCAAATCTGCCCTATTATAGTGGGATATTTTTGTCCCACCGGTTGCATTCAAGATGAAGGTACACAGGTGTAGGACATGACTGCAGCACAGTCACATTGCTTAAAGCAGGGTTCCTCAACCTTGGCAACTTTAAGATGGGTGGACTTCAGCTTCCAGAATTCCTCAGTCTGGGAGTTGGTCCACCCGTCTTAAAGTTGCCACGGTTGAGGAACCCTGGCTTAGAGGGTTGGATGGTAGAACACCTGCCTTGAAATGGAATGTAGTGGTCAATATCCATAGGCATTAACATGTGGCAACAGAACAATGTCAGATTTTGGAAGAGTAGTACAAATTCTTGCAACACTTAAGGGCGTTCTCTTGCATTATAAAAGAGTTACCTTTTTTTTAAAAAAAAAAAAGCATTTTGGAGCATTGATTATAGTAGAACTTATGTAGAACTTGAAAGGGATGCTTCATTCTATGGGAGATTTGAGAAAATTGATCCTTTGAAACAATGCTGCTTCTAAGCAGTTCACCCTGGAACCGCACCACTGTTTACCTTCTGTACAGGAGTGTCTTCAGGGTGTAGTCAAACAAATCAAGATGGGTTTTTTTTTATGTGGCATTCCACAACATATCAAGAAGTGCTTTTCTGTCCTAAGAAAGACCTGGTTTTAATAAACCAATGGCTCTTCCTGCTGTGGTCCATGAGATGCCTCCAGAAAATCTGCAAGCACAACCTTCTCCCATTGTCCTCATCTATCATTATGTATTCAATGGTTTACTGAACAATTTTGCAGCATTGCTGCACCCCAGCTATGATGCATATTCATTTAGCTCAGGTGTGTGAATATTTCTTTTCTTCAGGCCAAGGTTCACACTTGTTCTTTGGTGAGCTGGGGCTGCCCTCCAAAATGTAGGCAGAGCCAGGATAACCATGTGGATAGGCCAGGAATTTTTTTAAAAAAAAAACCACTAAAATTATTTAATTGTATTTACTATGACTAAAGTCAATGTTATCCTCCTTAAGTCCATTAAAGAATGGGGTGGTCATTAGGATTTGGTGGCAACTTTGTTGGCAGAATTATGGAGACCCCCATCCTAAGCTTGTGGGTGGTCATATGCAGCCCTAGGATGTGTTCAGCATGTGCTCAGATTTATTTTTTATTTTATTTTATTTTATTTATTTATATATCACATTTGTCACCACCCACCTCATTGAAACGACTCTGGGCGGTTTACAAAACAGTTAAAATCAATTAAAATTACAAAACTACAATCTACTATTAATAAGTATAAAATAAATAGGTCCAAGAATAATTGGCAGTCGCTCAAGGAGTGCCATCAAGGCGCCAACCACCCCCAGGATTGGGTAAGATTGTTATCACCCCACGCAAGCTGGCAGAGCCAGGTCTTCAATCCTTTCTGGAAGGCCAAGAGGGTAGGGGCCTGCTGCACCTCTGGGGGGAGAATATTCCAAAGGGTGGGGGCAACAGCAGAGAAGGCTCTCCTCCTGGGCCCCACCAGCCAACATTCTCTTGCTGACGGGCCCACAACACGCCCTCTCTGCCTGACCAGGTGGGACAGGTTGATGTGACGGGGGTGAGATAGTAAGATAGTACTATTTGGATAGTAAGATTCACTGAGTGCCCATCCAATCTGGATGTGCTGGAATGGAATTACAAAGGCCAGGCTCAGGGAGATAAGCATTTTCTTAGCTCACCGCAGGAGCATGGGAACTACAAGAGGATGAGACTGGCACCTCCCTGAGGAATTCACACTGTTGTGGCTGGCTGACTTGGGACCTGGGGTTTCAGTCTGGGAAGATTCTTGCTAGAGGTTGTAGCTAATAAACATAGCTGAACATTTGCATTGTCTCTTGGAGTTCCTTGGGCTAGGCCTGACACTGATTCAGTGAACAATGAACCTACAAAAGTTCCTAAATGCTGCCATATTCTCTGATAAATTGGATGTGCAGCGCCATCTAATTACACATAACATATGGCAGAGAGGCCAAGAGAAAAAGGATGGGAGAGAACGCCACCCAGGCATGCTATGAATAGATTAGTGTTGTCTGTTATAACTCCATTAAAAATTGAGTGCATGGTAATGCTGAGCTATTCTAAGTGCAGATAAATTTTAGAAAAGGTTAAGTGCAATATATCTGATTGCTGACAATGGAGCTCCTAATTCATACACAGAATGGAGGCAGTGTTTTAGAAAGGGGAAGATTATAATCCCTTGGACTTTTCTAAAATTATAGATTGGGTAAGTAAATCATCCATTAAATGGCAATCTAATTTGAAAGGTATACATTGAATCAAATTAACAAGTGCACCTAATTAGGCACAGGAGTTAACATAACGAAGCTTTCCATGATTAGCGTATACACACACAGATTTCCATTTGGACTAATCAAGGCAATGTTCTTTATTAGTGGAGCTGAAGTGGCCCATATAGGAGAAGGTTGTCAAAGGTCATGGGAAACCAGGTCCCTACAGCTTGAGGGCATGATGTAGGTTGGACAGCCAGCAGCCACCAGAACATGCAGAGTCAGGCATTTGGAAACCTAACAACCATTCTAGTTTTTGTGTCATGAGGCTAAATAACCATTGCTATATAAATGAGGACCAAAGACATCAAAATGATTAGGAGGGACCGAGTAACCCCGTCTGAGGAAATACCACAGTAGTTGTGGGCTTTTCACCTTGAAGCTGAAAGCAGGTGATGGGAGACATGATAGAGGTATATAAACTCATCCATGCGCAGAGAATATGGTCTATGTTAGCTCTCAAGGTCATCCACTGAAAAATGAAAGGGAACATGGGGAAATTCAGAACCATTAAAAGCAACTTTACGGTGGAATTTCTAGCCACCAAATACAGGGATGCCCACTGATCTAGATGGTTTTACAAGTGGACAGGAAATGTCATGAAAGGTCAAATATCACTGCCTAGTAGCAGATGGCTATTATACTGCTCCTGAATCACAGACAACAGACCTGAAACACCAGCTGCAGTGGGGCAATCAGGAAAGACAGCAATTCTCCTCCTATGGTTGCTTGTGAGGATCCCAGATGCACCTGGATAGCCACTATGTGACACAGAAGATTGGACTACATGGACACACGGCTCTCAACGCTTCGTTGCTGGCTCTCACAACCCAATTCAGTCTCCAGAGTCTTATGTTCTATATGAAGAACCATGCTTTATCAATCCATGTGATCTGACATTCTGTTTCCCTATTGCCCAACCAGATGGCCATGGAAAGTTGGACAGTTAGGGCTTTATTACCTTCCGTTTGAATTAGATGCCACCCCCTGAGACTGTTGGACATACTTAGTCTCCTGTGCAAAAAGCATATTCAGCCTTAGGAAATCTAATGCTGGAAAAAAATTAATTATTTCCTGTCCCAAGATCTTAAAACACTTAATCTTTAAGAATGAATTTCTGGACAGTGCATTTTCTTAGTACCCTCTCTAGAATACTCTAGGTCAAAAGAATATTCTTTTGCAGAATATCAAACTGCAGATATCATACCCGTTTGCATAATGTGATTTTTGCCTACTTCTCAGCGCCAACACTAGTCCCTATAAACACTTCCTAGATGGGTCAGCTGAAATCATCTTCCTTTCTTATCCCTTTCATTTTGCTTTCATCTTGAAGCGTCCATATAGTTGAATTTAACTTCAACTGCCCAGTCCTTAATGCCTTTGGTTCTCATTATTTTATTATTAATTGTTATTGTTGATTTTTAACACTATGTCTGCTGCCCAGAGTTGCCAGTGGGAGATGGGCAGCTACATAAATTGATATCATAAATAAATATAATAAATAAATTCTCCATCTCATACTAAAGGTTGATTGAAGGGGACTTGGGGAAGCCAAGCCAACACTGAATAAAATATGGGTTTATTGAACTGATTCAGTAAAAATGGCTGCACCTGAATTTTCCCATGAGTAAAGTACTTATTAGATGAACATGCAATGCAAAAGTTTAGACACCTAGCCATTTCATAAAGAATCATGAATAAAAATAGCAAGAACCTATTTTCTCAGGTTGCAGGCAAAAGAATTGTCCATAAAGAGGCAAGATGAACTGTGTGTGAGTCTATATATTACTGTTTCTCTGAGACATTACTATAGGAACTTTAGGACAGTCCTTTTCTTGTGAGGGCAGCATTTGAGATATGTCTGTTCATTATTATACATTATATTTAATAACAATTATTAAAATATTATTAATATAAATTATTATGATGATGATTAATTGTGTATAATTATTATTATGCATGTTGAATACAGGAGAGATGGCCAATTTCCTGACCATGGTGGACAGAAATGTAGCATTATTTTCCCACAGAAGCAGCCAGCAAGAGCTGGAAGTGACCTCCTTTCTGCTTCACTCACTCTTTACAGTATCCCAGACAGTGGCCAAATCCAGACTTCATATTTTTTGCTTACTGAAGTCAAACCCAAACATTTGTGTCTCTTTCTAGCCTCTCTCTTCAAACATGGAGACTATGTCACCATATATCACCAGCTATTTCTGCTAATGAAAGAAATACTTCCAGCTGGTCAAGAGCCATGGACCTCAACTGCAGTTCAGTTGACCATCTGTGGTCATATGCAGGTCAACAGTCTGAGATAATGTTGGTCACCCCCATTTGGCATGATCAGCAATTACACTGTGCATTAATCCTTAATCGCAAACCCAATTTCTATGTATTAACCATTTTTATTCCTCTTTATAGTTAAGAGCTTAAATTCATCTGGGGAAGTCAGAAACTTTTCAGAATGCATGCACATATATATCACATTGTTAAAAATAAAGGAATATTTGGATACGTCTTCTATACCTCTTGGGTGGAGAGCAACATAGGAAAATAATAGCAATATCAACAATAACAACAATATCCCCTTTTTTTCTTAGACACTTGCCAAGTTATTATCCACTTTTGTCAAATATTATTCATGAGGTTGTATTGAGAAGATGCAGAAATGAACATTCAACACCTGTCCTGAGGTTTCCTGGGCTTTTATTGGAGGCAAGTAAAATGAAATTATATGAAATGAAATAATACAATAAAACAAAAATTAAAAGTATGGACCAGAATCTGCAACAACCTTTGTCCATGGCTACTTTTATAAGCTCGAAAAGTCCTAGGGAAAAAGGGCAAGAGAGAAAAATAGAAAAACTCACTGACATTATTTTGGCACAGCAGGGGAAAGCAAGATGAAAGACTGACAAATGAATTCACTGTGACAACCTTTGTGAAGTGTCTGAACATTTGATCTTAAAAGATTTCATAATTCTTTTGATAGACTGAAGATTAACTGAGCAGGGAGGCCACAGGAGTTAACTTCTCCTCCTCCCTGAATTCCACAAAAAATGGTAAATAAAATTAAAGCAAGCAGGAATTCAGACAAATGCACCCAACAGGGCTTTCGGGAGTAGTCCTGAGCCATCATTCAGACTGAAAACAATCTTAATTGATATTTGGGTCCCTTTTTGGAACAAAGGCACTGAGAAATGATCTAGTGGGTTTTCCTTTCCAGCCACCCATGCCTATGTCCAACTAACTTCCAGAAACTTTCTAAGTATGTTTGCTTCTTAGCTGTCAATGAATGCAATATATTTACCTCCCACTGGAGCCACATAAGCCTAAAAATAAGAATACTGTATTACAAACATAATAGCACCAGAGGAAGGAGCTTTCAGACAAATGTGCACTCAACAGTCCAGTTGACCCTTGAATCAGGGAGTGGGTTGCTGCCATGAATTAGCTTTCATAACATATTGTTCAATGTCCTTTCCATTTATAGGATGACGTTTCATGTTCCTCACATCTGTAACACAATAGCTGGGTTCCCCCACCATGCTAAACCCTCAACTTAGGTTAACCAACCTAACATGTGGTGCCTAAACAAATAAACCACCTAAAAATGTTGTGCAATGGCTTGGTTCACTCAGTGTACTAAACCATAAAATTATCCAACTCACTTTCGCCTGGCCTAAAGGATTGTTTGAAGGGTTTAAAGCAATGTTTGAAGGGCACCCCCAGAGGGCTAGTTGCAGGAGGAAGGGATAGTCCTATCAAGGTTATCCAAAAACATTGGGGCTGGCACTACCATTAGGCAAAGTGATGGGAGTCAACAATAAAGTGTTGAGAACTGTGTACCACGTTGTCTGCTTTGAACCCCTTGGTAGCTCTAAGTGTAATGCAGAACTCTTCTATCATCTGAAGTGATGAAGAAATAGCCCAATACTGGTGTTGCTGGTTTATCTTCATGAAATGGGAGAAGATGCCATCTGCTCCTTCCCCTCTTGTATCAAAATATCTTGGGCCTGCCGTGAAAGAAATTTCCATACCCCAGCTGACAGCGTCTAGATTTAATCCCTCTTACTTGTTCTAATAGAAGGATCTCCCTCTCCCCCAGTGAGAAAGGCAGCAAAAGATGTTGCTCACCCAGGAGATATTGTGAAACGAACAATACAGGAGCACTCAAGCTTTGTAAATAAGAATGTTCTTCCAGAGTCCTAAGTATCATAAATGTCATACCCTATCAATGGATAAACAAAATTGTATGCAGTAATGATGATATTAGCATAATGTTCAGCAAAGAATGCCAGTCACTTCATAAAAACTGCTCTGACCTTGAAAAAAAAAAATTGTGCTCAGAGTTGTGCATGACTCTAGCCAGTCCTTGTGCTTGGGAAAAAAAATAGAGATGAGACTCCTTGATATCCAATATTCATCGTATATATTTAGATTAGTAATGGTGATTGAATGGGTTCTGTTGAAGGCAAATGATCACATGCATGTAAAAAGGGGTAGAACTTTGATTATGGAGTCATGGCTACAAACCTGACTCTTTTGGCCCACCTGCCCCCAATTCCCAATGCCCTGGTTGAAGCTAAGGAACAAACTACCATAATTTCCTCACCAAATGCTCAATATGTTAAAACTCTGCTGTCTTTTAGAGTGAGTGAAGACCAGCCATTTAGGTCAGAGCTATCCAAAATGTGTGTTGTTCATAGGCATTTTTACATCCTCTTTTCTCCCCCTCCCCTTTAATGAAAATTAATTAGTGTTCCTCCACTTATCCAAAGTCCTGTAAAACATATATCTCAGTATTTGGGATTCTTTCTACTGTCATAAGATAGTTACTGCAAATTGAGGCAAGTATCAACAAGGAGAACCAACTTCGTAACTAAAAAACTATGGATTAGTGTGATGTCTGAGTGTGTGTGTGTGTGTGTGTGTGTGAAAAACTGGTTGCCAGTGTTTCTTACAGAGTGGGTCTGTTACCAAGAAATGACAGCCAGAAAACAGCTGTGGAGACGAGGTCAGAATCTGTTCTCCCCTGAGGTCCAAATGATAAATTATGTGAGCTAACTTATTATTAGATTTCCCAATGCATCTCATTTACAATAAAATAAAGGAGATCCACAAAATGCTTGGGGAGGAGCTAATATACCAATCACTGTATCTTCCTGGGGGAAAAACACAGCAGTGAAAACTTAAGGAGAGGAACCCCTTGCTGCAGAAATCAGTGCAGCGTTAACAAATGCCTGCAGAAGTTTGAAGTGTGTCTGTTTTAATTCTCCCCACTTGAATTTGGATTTGAAATTCTCGATTCACAACTAATTCCTGGCATTCCTCATATTGGCTGCCCCCTTGTTTGCATTGTAGCCACAGCACTTATCTGTGCCCAAAATCAAATTGCTCTGCAGTTTCCTTCCTGAACTCAAGCAGACAATACACAGAGCCGGTGGCACGATTCACGTTCCACTGCCTCGAAGCAACCCAGGGAGATCACATGATCCACCCAACCTGCACGGTTGAAACAATATTTTACTTCCAGGATTGTTCATTTGGCTTGGGTGAATCAGACGTCTTAAACTGAGCTAGAGCCAAACATTTTTGGTTTTCTTTCTACATATGAAGTGTTTTGGTTTCAGCTTTCTAGGAAACCATACATCAAACATAAATGGTATCAAGTGATGGTAACAGACATTGGCTGTGACCCAGCACCGCCTAACACCATTAGTAATGATATTATCTTTTGTATGGCTCATTTACTAAAACAGGAAGCAAAAGAAGTGATGGAGAAATGTGCCTCGCTTCCCTGTGCTTGTGAATGGGAGACAGACAGATATTTATGGATGCCGGAAAAGCTGTATGGGCATAGTGGCCATCACGAACAGGACTCGAGGAATTTTTAAACCTGCAGAGCTGTTTTGATAAGGGGGAAAACCAGTAAATTGTACTCTAGTATAACATGGAACTGAGAAGAGAACATGGAACTGGGAAGAGCTTAAAATCAAAGCTTTACTATTTCAACAGTATCATTCATGTCCTATACAAACCTCTGAAGTTACTCCTTTATCTTTCTATCACACCCATGCACACCTCAAACCCCTTTCAATGGGGCTTTTCCCCATTACTGACTTGAACGTTTATTTATTTAGGAAACTTATATGGTCATTCATCTTATATACCACAAATCTCTACCCAGCTTTCAGTCAACAGACTGACCCTGTGCTTCTGTTCATGGTCAATGCATGGCAAAGAATTGACCAACCTTGAAGCTTTCCTTGGAATAAGGGGAAAAACTCGACTTTAACATCAATACAGGTGCGGATCATTTAAACTGTCCCACTGCTAAGGTGGGTTAGGAGGAAGATGATGTCCCTTCAGAAAAAGTATGTTGCTAGGATGTTTCTACAAAGTTAGATGGAAATGGGGAAAGGCCCCCAACTCACCGTCAATACTCATGGGTGCTCCTGATGAGGGTCCTTGGTAAGCCTTCACTGCTACCAGCAGGCAAGTCTTGGAGGAGGCAGGAATACGACTCAAGGAATGCCCTGATGTGACCCCCTTCACATCTTCAAGTATGTGACTTGAAGTAGAGCATGGCTGAAGTAGCGCATGGCTTCCAATTCACAGGGTAAAATAATTATAGCATAGCCCATGCCAAGCTAGTTGAGGAATTGCACACTAAAGACAGTGATGAAAGCTCTTGCAGAGATTGGCTGAGCAGCCATGACATCTCAGACAAGGCAAGGCAGGTGGTAATCATTCACTGATCTGAGCTGTTCCTGGAAAGACCAAGGCAGGTCAGGTTTAGGTTGAAAAAAAATGTTCTCTTGTTGTTTTGCTTCTCCTTTTGTGCACCAGAGAGGTACTTTGCAGTGCTGAGCAACATGGATTTCAATGGTAATCTCTCACAATGCCAGGTGCTTAAACAGTACCCCCCGTTCTTGTAGGGAAGATGGTGGGGCATCTCACCAGAGTTCTTAAAACCTTTCCAATTGCCTCATAATGGTGTCTGCTCACATGGGGCCTGATGGAGGAATTTGGGAAGACTCAGATTTTGGGGTAGAAGGCTAAAATATAAGTATGGTTGCCACACCTAGGCTAGAAAAACCATAGGGAGCCCTAGATGGTAGCAAAGAGTTAGACCAGTGTTTCTCAAACTTGACTTCAACTCCCAGAATTCCCCAGCCAGCATGAGTCAGACTTTTCTGTATCTCTTACTGCTACCTAGTGTCCAGATTTTCACAGTCTAAATTTGGCAACCCTAGATATATGTTGGATAAAGAAATAGTGAAGAACAGGAGAAGAGATAGTAGCCAAGATGAATGTGGTAGTGAGTAGGACAGATGAAGGCTTAAGAGAATATGGGAGACTGGGAAATTGTCCTTCCCCCAAGGAACTGAGGCACTAAGAGAGATTATGTATAGGGCAGTGTTAGGCTTCAGGGTTTAGTGACTGTGATCTAGACAACAGATTTCATGATCTTTCACCAGCAACTGTGGCTGGCAGCTTCAGAGGCAAGGTGGCCTGCTATGCTATGCAGATCAGAGGCAACGTAGCATAGCACGGACTGACTGGGTTCCTGTCTTTATAACCAGGTGTCCTGATTATGTATAGCTGGAGAAAACAGCCAGGTCTCTGGCTACAGGCTTGCAGCATAGTTAATTTATTTTTAACTGCAATCTAAGTTGAGACTCGAATTCCGTTTTTTTCCCCCTCCTCCATTTGTTGTGTTGGCAAAAACGTTTCCAGAGAAAAACCATGAGGACATAAGAACAGTCATCTCTCAAGTGCAAAAGCATTCAGGCCTATGTGTAGTCCCATAAAAATTAATGGAAACACATTCCCTTTCTTAAGTGCTTTTCTGGATCTTGGCCATGTCTAGTCTGGGGGAATAGAAGATATTTTATCTGCTCCTCACCTGTGCAATGGGTTTAGGTCAGAGAAGAGAAACCTTTTAACGGAGCAAATCGTGTTCTCATTTCACTGCTGAATTTTACACTGTGCAGTCTAAGCCTTCTTTCTTCTTCCCTGGATGATTAAGACTTCTTGGAAAGGTCTTTGAAAACACCACGGAGCAGATGGGTGTATTGCAGGGAAGGGAAAGCCAAATCTGAAGTGTGATTGTATCGTGGGCCGCGGGGAGAAATTGCCTTTAAAAAGTGTGGCCTCATTTTGCTGCCAAAAGGTGCCCTTGTTCTCCGCAGCTCTGGAGGTAACTTGATGTTGTCATAGGGAAGAAGATTGAAATGTTGAGTTTTTGTGTATCTGAGTGTGTGTGTGTGTGTGTGTGTGTGTGTGTGTGTGTGTTGGGGAAATAGTTTGTGGGAGGGGATTAAGGGATCAAATCATGCCTTGTGTGAAGAAGTCCTAAATGTGCATGGAAAAAGTTTCTTCTCTACTTTATCCATGCTATGTGAATGACACTGATTTTGGATTGTACCCTCCGGCATTGCTATATCTAGGGGGGTTACATTAAACTTTGTGCTATTGATCTTTGTTTTCAGAAACCAGGCTACCAATAAAAAAGTACATTTTTAAACAAGCTTCTTTCAGAGAGAGAAAGAGAGACGGGAATTAAAGTGATACAATACTTTTATGGAGTGCTTCAACCAGTTCCCTTGAGGTTTCGCTTAAAACAATGTATTAACAGAGGCCCAATTGTGTTGTTTTACTAGCAAACAAAATGTTAAACATGCTTTAAGCTAGCTTTCCAGGATGTTCTGTACAAAGATGAAAGCACTGGGCCTCTGAACACAAAGGACAAGTAAATTAATTTCCAGACTTAAACCCTTTCAGTGCTGTATCGAAAGATGACTGCTTCCCAAATCCATTTGCTTACTTTGTCTGTTTCCCTTGTTTCACCAGTAAATTGCTTTTGATTGACTCCTCTTTTGTATTTTGTCAAATGCATCTCTTGAGAGTTCTACTGAGTCTAAAGTTTGCTGAAAGACAGATGGCAATATTACAAGCAACACGTTGGGGTCTCTAAATGTTTTCACTTTCATGAATCGTTTGGCCAATTAAATACATCTCTGCATTTCAAAACCTTGACAAAGGTGTCATCTTGAAGGTTCTGAAGAGAAGGGATGAGTAAATTAGTTCAATATGGAATATTTCCTATACTGGAGCCCTTTAGATGTCACCTACGTGAAAGTCATTTATTTATGACCAACTTCAACATGGCTGGAATAAAGCATAAATGATGCAACTAACACAAGCAAGCAAACGAAAGGACCTTCCTGTTAGAAAGAGATTGCATTTTCAGTCCCAAAACACATTCTAGTTAGGGGGAGAACTTAATTCACCAGGTCCAATGGAGGGAATTTTCACGTGGTCTTATTGGTGATGTTCTCCACAAAGGCCCCGTAACAGAGACTTGCTATCAGTCCTGCTGACCAATCTGGGATAGTTTTAATCTGCAATAAATCTTGGGATTCATGATTAGCTTTAGCTGATTAAATTACATTGTTTGAGTTGTCTCAGGGTCTTACAAAGTTATGGTGTTTGGTGCCCAGAATAAGGAGGAAGACTTTAATGACCTCCAATGATCATTGGATTCCAGCTTCTACCATCGTGGTCAAGGGTCAAGGGTGAGGCTTCTTTTTCCCACCTGCATAACCTCAATATTTCTAAGAAAGGTTTTCCTCAGACATCAGGATCCCTAGGGAAGCCCCCTCTGCTTTCAGACGTGCTTTCTCTCGGTTGGCTTTTATCTCCTGGAGTTAAGACTATTAATGAAAGCGTCCCATTTTCTAGTGACCTCAGAGACTATTTCCCTGTCTCAAAATCCCTCCAGCAATTGGAGGAGTTGAATCAGAGTTGAGGGTATTTCTGTGAACCAAGTGAAGTGGTGCCA
Organism: Python bivittatus; assembly: GCF_059951505.1. Taxonomy (NCBI): domain Eukaryota; kingdom Metazoa; phylum Chordata; class Lepidosauria; order Squamata; family Pythonidae; genus Python; species Python bivittatus. The sequence goes on along the minus strand of NW_028277052.1, from coordinate 4,615,951 downwards.
TGTGTGATATGAGAGAGATAGAGATAGATCTATATAAATATATATACAGGGACGACAGAGATGAAATATTAGTGGGTTATATTTTGAGAGCTACGCTCATACTTTTTATTTAAATGTTCAGCTCAGAGCCCTGGCAAGGTTTATATAAATAGGTTTCTAAATTTAAAAATAAAAGAGAGAGCAAGAGGAGGACTTTAGTCTTATGAAGACAAGACATGTAGAGCGAGGATTTTCCTTCCGTGTCCTGCTAGAGATGGCCTTAGAGTATATTATTCAGGGAAGAATAATAAATCAAAAGAATTGCTGGAATATTCTGGAAGCTTGCCTGGACAAAGAGGTCATCAAGAGAAATCCTTTCCTTGTTCCAAAAAATTAAGAGGGTTTAAAGGAGTAGAGAATGCAACTCTTCCAGTTCTCTGGCTGATTTAGATGTAAGCTTCCTTTTGTTCCTTTAAGTATTTGAAGAAGGTGATTGTATACTGGCTAATACAGAAGCAAAACTGTACTTTTTCTTGACCGAAAACCCTTCCTGGGCCTCCTCCCATCTGCCTGCCAGATTTTGTTTCAGTACCAGCCCCACAGCTGTCCACAGCTGTATGCCTTCCAGCTCCGCACAACAGGCTTTTTCTCATAGAAATGGCATATTCAGGATTCTTTCTAAAATATCCTCTCTGATTGCTGAATCCAGTAACATGTAAAACATGGTACTTTCGGGAGGGTTCATATTTTGTCCTTCAGTCTTGGAGCTTTCCCCTTCTTTATCTCTAGTATCACTTACCCTCCACCTCCCACCCCCCAAAAAGCCCAGAAAACTGTCTAGGAAAGTGAACAGTCTTCATCTCAGCTCCTAGCAAATATTTGAAGAATTCCACCTCAGGATTCTCCAGGAAGTCTTCACTCGCACATATACATGTGTCTATTTTCTCTGGAATAGGCCAGTGGAGAACTGTGGGCCTTACAGTGTTGTTTGAATTACAACTGTCATCACCCTAACTATTACTCATGGGGGCTGGCATTGGAGACATGGAAATGTGGTGGTGTGGGGACTGTGAGGTGAGAACATACGCACATGTTGGGTATAGGGCGGTGGCGTAATATGTATTTTTTGTATTACATATATATGGGGAGGAACCAAGATGTCATTCTGCCACTTCCTCCAGTAGCTGCCTTATAGACAGGATAGCTAGAGAGAAGTCGACGGTTGGACATGGGGCCAAACATTTGTTGCCGTGCCAACAATTCTGGTTCCACATTAAAATTCAGCCAGAACTGATCTGAGATGTCATACACATAGGAATGATTATATGTTTGTGAGTCTATAGAGTATACAGAAAGCTGAGATTTAATCAGGGGTTGCCATTTTTGGCCAATTGCTGAGCAGCCAGCCAATAAGTGCTCACTTGCTGGCAGAATCCCTTGGCCTACTCCATCAGCTTCACTCCCAAGGACACATTATCCCTCTTAAAAATAAATAAATAAGCCAATAAATAAGAATGAATGGGTAGCATTTCTCTGGCTAAAATATTCTTTGCCTGCCAAGCTTCTTAGGCTGACAGGAAATCTATTCTTCACTTGGATTCCATACCATCATGCTTCCACAGTGGGATCACAGTGAACCTAGTGGAGAACAGGACATTCTTGAAACCCAAAGTAGAACTATGCACTTGCTTCAATCGTGGAATCACTGCTTAAAAGTGCTATTTCCTCATCAGTGGACAGAATTCCATTGCCATAAGGCTAATTCAGCAGTTATCACAATGGTACACACCCAGTTGCAATGCATAGGATCAGCAAGAAGAACCATCTTCCTCCACTCTTAGGACCACCTCCATCCAGAAGATTCCCCTTGAAAAAGGGATTCCTACTGGTCCTTTCTCCTATAATGAACATTGTGGTTTCAATAATATCAATTCCATTCCATTTCATTCAATGCAGAACTCCATCCCTCTTTCTCTTTGTATGAAAACTCCCATGGATACCTCCAGTGTAGTCGCAAGGTAGACATGTCCCTGATGTTAAAGAAATAGTGTCCATTTCAGATCTCTATCAGAGAAGACTCCAGGAACATAAGCCATCGCAGAAGCACTGCTATAATTCTATTATTCTGAAGGGGAGGAGCAGAAGAGGCGTTTTATTTTGTTTACAAATTAGCACAGGGGAATCCACACAATTGCAAATAATTGGTAAAGCCCCCTTTCCCCCAGGATCCAAATTGTTAGTATCTCATTTCCTGAGGACAAAGGAGATCAGACTCTAACTTCTGAATGGCCCACCTGTTATCAATTAGGGTTATTCAATTAGGGCTGGCAACAGATTACAATGGATACAGAACCCAATAATAAGAAGAGGGACCTTGTCTCTGACTCTTAAAATGTAATTCTGACTGAGCAGCTTTTGAACAGCAGTCCGCTCATCTGCTTGCGGATTCTTTAAAAAAAAAAAAAAATTCTAGGCACTCCAACAAGGTAGCTGTTCAGGATTATTTTTAAAAAAATATGCTTGACATGCAAGCCAACACACCTCCTAAATCCACTAGCTTTTTTCTACCACCAAAACTTAGTCATGATTGAGGTCTTTAGCTTAGAGATGGAAAAATCAGTTCCCCGTCCAAGTTATTTCCACAAGTTTTTATCCATAAATCCATCTCTAAATTAACCTGAACGTGTTGTTTTTAATACATGCATAGTACTTTAAAAATATTTATGTTATGCTAAGCTCCATATTTAAATCTGTATTTTCTCTCCCAATTGCCACAAAGTCACTGAGACCTTTGGACAAATGAAGGACCCACTCATGCGATATCCTCCAGACAGACTGAAATGAAAAATCCCAGAATTCTCAGCCAGGATGGAGCCAATGGTCAGCTTAAAAGGGTAGAATTAGGATAGGTGGGGCAGTTTCTCTGCAGAATAGTTGCAACCACCTGAAAAACTGTTTCCCAGAAAATGCATGCCCATTTCTCAAGAAGCATCAGTGAAGAGATACTCCGTTAAATATCGGAATGAGTGGAAATGCCTCTACTGAGATAGCACCTGCCATAGGTACAGAGAATAATCAAACTTAAAAAGCTGTTTCCCCATTAATTGGTTATCCCTTCAAACAGAATCCATCATAAAGATTTGGGAATCCATTTTATCAACCAGTCATTTCTTATATTCTCCATCTTTAGCCATCATCAGCTCCCTCCCAGACTTAACTCTTATATGCAGCGTGCAAACGCAGCCAGCTTTTCTTAATTCGCTTTATTTTTCTTCGGAGTTATTCTCTGCAAACCCAGCCAGAAGTGCACATATTAACATGACAAATCAAAACTCTCAAAAGCAAGTTTAAACAACGCACTATAGCCTTCACACTTCCCAACAGAGAACATATTTTATATCTCCTTTTTTATTTATACAAGATAGTCACAGCCACTGATATAAATCTTCCTTCTTTCCTATCCTTTTCGTCACTGCACGAGAGAGGCAAAAGCGAGATGAAACTCTGTGCAAATAAACTGTAAATTTAACACGTATGCCCTGTCTGGCAGAAGGCTACAGGGCTTGAGGTAAGGGATAAACATGTAAGGGGGAAAGGCATCTGCTTAAGAAGGAAGGGTTCGGTAGATTTGAGACTTGAGCCAAGAGTAATTCAAACAATACATGGGAGTGATCTGAAGGTTTCCAGTCCTGCAAAGGATCAGACCAGGAGACTCAAGAGAAAGTTAGCAGCTAAAACAGGATACTACCCAGATGGGAGGACAATAGGGCTGCCATGTCTGTCACCCCACTGTAGCAGTGCCTGCAGATATGGTCAATACATTCAAGATGGCAGCTTTTGTTGTTGTTCAGTCGTTGTCATGTCCGACTCTTCGTGACCCCATGAACCATATCACGCCAGGCCTTCCTGTCCTTCACTGCCTCCTGGAGTTTGCTCAGTTTCATGCTCATTGCTTCAGTGATGCTATCTAACCATCTCATCCTCTGCCATCCCCTTCTCCTTTTGCCTTCCATCTTTCCCACCATAAGGGTCTTTTCCAAAGAGTCCTCTCTTCGCATTAGGTGGCCAAAGTATCTGAGCTTGAGCTTCAGTATCAATCCTTCCAGTGAGCAGTCAGGGCTGATTTCCTTTAGGATTGACTGGTTTGACCTTCTGGAAGTCCAAGGGACTCCTAAGAGTCTTCTCCAGCACCACAGTTCAAAGGCATCAATTCTTCGGTGCTCAGCCTTCCTTATGGTCCAGCTCTCACAGCCATACATTGCTATTGGAAAAAACATAGCTTTGATTATGCGGATCTTTGTCAATGGCAGCTACAAGAGTATAATTGAAGTTCTGCCATTTTTTTAGCTGTGGGCAGAGCTTCAACTGCACCAACATGGCCACCATCTTGAGATTTTTGACTGTATGCTGCAGAAACCCTTGCTCCATTGACTCCTTGGGTGGGTGCTCAGAAGAGCAATGCACCTAGATTGTGGGGTGGAAACAAAATTCCAAAGGGCCAGAAATAGAGAACACTCACCAAAATGAAATTCCAACTGTAGGCTTAAGTACACCTCAAGGTGAACTATGTCCCATTTTCACATGGGAGCATGCTCAGATGAAATTAGCATATTTCAATTTCAGTTCTGGGGAACCACTGGGTTAATAGCCCAATGTGAAATATTTTACTTGTTTTATATCTCCCAGGCAATTTGGCACCAAAGACTTCATCAATTCTGCTCATTTATTATTTGAAATGCAAATGTCAGCAAGAAGACTCTTCCAGGTGTGGAATTTAGATCTTGATGGTGGTTACTTTGCTTTTATTTTTCATGGGGAACTAATTGTCTCCATGAATCTCCATCTCACAAGGGAACTACACTTTTGTCCTAAGTGCCAGAAAAACAAACACCAGTTTTCAAGAAGATGGGAGATGATGGTTCCATAGGGAAGCTATTTATGGAATTTCAGCATGAAATCCTAACCAACATTTCTCCTTTAAAGCTTCCAACTGAGAACCTACAGAGTAGCTTTAAAAAGAATATAAAGTGGGCTGTCATGGTGATAGCTATAAGGGGGCAGGGCTAGAAACATGAGTTTCAAATTTTGCAAATTTAGTTCAGGTGGACTGTAGGGTTGAGGGAATATTCCTGGGTAGAAATAATCAGAAGTAAATTGATTTGCTTCTTTTTCTGGTCCCTGAATAGTGAGAAACACTTGGAAAATTTGTTATTTGGGGAAAGACATTTCTTTAACCCAGTGTTTCTCAACCTTCATCATTTTAAGATGTATGGACTTCAACTCCCAGAATTGTGTGGACTTCAACTCCAAGAATTTCCCAAACCACATGGCTGGCTGGAGAATCCTGGGAGCTGAAATCCATACATCTTAAAATGGCCAAAGGTGAGAAACACTGCTTTAGCCAACTATGCTGTGAAACATGTATGTTCCTGTAACCACACACTAAGGACAGGAGAAAAAAATCATTTAACTTACCCTTGAACCCAAATTTAAATCTACTTAAGTAAATCTATATAAACCAAAGAACAAAATGAAAAGTAGTTATCATTGGATAAATTCTGGCAATGCAGTTTATCACCTTTTGGTCAAAAGAAAAAATATTAGAAAAAGAATCTGTATTGACATCAAATATTCATAAAAATAGCATACGGAATTGTTTCTGACTGGGAGAACTTGTTTGCAAAACAATGATAAAGCACAGTCAAACAAAACTGCAAGAAAAAAAAATTCATCTCAGACTTTGATAAGCTGCATTTGCAAAAATGAGAAAAAAACACACACACACACACAGACACACGAGAGAGATACGCCACCCTCTCTTGTAATGAACACAGCTATAGTGATAAACAGCAGAGGCTAAAAAATGACATTCCTGTCAGTTCTTCTCTACTGACTGTGACACCAGGCTGGAATTTGAACTCAAGGCTCTGGTCAAGAGGAACGTATTGCTTTTAGCTTGATCTGACAGCTGGTCTTGGCTTGATGTGCATCTGATCTCTCTCGCCACTTTAAGAAATGCTGAACAGCTAATCCATTTCTCTCACTTGCTCTTATTCTAAAATAATCCTCAAAGAGGTTGGGGGGGGAAGAGGGGAGGGGAGTAAAGACGGCTGCAGTTTAAATATTGTTGACAAAACATTGACCCACCAAACCAAACTTAGTTTCTAGCCACAGAAGAACCTATTCAAATTATCTAATCCCTGCTCCCGGGACCTCTGTACTTGCACTTACTACTGTTGCAGCATTGCTGCAGTCACGGGATCAAAATTCAGCCACTTGGCAACCAGCACGTATTTACAATGGTTGCAGCATCCGGCAGCCACATGATCGCCATTTGTGACCTCCCCAGAGGGCTTCTAACAAGCAAAGTCAATGGAGGAAGCCAGATTCACTTAACAACTGCATGATTCACTTAATGACTGTGGCAAAATGGTCATAAAATCAGGCATGACTCACTTAATGACTTCATCGCTTAGCGACAGAAGTTCCAGTCCCAATGGTGGTCGTAAGTTGAGGACTACCTGTAACCATGTTCCTCTTCCGTCAAAAAGTTTGGGCAGAATAAGGAAAGTGCCATTTTTTAGCTTGCTGGAGCAATTCTGTTGGACTCCCAGTGACTTCACAGACTTTCTCATTTGCTTGGAAACAGAAGAGATTACCAAAAGAGGTTCTTTTGGGGTGTTTTTTTTCAACTTCCCTGTTTAGTGTTTGTTGTTGTTCAATCACTTCTGATTTTTTTACTTCATTTGTGCAAGGAAGTCATGACCCAAGTGACATTAGCAGTGGACAGGATGCCTATGGACTTGACTGTCTTGGAACGGTGTTAAAAAAAATCAAAGTCTGCCATAAAACTTGTGAGGTATAAAATCAACAAGCTAAAAGGGTTTTGATTATTCACAGGCATATCGTGTGAGGTGGGCTAGAAATAACAAACAGCTTATTTGAACAGAAAAGTAGTTTTCAAAAAAACGTCCAGGATTTGTTTTATAAATTCCATTCCATCTTGATAATTAATTTATTATTAAAACAAGTGCAAGCAGATTCTGGAGAGGTATTTTCAATGGGGAATCATTATAGACCTGACAGAGAAAAGCAATAGCATCATTTTTAAATTTACTTTTTTTTCTCTCTCTACTAGACCTAGTCTTGTGCCTAGAGCAGTCAAATGGGAGAACATTATGCAAAAAATAACTTCTGTAGCTTTATCTCCATTCCACGAAAATCTGACGTGAGAAAACTTGGCTCGGTGGTAGGATATGTGTTTTTTGGAATTTCGGTTCTCTTATGGTTGTGAAGCTCACTAGATATCTTTGGGATAGTCCACGTAACCTACATTACAGGGTTGTTGGGATGAAAAAAACAGCAGGTAGGACTACTTAAGCCAGTTTTAACTTCTTGCCATGTAAATTTAATAAGTCGTTTTTTTGTTTTAAATCTTCACCTCAGTCCTCTGTCTGCATGTTGGTGACCTTCTCATCCTTCTAAGCCAGTGTTGTCCAAACTTGGCCACTTTCAGATGAGTGGACTTCAACTCCCAGAATTCCCCAGTCAGCCATGCTGGCTGGGGAATTCTGGGAGTTGAAGTCCACTCATCTTAAAGTGGCCAAGTTTGGACAACACTGTTCTAAGCAAAGTTCTTATAAGGATTTCTGAGCAGGGGTGTCCATGGAGCAAGGGCATACAAAGTTTAAAGGGGCCATGACTGCACAACTGAAGCTGCCATCTTGACTACTGAGATAACATACACAACATGTTTTGAACCAGAAGCATCCTGCCAAAGACTAAGCTTTATTATTAGCCATGTTCAACACAACTGCGGCTTATGACGCCTTTGTTGCTAAACTGCTTTTAAGAGAAAGAGAGAGAGAATAAAAGTCTTGTTCTGGAGTGAAAAGAAGATAAAATTGCTTCCCGTGAGCCATGCTTGACACCATCCCATAATAAACACCATCAGCCTGTGGGCAAGCCACATTCCTTACAGCTGAACTTTTTTCACCCTTGTTCGGTTATCTTGAAGTCCATTGTTTTCATTCCTACAATTCTGTCCATCAGCACTTTCGCTTCGTCCTTTTATCAGGCAGTGGGCAAATACATTTGTCACACTCCGTTCTTTTGCTCCGGACAATCTCCCCCACTCCAATTTCTAATGAGAAGTTATTCAGTTATCCAGGACCTCAAATGGAGAATCTTCTCGGTGATTCCCTGATTCTTCTCTCTTGCACATCAAGAATCAGGGAGCACCCGTGGATTATATAGAACCACACTCAACCTTGTACGTGCTTGGGATGAAATGAGTGGACGTGTTAATTTTGCTACTCCCCCCCCCCACCTCTGATGTATTATTCACAGGCATTGGAAGCAACATTTATTATTGCATCTAGTATTTACCCCTCCCACCAGCTGGGCTTTCTATAAAAACGGCCATGAAGACAGCCAGTGAAATCAGATGATCAATGAATATTCGGCAACGAGAAGGATATGCGCAGAGGATTCAGTACTAAAACAACTTGCACCATGACAAAGGAACAAAGGAAAGCTCTTTTATTTACAAGTGGCATCCAGGAGCCTGCTGAAATAAAAGAGCTTTAGATGTCAACTCGTGGCAGTGAGGATAGACAGTCCTGTCTTGGGACATTATTCCAAAAAATCCACACCAAATTCTTGAATGATATCTTTCCCCACATTATCTCACCTTTTCAGGGTGCTATTTTATTGAAGGACACAGTTGAGCTTTTATTGGCCAATAACTGAGAAGAGTAAGTAGAGAACGGTAAGTGAAGCAAAGATGTCTCAAGTCAAGGAAAATTCTTGGTGACTACGTGGGCCAAGGTATGCAGTTTTCTTGTGGCTGTGTAGAAGTAGTTTGCCATTGCTGCATCCTGTAATTTTTAAAATTCCCAGTCTAGCCAACAGCCCTGGAATTCCTGGTAGTCTTCCATCCCAGACATACCTAAGTCTAACCATGGTTAGCTTCTTAAGTCAAACAAGGTTAATACAGTGCCACCAGTTAATACGCTGATCAGACCACAGTTGGAATACTGGATCCAGTGTATAATAAAATTTATTTTTAAAAAAAGGAGTACCGTATCCAGTTTTGATCACCACAATACACAGGAAGGATTCTGAGGAATTGGAAAGAGTGAAGAGAAGAAGTTTAAGGAAGGTGAGGGACTGGGAGGCTAGATCCTACTGAAAGAACTGGGTGAGTTTGACCTAAAGAAGAGAAGGCAGAGGGGAGACATGATGGCCATCTTCCAATACCTGAAGGGCTGCCCCAGGGAAGAGGAGGTGGATTTATTCTCCATGGTGCCAGAAGGTAGGACAAGAACCAACGGGTGGAAGCTTTAAAGAGAGAGATCAAACTCAAAATAAGGAGGAATTTCCTGACCAGGGAAGCTCTGAAGCAGTGGAACAGCCTCCCTCCTTGAAGTCATGGGGGCTACATCACTGGAGGTTTTCAAACAAAGGTTGGGCATCCATTGGTCTGGGAAAGTCTGAGGATTCTTGCCCTGGGCAGGGAATCAGACTAGAAGACCTCCGCGGTCCCTTCCAAAACTATAATTCTCTGATAAGACTGAGATTTTTGAAATTCCTAAGTATTCCCTCTCACTTTTCGAGCAGTGTTCCTACCTCTTGTGACCAACTGGAGGTTTTGGAAGAACTCCTTCAGAAGTGTCTCACAATGTCCATGACAATGAGCAGGTGACTAGTTATGGAGATTATTCTTGAGACTTAAAGACCCTCTTTCAGCCTTGATTTGGTCAGGGTGAACATTGTTTTTCTGTGTTTCTTTAACCCCTAGCACAGGAGTTCTCATATTTTGTGACCCTCTGACTTCCTAAAATGATAAATGAATGTCTGTGACTCTCATGAATCAAAGTAATGATTTCATGGAGGTTAGGCAAAAGATAAACATAGAAGAAACTTTTAATAATTACATTTTAATCTATATATCACAGGGGGTCTCCAGCTTTGCAGAACCGAAGCTGCACGGTGGGGCTCGTATAGGCAACACAAACAGTTCTGACAGCACCCCTATCCCGCCTGTGCAAGACTGATCAGGTTTAAAATAAATCTGTGATCCCCAGGGATCCTGATCTGCAGTTTCACAGCCTCTTCTCTAGCCAATACATCTTTTGGAATACCCTTGAAGGTATTTTGGAACTACAGTTCCCAGAATTTTCCAACCAGTACAGTTTTTGGGAAATATCTAGAGGACAACAAATTTAGCAAGCTGCTTTGGAAAGATTTTGGATAGCAGCTTTAGAGAAGACTTCTGCCTGAGCTCTAGTAGGACTTGGAGTGGGCACTGAGATCCTTTGGTTTTATACCTGCCCCCCCCCCCAACTATGCAATGACTTGCTTAGTACAAGAGAGAGAGAGGAGGCATATAGTTAGAGCAGTTTATAACATTTAACATCTACAGTTTCATGAATGTCAACAATGTGAAGAATCAACCAGGACAGTAAGATCAGTACAGCAGTTAAGATCAAAACATTAAAAAATTATCTGTCACGTACAAAGAATAGCTGTCAGAGTCCAACACTCTTCAGGAACTGGGGGGGAAAAAAAGAAAATAATCTCAAGAGAATGAAGCACCTGATCTTAACTGAGACGGGTATTCCATAATCTGATGTCCACTAAGAAACACTTTCCCACAGCTGGTCAAATATGATTCCACCCTAGATGGGACACCAACCTTCTTATTATAGGCAGGATGATACAGCAAGAGAAGTCATGTCACAAGTTCACAAGCAGTTAGAAGATGCACTCGTTCCGGGAGAAGTTGGATTTGTATACAACTTAAGTTAATCACCAAATCCGGCAACTTGCAAGTAAAGACATCATTATGCCTCACATGTTTGCTCTGGGCCTTTAGACAACTTCCTTTAAACTTTAACCTAGATATGGCTTCTTCCATCTCTAATCAGCAATGGAGACAGTTAATCTTGGTGCGTTCACTGCCTGGCTCTGTTCTAGGGTGATAATCCCAGGGTCTTCTGTGCACAGCCACAGGGGAGAGAGGGCAGAAGAGTTTTCTCATTGATCACCAATCTGGCAAATGTCAGCAGCTGCAGATAATGCTTGTGCAACTGTTATGGGTGACTGTCTTGAAGTTCTCAATTCTGCTCTTGGGAGATAGGAAAACTGGGGGGAAAAGAAAAGAAAAAACAGATCTACCAATTCTGCATATCCTTCCAGTCAGTAGGCAGGAAAAGAAATACATCTTCCTATAAAAAGTTATCCATTCTTCCCTTTGCAAGAATGTCTTCAGATTTTCATTTTTTTCATTTACTTCTGTGTTGTTTTGATCCTAAGGAAAGTGATTGAGGATATATGAATGGGGGGGGGACGGGGACAGAACTAAAAGAAAGTGTTTTATAACTACATTCTCTGCTAAGGTTGTGGGAGAATGCATTTAATTCACATTTAAACACAGCAATTGTTAATTCATATCTGAGTTCAGCAGTTGTTGCTGAATTGAGATATGTGACTTAAAATTCAGTTACTCGCTAATTTTACATGCAGCTCTTCATTGTCTTACAAAAAATCTACATACGCTAGATAAATATCTACCAAATATGCCTATGTAGTAATGAAAACCATGCACAGAATTAATTATCTCAGGGGAAACAGATTGTGTTTCTTAGGCAAAATTGGGGGGGGGGGAATGGGGGAGAGATTGCCCCAAAACACATATGAAATTTAGTGTATTTGTTTTAAAAAAAAGTTCTCAAAACTAGTATAGGAATGAGACAAACAAATCACAGATGGAAAAAAGGGAAGCAGAGAAATTGGGATTGAGACAGTCACAAAAATGAGGAACTCAAAAGAAGTCTCTATTGATGGATTTAGTTATGCCTAAACTGCAGAGTTCTTCAGACCTTGCTTGGAACCATGTTGTCTCCAAGAAGAACATTTACCACAATAAGATACCAGTTACTCAACGGATAAAGAATATCCTTCTCTTGATGTTTCGGATGGACAGGAACAATGCTAGTTTCTAATATTTCATGATTTGCTTTCATTTTGGGATGTTTATGAACATTCAGTGACACCACCACAGGCCAGTCCTGAGGAGACCCAAAGTATTTTCAACCAGTGGTAAGATCTGCTTTACAGAGTGGATTATATGAGAGTGTAAGTGGGTTACAGATACATACTTATGGATATATACAATTTTGCAGCCTCTCAAGAAGCCAGCAGTGCCTGTGTTTCTCTGATCAGACCCTACTCTGCTTCAAATAATTGAGAACATGTGTGGAATCTCGGTTGTGAAGGCTATTGCCTACTGTATGAAGAAAGAGAAATTGTTTTTAGTACCTCCTCACCAGGGATTTCTTCCCCACATTCCTAAAGAGGGAGGGGATGCCCAGCTCCTAACACTTCCAAGCTGTACACATCCCAAGGTCAACAGCACACGGCTATAGATTTTGAAAACGATAATGATGAAAACAGTACTAGAACACAGAAGTGCATAAATTCATCGCCCACAGCTGCTAAACATTTCTTGCCATAAACAGGGATTTAAAGAGTTTGGACTGGGCATACCTAAGAGATTGCTTAGTTCCTTGTGCTAGATTAGGGACATTGTTGTGTAAAATTGCCATAACAATGGCATCTTACAATAGGGCTAATCTCCCCCAAATTAATGGATCTAATAACCAAAGCCAGCCAAGTTCTTTTACTACACAAGCCCTTTCTTTTCTCCTCCATGACCCCAAAATGCAACACAATTCATTTAAATAATGGCCCATTTCCTACCCTTTCCCAGCAAAATGAAAGGATAGGAAATGGTTAAAAGAGGCTCGAATCAGCCCAAAGTTCTCAAACTCAACAAGCTTCTTCTCACAGGGTCCAACCAGATACCTCCAGAATACTAACAAATAGGACATGGAAATCAGGACCATCCAATAACTACATTCATACACCAGCAGTTGGTTTGACCTGGTTTGCATACCATATTAGCATGGCTTCCCTAGCCACAGTTTATTGAATAAACCACAATTGGCCACATTTATACAGCACATTAAAGTAGAAACCATTGTTTACAGACCACAGGGCCTGGTCTCACAAAGCCAGAAATGAACAAAGCACCTTTTCTTTTAGCAGTTCTTAGAAACCCAACCACTTTCTCTGTACCTGAAAAATCCAAATTGCTGTTCTTAGGTGACCTGGTTTAATATTTCCCCCCTCTGCCCCAAATTATCCAACTCTCGTTTAAAGCCCACTAAAAGAAGCTATCACGGATATCATCGACCTCATATTTTTATTATCTTCGATACTATTTGTCAACAGACACTAAGCAGTTTGTTAGGATGAGACAGCCACCACTGTTCATCAACAGCTGTTTTAAAATGCAAATTAAATAGCCAAACCAACAAAATAATAAACTAATAGTAGAAATACAAAAGGAAACGAGATAGGAGTCATTGAAATAACAGATATCAGAGCAGCTGTTATAGTCTCAGTTAAAAGCACAAGAAGCAAATGGATCAATTTGTACAGATCAACAATGTTCAGTTGTTAGGGAAGGGTACTCCACAACCATGGGCCATCACATATAGGGTCATGTCCATAGAAGTTGCTTTGATAGTTATGCATTTAGCTTCCCTTGATATCCTTCTAGCTCAGTGTTTCTCAACCTTGGCCACTTTAAGGTGGATGGACTTCAATTCCCAGAATTCCCCAGCCAGCCATGCTGGCTGGGGAATTCTGGGAGTTGAAGTCCACCCACCTTAAAGTGGCCAAGGTTGAGAAACACTGCTTTAACTGCAAATTCTCTTTTGATTTTATTCATTCCTATTTCAGTGGCGAGCTCCAGAAATCCAAACATACCTTAAAGAGATTGCAGATATAATTATAATGCAGGTATCATTTGATACAGCCCTTGTAACTTCACAGGGAGCTAGATTCTGTCAGAATGTTCAAGTCCATTTTATACCGCATATTGAAGGTGTGACATGTGATATATGCTAAGGACTATTATTAGCAATTGAATAGATGAATGTTTTCTTTCTCTCTCACTCTCTTTGCAAAGAGGAGATTTCTTCCAAATCTGCTGCTGTTGGCCTAGTGATTGCCTTGAGGTTACCTAACTGAGGTTCATCCATCAGATACCACAACATGGCACACCAGCCAAGAAAACTGAAAAAAGAAGCAGGTTTCGCCTCCTCTGATTTGCCAGTAGGAGGAAAACAATGCTTTAAGTTGGAAGAATATCCATATCTTTAGGTCTTTAGACTGCACAACATTAATATCCTTTCCTTGCCACAGGATAAGCGGGGGTTGATATGCATGCATTCTGCTTTAATCATAATCACAGAGGAAATTTAGGATCCAATTCATGAAGATAAGGGTTGGATCCACAATATTCTTGTTGAACATTGCATAGTTGGACTTAGTTCCCACTGAAATCAATGGGGCTTATATTAATTTAGTTCCTAATTGGTCCTACAAGTAGGACGTTCAGTACAGTACCCAACCAAGTATGTCCGATCCAGATGCAAATCAACAGGTCTTGCACGTGTCATCAAGGAATATTCAGTGTGTCACTACTACTGAAGCTCTAGTGCAATGGGACTACACTGAGCATAATAAATACCAAAGTTATACCCAAGCTGGGACTTTACAGATGTGAATAGGGATATGATTTGTCAGTCAGGGTGGCCTTCAGAGGAGCAGGAATTTTGGGAGTTGCAACTTCAACAACCTACAAGAAAAAGAAGTTTCAGCAGGGAGAAGTTCCTGCAGTGTTTGCAGAAAAACTGCAAAACAATCGTTTGCAGGGCAGATGGTACTGGGAGCTCCAACCCAATTCTCCAACAGTCCTGGGAGTGAAGTCCTCTGAGTATGTAGCAGAAAAGGACAGACAAGTAAGGAAGAGATGCTGTTTTCTATGGGACCTTTGGGTGAAGGAAACATTTCCCAGGAAAGCACACAAGCAGATTTCTGGAATTGTGTTTGATTATGTAGCTCTTTCCTTGGGGCTCTCCTTCCCCAGCAGAGGAGAAAAACCATCTCCCCTTCTACCTGCCAAGCCATACCCAAGGAATGGGTATGAATTTTTATTGGGAAAGGACAAAAGGACCCTTGTGTTCTTACCTTTACTTCAAGACTTCACAGATGAAGAAGGAAGAGTAAACATCAACGTTTCCCTCTCTGAAATTGGTTGGAGGGAAGACCTGCTCTGCTGTGATTGTTGCTTCATTGTTCCCCCATCCCTAGCCACCTTTTACTGTGATGAAGAAAGAAAAGTTGCTTTTTAAGTCACAAAGCCTTTTGAATTTCATTCCTCTGGAATCAGAGACACGTGGTTTTAATTTACAGCCAAGGTCTCCTGCCATGGCCAGCAGCACCAGCCTCCCCTTTGTTCCTTCCCACCTAGGGCCCTGCAGGTGAACCTACAGGCAAGACGTGTTGCTACAACAGATCTCACTGGGAGAGTTGGGGCGAAAGTTGAAAATCAGCAGGAGGGCTGCAATCCAGAAAACCGTCTCCTGACACTGATACCAGATATGATGTTTCCCCTCCTCCCTCATTGAAATCACATATGACTTGGAAGGCATTAAGACCCTCACCTCACCCCTCCTCAGAAACAACGTTCTTGAAGCATTTCATTTGTTTCCTTCCTACCTTTGCCCCTTCCACTCCCTTAGCCTTCTCTCTAATCTCTTTGGGCTTTCATTTCCTTTTAAATCACTGTCTTACAACAGTCATGGGCGCCAGGTAGTAGCATCTGGCCATCTGCCATGGCCAGAAATCAAGGCAGAAAGGGGGAAAGAAGCACAGAGTAAAATCTCTTCTAGAGGGCACAATGGCTCCAGACTCTGGAGGTGTTCAAAATATGGTTCAGCATTTGAAAGGGTCAGGCGGAGCCCTCCTTTTCCTGCAAAGCAATGAAACGAATGAGTCAAAATGGAAATTCCCACGGGTTGTTTCTGTATTTTGAGGGTCCCATATTGCCTTTGTTGACTGCCCTGCTATTAACTTCAGTGGACACAGAAGAGTAGAGGTAAAAAAATACATTGACATAGGAGGTAGTGAGTACGAAACAGTGATGGAGGGGTGTTCAAATCAACATTTTGCCCCTCAAGGTAGAACGATAAAGTTTAATTGTAAAGAGGAAGGAAGGAAGGAAGGAAGGAAGGAAGGAAGGAAGGAAGGAAGGAAGGAAGGAAGGAAGGAAGGAAGGAAGGAAGGAAGGAAGGAAGGAAGGAAGGAAGGAAGGAAGGAAGGATCATCAGGCTTCAACACTTTCATCAAAATGACAAAAGTACAATATCCTCATCTCAATGTATGCTCTGTCCCTCTTGTACATCTGTACAACATCACGACACACATACAAAAGGGGCAGAGTTTGTGTTGTGTTGCTGCAATACTACTTTTGTCATTTCCCCCACCCATATGGTTCTGGCCCCACTCACTACTTGATTCAACGCCACTCACTTGAGGCCCTCAATAGGTGATTGTGGGAAAATATGACCTTAACTGAAGGTTTCCCTTACAGGAAAAGTAGGATAGCATGTACACACACACACACACACACACACACCCAGGCCAGAAGAGCAGCGAGTGACAAGCCTGGGTTGCTCTATGCACCTGGCCAACTCCATAATGCAGACTAGGGGATTGCTTTGGAGATACCAACCACGATCACTTATGAAAACAGTGGAAGCTGTGACCCCTGGATCAAGTTCCCTCTGTTCCCTATCTTGGGGTCCAGGAACAGGGCTTTGACCTGAACACGCTAAAATTAGCATATCAAAGCAGCCCCAAAACATGGGGTAGGTGGAGAGAAGACGGCACTTCGTTTTCCATCTTCCTCTGAAAATAGCAACTGGGCTTAATGAAAGGAAGTGTTTTGCAAAGCCCACTTAGGCCTCCTTCTGTTTTAGCTATTGCTAAGCTTTAAAAACAAACACACCCATACCCACATACGTGTATGCACAATCTTAAAAAAGAGAAAGAAAGAAAAAGCCCCAACTCACTGCTTTATCTCATTATGTCTGGTTTTGCATTTTAATGTGCCTTGCTTTAAAACAGCCCTCATTGATATTCTGCTTCAGCATGTGTTTGCTTGTATCTCTTGGGGAATTTTGCTTCAGTTATTACTGAGTCTCAAGCACAGCCTTTCTTCGCTTCTTTGTAATTTCCTTCTCTCATGGAAAACCATCGGATATTTCAGACTTGGGGGGCTGGTGGGAAGGAGTCCTCTGAGGCTCAGTGGAGGGACTGCACCAGAATTTTATTTATTTATTTGTTTGTTTGTTTCTCTTATTAGATTTAGAAGGCTGCTCAACTCCCAAATGACTTTGGGCAGCTTAAGTAATTAAGGGGAAGAGAAAAAAAACCAATGAAAAGGGAAGCACATGTGTGGCCGGACAAAACCCACGGTACCGGACCAAAAAAAGGAGGAGACAAATAAATAAATTAATAAATTTATAAATTAATTAATAAAAGCCGGGGGCTCAACAGCCAACTTTTCAAAGATTGCCGAACTCTTCCAGGGGGAGAGCTGTGAGGATCTATTCCAGAGCGCAGGAGCTGCAACAGAGAGACTGTGCCTCTGGCCTGCCATTAGGTGACGTTGCTTGATAGAAGGGAGTCGGGGAGCCCCTCATTCTGCCCTATCTTACTGGCAGAAGCCCCTGGAGATGGTGGTCCCTCAAATAATGAGGCCTGAGGCCATGGAGGGCTTTTTAGGTGACGACCAGCACCTAGAATTGCACCTGGAAGCAAACTGGCAGCCAGTGCAGTGCTTGGAGCATCCATGATACATGGGCGTATTGAGGTGCACCCATCACGGCCCGTGCCACTGCATTTTGGACCGGCTGTAGCCCCTGAGAATCTTCAAGGACAGCCCACGTAAAGCACATTGTTGCAGTCCAGCCATGAGGTAACTAGGTTGTGAGTGACCATCTGAAGGGCCTCTCATTCTAGGAATGGGTGCAACTGGGGCACAAGACGAAGCTATGCAAAGGTCCTCCTGGCCACCGCTGCCACCTGCCACCAAGGGAGTGTCTTCATCTTCGTTCAAAATGAATACAAAGCCTTTTCCTCATCATCAGCATCAGCATCCTCTTCATATTCAGACTTATAACCCGTTTGTCTTCTAACCAATATTACTTTTCAGGTAATCACCAGTCTCTGAAGGAGACCACCTTTATTGTATTTCTGGACAAGCAGGCGGTTTTCTAGGTTCTTCCTCTGCTGTTTTGTAAATCCTATTATTTTAGCAGAGAATTATGTTTATGTTTTTATTTTGGTTTTGATATGATTGGGACTCCGAGAATGAGAAACATAACAGGCAGGCAA
This sequence comes from Python bivittatus, assembly GCF_059951505.1. Lineage (NCBI taxonomy): Eukaryota > Metazoa > Chordata > Lepidosauria > Squamata > Pythonidae > Python > Python bivittatus. The sequence goes on along the minus strand of NW_028277052.1, from coordinate 4,597,654 downwards.
TCTTAAAAAGCCTTTCTTGTTCATGTTTACCACCTTGATTCTCTTAAGCAAACTTCAAATCCCTCTGATTACCTGGCTTAAGGAAATGTAAATACATGCTTTACATGTTTAGACGTGTTTTAAGAAAGTTAAAATTAGAACCATATTGAAGCTGTGGGCTTTCTTGTCTATTATTGGTAGATGTTCCCTGCAATTTTGAATGCCACACACATTTCGAGGCCCTCGTGGAATTCTTTCACTTGACTCCTCTTATTTAATGACTGCAGCGTTACAGAATCAGACCAAAAGTACGAAAGTTCGAAGGGATGGGCAAATCACATCATGACTGTCATGACATCATCATACAAATGACACAAGTTATGTAACATGCATCCGTTACTTAATATTGCCTGGCAATGTCATGATTCATGCAAGGTCATCATGACCTGTATTGGATGCTTATGACCTAGGGTCATTTAATCCAATATTTGCTTTTCAGAAACTGGAATTCTATTTTCCAGCCCCAGATCCTTCATCTTCCAGGGCTCTCTTCTTCTTTTTTAGTAATGTTTTATTTAAATATTTGTGTTTTATGTATTTATATGTATTTAACCAGGACCAAGTTACCTAAAGGACCGCCTTTCCCCTATGACTTCAACCCGTACCACCTGATCACACAGAGACAGCATGCTTCGGACCCCCTCAATGAAAGAACTTCGACTGGCGGGGTCCGGAAGGCGGGCCTTCTCTGCAGTAGCCCCCGCTCTTTGGAACATCCTGCCCCCGGAGGTGCGATTGGCCCCACACTCCTGGCCTTCCAGAGGGCTTTGAAGACCTGGTTCTGCCACTTGGTCTGGGGTGGGGAGGGAATACTTCAAGCATGGGGATGGCTAACCCCATAAAGGCCTTCTGTCTTCAGCCCCAGATTTTTCATCTTCTTGGACTCTCCTTCCCCTTTTCTAGTAATGCTTTTAACTGATGTTTTATGTATTTATATATATTTATGTTTTTAATGTTTGTTGTGAGTCGCCCAGAGTTCCCCCATCAGGGGGAGATGAGTGGGTGAGAAATTTAATAAATAAATAAAAATAAATAAATGTATATGTATTTATGGTTTTAATGTTTTGTGTGAGCCGCCCAGAGTCCCCCATTGGGGGGAGATGGGCAGGGAGAAATCAAATAAATAAATAAATAAATAAATAAATAAATAAATAACTGGTTGGATTCATAGACATAAAATTTCCCTGAGAGAGGGGAAGAGAAGGGGGTGAACTGCAGTCAAATATTGCGTGTCCCCAAACCCCATCAGACAGTAGGTGAAAATACAAAACAACAGAAAAGGACTTTTGGTCATTTTGAGAGCACTGTCTGAAGGTATCTCAACCATGTGGGAATCTGATAACACTAGTTGGCTTGGCAGACCAACTTGGCCCTGAAGGCATGGCCCCTTCTAGGGGAACCTGGGAGGCATGTGCTTTGTTGTCTCCCCAAAGTTTACACCCTTGGTTGGATTCACTCAACAAGCTAAGCCATGTTTGTTTTAATCATGGTTTATTAACCAAACCATACTGGCTTGCTGGCATGCAACTTTAACCACCATAAACTGTGTTTTACAAATCATGAGGGAGGAATTTATAATCACACTAAACCCAAGCTAAATGTACCACGCTGTAGCTTGGTGCAAAATGTAGCCATCATGACTACTACTTGTTCAATCTCTTCCAACTCTTTGTGATCCAGTGGACATCATTTCATTAGAATTATCTTTCCATAACAGCAACTTTGAGTACTTGCAAAATTCTGCTTGTGCCATCAGTGGTACAAATATAATCACCTTGTCTTCTGTTCATCTCTTTTTCAACTGCCTTTTGTTTTTCCAAGCATTAAGGTCTTCTCCAATGACTTGGGTCTTCACGCTATGTCTCCCAAATACTTACACTTTAGCTTCATTTTTAGGGCTTCCAGGGAGCAGCCTGGTTCTTCTTGCACTTGGAGGTATCTCAACTGCCCCACACTGTCCAAATTTAGACTGCAAGCAAAGAGAGGGACTTTATTCTTCACTTGTGTTTTTCTGAAAGCAGAAAAAGTCGAATTTATACTGTACCAAAATTAAAATGTATAGCTGTGCCTTGAAGTGATATGAAATGCCAGGAAAATATCTACACTTGCTTTGTGCTTTTCAGTGAGAGGGCAGGATGGAGGATATGTCTTGGAAACAGAAAGAAAGTCTCAAGCTCTCCCCATGGAGGTCCTTTTTCTGGAGGTGGTAATTCTAACAGATACTTGCTTTCGAACAAGGCTGGGCTTACGACAATCCACCAGGGCCTGCAGTCAGAGCTCTGGCCAATTTGTCATCCAGAGCAACTGTTTGCCTCTTCAAGGATGCAAGAAAAGGACCCTGCCTTTCTCCCACCCTTCCTTCCTCTCTCCCTCTCTTTCAGCATTTCTTGTACTGCCCATGTACAGATGCAGCCTCTGTGAGGGGTTTTTTATTTTCAAACCTGCCACTACAATGATTGTTGCTCTGTAGCCTTACGTTCTTGGGGGGGCACTGGCAGGACCTGATAAATGCACACTTTATGAGCCAGTCCTGCAGGTGTCTACAGGAGTGTGTGTGTGTGTGTGTGCATGTACTTATGTAATCACTAATGAATAGTAGCAAGTGATGAGAACGCTCTACACAAGCTCTGGCAAACCAAACTAGGCCAGGCTTTTATCCTTCTGTGAGAAAAGCTGTGCTTCTCTTTTTTCCCTTCCATTCTCCACATATATTCCTGCTCAGAGTTCTCCCAATTCTTGGCTTGGCGCTGCTTCATTTACAGCTTTCCTGGACAGATAAGCTCCAACAGAAGGAGGGAGTTGGAACTGTCATTTAAAATGATTCCCTTTTTTGAAGGCTGAGGCTAGAGGCACATGACCAAGTGGGACCACCGTTATTCAGTCCAGAGGGCTGAAAGTGAAGCACTGAGAACATCAGAGCTTCTGATGTGTCTTGCAGAAGATACATCTGCATCTGGTAGAAAGGAATTTGAGACTTAATTCCTTTCTGCACTGATGGCAGAGTTAGTAGTAGTCTGGGCCTAATTCAATAGTGAGATATTAACCATGACTCAACCCTAAGCAGGTTTGGTCCTCAACTATCAGATCCAGCTAAAGAAGAGATTGTCCTGTGGGCTTACTGATGGTTATCTTGATCATGATTTACTTAACTCAGTTTTCTGAGTTCACACCACATTCAGAACCACAAGCTGATCATGTGGAATGAGTTCCAACAAGATACTAAGCTAGAATATATTTCTCTAGCTGGTGTTTAATATATCGTAAGAAGACTTGTCTAAAGAGGAGGAATAAACAAGAAAATCCAAGGTGAACAACCAAAGGAGGATGGAAATCAGGCAGAAATACCAGACTATGGATGAAGAAGTATCATCGAAGGGTTTAGGTACAAAAAACTCCAGTAGAGTAAAATTCATACCATATGTTGCCCAAACACTAGTCTGCTACAAATGGAAGGCTTCCTACGTCAAAGCCCATTCATTACTTGCTTTTTTCTCAGCAAATTCTTACTCCTAAGTAAACCTGTTTTTCTCAAAGACACTTTCCTGTCTGTGAAGTTTAAGAATTTGAATCCTATCCACCTGCACTTCTAGAGCTAGGTGGTGCTATGATCTCATCTTCTGAATCAGGTATGTGGCCTTTGTTCATGTGGGAACTTGATTCTGGACTTGAAATCTCCAGTGCTCCAGACCCTTGGCTCCAATTTGGAGCTTGTGGAAGTCAGGTGATTTTCTGTGAGATCTGATGGATCTGGCAGAAAAAGTCTTCAATTGGAGACATGACTCTTTCTTCCAGCCTTTCCAGTTCTTATCAGCACACCTAAATCCTTTCATTCAAAAGTGGACATTTTATGGGGAAACCTGCTAATGCTCCTGTGTCACCACCATTAAATGCTTTTGATGATACTAGGAGCATTTTTCTATCCTTGTCCAAACAAAGTATCATATCTCAGTGGTAGACCAAGTGCTTCGCATGCAGAAGATTCCTGAAACCCTGCAGTGCTGCTGCTTGTCTGTATAAATAATCCTGTGCTCGGTGGATAAATAATCTGACACTGTATATATCACAAATTCTCCTCTCCTTACGATGGCAGAGAAGAAAGAACCCATTTCTTCCACCTGCTGATTCCACAACTATTCCTTCCAAGTTGTACAGATCTCTCTGTAGGAAAGAGCAAGAAATAGGGCTCAACAATATGGGCCAAGAAGGATTGTTTCCATCGTAAGTCAAGGACTACTGACTGAAGATTTAGAGATCAAGGAAGGAGATAAGAATCATCCTCTAATTTTATTCTGCCCAGGAACAAAGTCTTCAAGATTAATCTCCCATAATGGCCTCTATAAATTTGAGGTAGCAAGTTGAGGTTTTTGAAGATTTGGATGAGTTTCCAGGGCACATAATTCCAAGGAAGCCTTGGTTTGGGAATCCTGGTTCACAAGATATGATATTGCTGTCTAGAATATAAATGTGGTTTCAACTTCCACCATAGTAGAGACTGGATTGGCTATAGAGGCCCACCCACGTACTCACCTCCTCCCAAAAAAGCCCCCACATTTGACCATATGAGTAGCTTTATGGATGGAATATAAAGAGCATTTTCAAGTAGCCATCAAAATAGGAGAAGATCATGGTCACATAAAGGTTGCTTGGTTAGCTAGCCTAGCTACATAGTTCTTGGTAATTAATGAGAGTAAAGCAGTGAAACTGAAGCAAACCTTGTGCATGTATTTAATAGAACAGTTGCAGACAAATTAATGTCCCAAGAACTACTTACCCAAATATTGTCTTAGGGCAGAGGATACAGAATTCACATATTGTATATCATGATAGGTGGCCCACAAGGTACATGTATAGGGTTTTGTTTTACTTTTTCCCGCTCACCAGAACATCCTGGACTGAATGCTGCATTTTGATTTCATTTTATTTTTACAATGGGCAAAACAATAGACAAAGCCAATGCACCCAGCCACCAGATTGGCTCTTTGTCTGCAAGAGGACAAATGTTTCAGTCCCACCCACTTTGGTGACATCATTGTATCACTGGCCACACCCCCTGCAGCTCTTGGAGACAGGATGGGGAAAAGCTGGTTCCTTACCCCAAGAAAAGTTGTATACGATCCCACGTAAATCCCAAATGCACTTTCACTTTTGCGATCAATCAAAATGGGCACTCCTAAAAATAGACCCTCCCCTGGCCAGTGGCTGTGCAGCTCCAGTTGACCAGCCCTACAGGCAATAATTTCCTGTTTGCAATCTAACTCGCAATCTCTCCTTTTTCAATGTCAGTCTTCTGTCAGACAAATAAACGGAGCATCACATCTTTTTATTAAATAAAAAAAAAAACTTTTATGGAAACCAGATGGTAGGAAGACAACAGTCCTGGTCTATTGGCACATACGTTCACAGAGTTGGTCTAGGGGAATGTAACATGCCTGGCCCCCTTGCTCCAAAGATCCATTTCAATCTCCATTCCGTTTCTAGACGGAGTCTCCTTATATTCCAGCATTTTAAATTAGCAAATGCAAAATATGTTTAGTCTGTAGCCAAGCAAAATCCACTGCTTGAACAACATATGGATGGTGTGCATGTGTGTGTGTGTGCACGAGAGAGAAAGAACTTATAGGAATTCCATATTGTTAAGCTTCTTTGCAGAACTCCCTGGATGATGTCTATGCACACAGAAAGAAATCAATATATTTGACAAACCCATTTTTGAAGGCATAACAAGTTTATTCCCCCAAGAATGGGAAAAAATCAACGGCCACCCCCTCAGTTTAACTCATATGCAACTAATCTTCAAAAACACTGTATTTCTGGCCAATCCCTGTTTGCATAATTGTTTCTACTTTTATTTTTGTTAGCTACCTAGAGAATTGCCATTATCAAGAGAGATATAAAGTCAATTAATAATCCCAGTGCTTCCGTATTGAGTGTTGTTCTCCGAACCATTAAAATGACCTCTTGCAGGCTGACACACACATGCACTCTCTTTGACAGAAAGATGACTATTTAACTCTATGTGCCTGGTGGGAAATTTTCTAAAGGCCAAACTACCAAAATTAGTGTTTGAAAGAGGAATGGCAATAGTGTAATTCTCACTCACTTCCACAGTTGTAGACTTTCGGCAATTCACTATTAAAAATAGGTTGCAAATAATAACAACAACAACAACAACAACAACACAAGAACAATAATTCTAGCATGGAAATACTGCTTATTTTTTGCAGACAGTATTCGTACTCCATGATTTGTTGCAAGTTCTTTCAAAGGTTTAGACACTGTTTCCCACAGTAATCTTTGCCGTAATCCTCAATTAAATCTTGGGCCTGCCAGCTAATCATCCAATATCTCCAGTAGGTCAATACTTTCTCTCAAGGCATAAAGTACACTTGTGATTTATCGCTATCAATACACATTATACCATTTTCTTGGCAGGTCCTTTTTTTGGGTCAGACTCACTTCTAGCTGAGAAAATTAATCCAACATTCCTGCAGATCTGCTCTCTATCCTGGATAAGTCTTATGAGATGTCTGTGAAATTATACCGGTTTGCATCCTTCTCAATGTCTTTTTCTTGAGGCTTGTTCCTTCAGGGTTTTGACTTTTCTCGTAGATTTTTTCTCTCATTCTAAAGCCATCATTAACTCGTGCGTCTGTGCAGTGAGCTGTAGAGCGATCATGTCTCTGTCATCATTACTTTCCACTTTCTTCTCAAGGCAAGGCGAGCTAGATCAACTGCAAACAGCCACGTGGCTGCCTACGAGAAGACACAGTATTTGCAAAAGGTTTTGTAGCCCGTTTTACCCTTCTTGGAATGATCTGGTGCAAACCGCCTGTGCTAGAGAAGCTACCATAAATTTCTGGTTAGATTTCAAATAACTGTTCCCAGGAGCATTCCAGAACTCGGTTTTTGATCACCGGGTCAGATTCTTTGTTTCTGAATCAAGGACACAAGGCCAACCCAGGCATGGTGGCACCCCTCCAATCCACGTTTACCTGAATTAAGCCAGTGCTGAGTCATTTTGGTTATGATTTAGGTAAATACTGAAAAATGCATCTATTTATCTATTTAATGAGTTTGTCCAGTCTAGCAATTTATAGTGCCACTAAGCCATTGTTCTGGTGATAAATGACTAAACCAGACAGGATCCACATCACCAGAACAATGCCTGAGAGAAGCTGTACATTGCTCGTGTCCTGAATTTGACATCTCAGGATGGTACTGTTCTGTTATTTTATGTATTTTATTTCATTTGAGTATATACATTTCATTTTATTTGATGTTTGTTTTTTTTAACAGCCAGGGATATCTGCAGGAAGGGTCAAAAAAGTCAATCACGCTCAAAGTCATAAAATGGGGGGGGGGGGGCTTCAGGCAGCCACAGATGCCATCGACTTTTTTGTTCCCCATCCAACCCATGGATGCCCCTGTGAACAGTATTTCTGTACCTCCCCAGTGACATTTCTCTGCATTTTACGTTGGATATTTTATATTTTGCCATTTATATTTTATATGTCCATTTCACCTCAACCAAATGATCACCAGAAGCCACAGAAAGCTTTACTTGCATGTGTACAAGCAAAGCCATTTCCTTAACTTGGGTTGAGGCTGTTCACTGTGGTTTGAAACAAGCCACGCTGTTTCATACTCCAGACTAGAGTTAGCCAAAAGTTTTCGCTGAGCATCGTTCCTTGAAAAAGGGTCTTGATTTCTGGCCTTTCCCTCCGCTTCCCCCGACAGCAAATGTCTTGTGCCAACTTGCCTTCCCCTTTAGCCTTATATAGTAATGGATTATAATTGTGATTCTGCTCTTCAAGCACACTGCCAGCCCCACATGCACTCAAGGGCTGCAAACGAAGGCAAGACGTAGACACGAACACATCTTTTTTGCTGCATCCTGAGAGGCTGGAAATGCACACACTGAGGGATAAAGAAATGCATGGACCTGATGGAGACCTTGAATATAATATGGATCTGTAGCTCAGGGCTGAAACTCCACTGACCATGTTGCACAATCTTCAGTAGAGGTCCATAAATGGAACTTTGTTTCACAAGGAGGGTGTGGGTCTCAGTGCCTGCATCTGTGTGCACACACATGTGCTCTCCTCCCCATATACTAAAGAACAGAGTGATGCCAGGCAACCTCCAGAGATCAAAATGGGTATTGGCATCATTTCCAATAGATACTAACAATCCTTTGTATTGTCAGATCTCCAGAGTCGCCTTCTCAGCTTCAGTGTTTGCTCTGCCCAAGAAAAGACAGCAAAGCAAGTTCAGTTCAAGTGCTGAAGGAATTACCCAAAATCAAATTTTAAAAGGGTTTCTTTCTTCACTCATTTGCCTGGTACGTTCTTATGTTGGGCCACATTTCAGCTCGAACCCTTCAGTGTGTCTCCTTTGGCCTGTCTGAAACATCTGTGCAAATGGATTGTTCTCTCCCGCTTAATGTACCCGTATTTGCAGGGTTTATTAAGACATTTCCATAGCGACTCAAACCCTTCTTCAAAGGGTTTGTCCTTTCTTCCTTTAATAAGACCTCCCCCCCCCCACATGCAATGCATTTGTTACTCTTACAATAAAATCTTTAATGATCATAGTCCCTTCCTCTCCCCAACCCCCATCCCCCCAAGTTCATTGCAACTACAAGGCAAAAAAAGAAAAAAGAAAAAGGAGGAGGAGGAGGAAATTCACCACTAAGCTCTGTCTGCTGGCAATTCTGCCTTCATTAATAAAAAATGATGCCCGGGAAAGCAAGAGAAATAGTTTGATCTTGGCACTGAGAAGAACACTGTGCAGTGCACGTTGAAACCACCCAATGTCTGATTTAAGGCCGTTGTGCATACTGTGCAACCTTTAATGATCAGTGCCTTCTTAAATGATAGATTACACAGGTGGTGGGGGGGAGGAATTAGAAGGAAAAAGGTGGACAGAAAGTCTATTTTTCCTTTATTTTAGAAGGGCTCTGGTTGTAACGGCAAGCCCCCCCCCTCTCTCTCTCTCTCCCCGTGTATTTTTTTTCCAAACCAGGGTTGACATGTCGGGTTTCATCTTTTGCCTTCCCAAATTCTTGGTCCCCCTTTCTCTTTCATCAACCCTGCCCACACACAGGGTTTTTTTAAATCTAGGAATATCTCTGCAGAACCACCTGAAAGGCAGAGGTGCGAACTTAAGACTCGGCCACCAAACAACAGCGTGAAGCTGCAGAGCTCAGCAGACCATTTCACTGCCACGTCGCTTTAAGAATCTAGACTGAAACACCTTAAATGAACTCAGCAGCAGACAGATTTTTTTTCTTTCCAAATGTCTTGGCCCTTGTTGCTTTGCTGCTATTCGTGATGTAATTTTTCAGGTGTCCATTTGCTAGATGAGGACTGGAACAAGTCTTGTTGCTAGGACATGAATGGCAAAGGCAGACTTTATTGGTTCGGGACGTATTCGCTGCAAGCCAATCGCCGGGCAGAAGTTGGAACAGAAATGAGCTGGGGAAAGGTCTGCTGGTTCTCACAGTTAATGCGTTTGCAATGTCAATGCGAATGTAGAGCAAAGTGATATATATTAACGTTAAAAAAAAAAAGTCTCACCAAGCGGATGATGAAAGAAGTCATCAGAAAACATACCGTAATCTGTTGACGTATTGAGCCAAAGACAGAAGTAAAGAAAGGCTATGCAACACAGAGCTTTAAATAAAATTTTTATTACCTCCTTTTGCTCCGTATTGTAAATTACTCCTCTGCTGGCTGTCCTGTATTTTTAGTTCTCCCTCCCCTTTTAAAACGATTTAAGGCCCTTGTTGGGCAAATCATTAAAAGGACCAAGAAGTTGTCCTGACCGGTTGAAATCTCTCCCCTTGCATTTGGAAAGCTTTCCTTTCCTTTGCTGCCTGCAGATCTGTAGAGGGGAGAGAGAAGGAATTTGGGGAGGAGAGGCTGGCCCAAAGTTGCCATCAATTATGATTTTTACAATAGAAAGGGAAGTTATTAAATACTTGGAGAGTTATCATCTTAACGATATTAAATTATGTCTACATTAAATTAAGGCAAATTTAGGGGGGGGTTTCCTCCCCAGTTCTAGGAGTGACTGTCCCAAGAATGCCATGTGAATGCCAGAGACAGCCTTTGATCTGAAAAATGTGGCATATTGTCTGCTAAACCACAGCTTCTATGAATGCATCTGTTTGATGTATTCCTCTTCACTCAATTCTTGAACCAGCCCATGGTTTTATTTATCTTATTTATCTGCTAGATTTATATCCCACCTTTCCTCCAGTTCAAGGTAACACACATAAAACCCTCCTTCAATTTTTCCCCAAAACACCCCTGGAGGGACTGGTCCAAAGTGACCCCAATGTGTTTGCAGGTTGAAGGTGGATAATCTCATAACCACAGCACTATGTTGGCTCTGGGATCACTCTACACCAGTGTTTCTCAACCATGGCAACTTTAAGATGGGTAGACTTCAACTCCCAGAATTCCCTAGCCAGTCATGCTGGCTGAGAAATTCTGGGAGTTGGTGTCCACACATCTTAAAATTGCCACGGTTGAGAAACACTGCTCTACACCCTCATCTTAAACTAACTGAGTGGGTTGAATTGCAGATTCAACCACTTTCTCAACCCTTCCCAATTCAGAGCATGGTAAGGAGAAAATCAGTTGGAGGAGAACTTCATATATCCCACTGTGAGGTCATTAAAGGAAAAGATACCATCTGATTCATAAATATGTGCAGGGAGGTGGTGAGGTGATCATTATCATCCTACTACATTATGAAAACTTTCTGGCGTGTGATTGAGGAAACTATACTGTCCACAGGGGAGTAGAGACCACCATTTGTATGTTAACTCATCAGTTAGAATAGGTTGCTACAGAATGTCTGGTAGACATCAGCTGCAGACAGCCAATTTCTATAGCACTGGAAGGGCCAAGAGAAGACAACTGTTTGTATGGTAGAATGTCACAATAGACAACTTGTGTAGTACAATTGGTAAATGGTATAATTATGTGCATTTGCTGAGTCGTTCTGGTAGTTCTGTTTAACCAGGTGGCTATATTCATGTTGCTATAAAATTTAGTAGATAGTTATCTGCATATGACTAAAGGAAGTACGGTAGTAGCAAGACATCCCATGCCTTGCCACAGAACAACCAACTGCAGAGAGTTGCATTCAAGCTACCAGATTTGCAGAAATCAAAGTGACCACTAGATGGTAGCAAAGAGGTGCAGGACATTCTATCTCCGTCACCATCTCGTGGTCATGAAGGATTTTGCAGCCCGGATCTTGGGGCTTTCAGTCGCGCTCTTCAGTCACTGAAGGCAGAAACTGCACACATGGCCATCGGCCCACATGGTTCTCCAGAACAAGTGCATGATCAGAATCGTTCTCCCCACTTTGGACTGTAACTTAGTAGGTTACTTGAGAGGAGAATGGCTCATCCCAAGGTAGTTGTGATTATTCTGGTGGGTTGTTGTAGTGCTTAACTATTTGACAGAAAAGGGACTGAAAGCCCTTTTGTTTCTCAAAGCCCATTAAAGTTGCAATGTAATATATCTGACTTCCTTTTATTTTTTCAGAAATCAATGTACAAAAGTTTCCTTTTGTTTTCTTGCTTTCATAGCAATGAAAAGAGAAATTTTTAGCATCACTTGGCCTACTTAAAAGCCAGCCTTTATAGTTATACTAGGGCTCATACAAATCCAAGAGTCGGATTACTTGGGTGGATTCTAGCCAAAGGAATGTGTTCCTTCGTGTAACTGGAGCACAGCCTCAAGCCACAAGCAGTTGAATTATTTTATGACACCCCCCCCCCCTTCTACTAACAGAAGATGCAATGCTCTTCTAGGACATTTATCAGGGTAGGTCTGAGATGGGCCTCAAGACTAAGGAAAGTCTTCCTTTCTTAGGGGCTGGAAGGATAATGAAACCTCTTTATATAAACAATGGTTATATTGGTTAACTGCCAGCTAGAGAAACCATCACTGAGTGTCCTACAGGATCATGCAGTTAACTGCAGCTCAGTCAGATGGTTTGCTCAATAGGGACAGAAAATGGTTGATATATGGGAACAATGACTCAGGAGACTGGCCTTAACTTCATTGCATGTGGAGAACATACATCTTCCAGGCTGGATTCCCACAGATGTCATCATGATTTAACTATAGTTTGTTGAATGGGCCAGTCTGTATTTGGATGAGAGATGTTTTGGAAATCTGAGGGATAAGAGGCCAGACTGGGAAGTTGAAGAAAACATTTTAGAAAACTCCAATGGCAAACCACTTTTTATAGTCCAGAAAATTGCATGAAGTCACCCCCCAAATTGAGCTTAACCGCACCTCATTAGCTTATGGACAATGGTTGGGTTCGCACATACCCTAAACTTACCCTAAAATCACATACATGATATGTGGATCAGACCTCAGTGGGGAAATTTTCTTGGAGCATCTGAACTGTCTGCATTGATGGTTGCCTGGAGTCTCAAAGCATCACTTCCTGGCTTAATATTGCTTGTTTGCTTGCTCTGTTTGTTTTCTCCAGGAATTCAAAGTGGCTTGCAGGGGAATCTTCCTTCCTTTTCTCAACACAAAACCCCTATGTTGTAGGTTGGACTGAGTGAGAGTGACTGGCCCAGTGGGACATCATGATGGGAGCTAGACTTGAACCTAGGTCTTTCAGATCAATACCTTAACATACATCACACTGGCTAACACAGTTTCTTAGCAAGTCTTCTTCTCTTCTACCCATCTTTTGTCCCTATCACCTACCAAAGCTCTCCAGGTAATGCTGACATTCCTGCAACTCAAGTAGTGACCCAACTGCAACACTAGTGTGGATCTGGGCAGCAGAGAGAATTGGGGCCAACCCTTATAAAGTTTCATCACTGAAGAAGCCAGAGTGCTGAGGTATAAAGAAAAACAACCCAGACTTCAAGGTAAAACAACAAATAAGTCCTATAATAAGGAGCAAAAGGATGACACCATTCCGACCCCTTCAACTAATTAAATAGAATTCACACCTTTCCTTGCATTTACAAATGTCTAAAGACATTTCACACAATAAAATAGCAATTGCACAGGTGATGAAAAATCATGGCAATGTCCAAGCCTTCAGGGCTTTAGAAGGCACAAACTGGGCCATTTTAGAGAAACAGACATTTATTGGCCACTCCGGAAGAGGGGTGGTCAGAGGACCACAAAACGGGAAGTGACCGAGGGCATTTATGACAAACTTTTATTCCAGCCTGTCATTATAGCTTCAGAAACAGAAGCTGGTGTGGTTTGGATGTGAACTAAGCATCATATGGTTCTTGTACTGCTTCTAGCTAGTCCTTCTGGAAAGGTATTGTTCTGGGTTTTAACTGAAGCAGAAAGACTTCTAACTAGAGTTGCAATACTTAGGGTTCAATCTTATCCATCCATTCAAATTCCCATAGGATCCATCCAGCCCAGCCACTGATATCCAGACTAAAGGGCCCCCTTTGGAGAAGGTACGCTACATGACACACCTTGCTGAGTTGACTGGGGCTCGCTTTGGAGTCGAATAGTCACGCATTGAGAATTTATGCCGTTTAGTTGCTGAAAAACATTTTGATCAACTAACAAAGTGCCCCAAATTAATCGGCCAGCAAATTTCTTTGAAACAACTATGTGGGTTGTTTTGTTTTGATTTTTTTTCTAAATGCAAATTCTGGGCAGATGGCGTCTGCCAGTTTTATTTTAAAACAAAGGCATTTCCTTCTGGATAACCGAATATGAGGAATGCCTACGATGAAGCTAAAACCAAAGCATGCTTGTTGGAGTCTAAAATATTGCCTTGCGTGAACTGAAATGTCATTTCAGTCCTAGGGGATCCATCCTCCACTGACTGAATCCATCCATCCATCCATCCATCCATCCATCCATCCATCCATCCATCCAACCTCCCCGATCTCTTATGACTCTGGGCAGCTTACAAAATACACCGTACAAATTCAATAAAAACACCCAAAACCATCAAAAATGCAGAAGAACCAACAACTATTTAGAAAAGCTAGATCATCTCACAAGGGGTCCTTCACGCACTCTAACTCAGGCCTGGGGACAGAGCCAGGTTTTAAGGGCTTGTCCAAATAGAGCCAGATGGGGGCTATATTATCTGGGAGGAAATGGTGCTCCAGCAGGCAGGTGCCGTGAATGAGAAGGCCCACTTCCTGGGACCCACCAAGTGACATTGTTTAATCATTAAGACCTGGAGCCTGCCAACTCTGTCAGATCATATGGAGTGGGTGGAAACTGCAAGAGATAGGCAGTCCCTCAGAAAACCAGGCCTTTGTTCCCATAAATATCAATGTTGGGTCAGTGTCAATGAAGGTGGTCTCTCTGGGCTGTACAAATGGAGCCCCTTGCATCCATCTTTATTTTTCTCTCAACGGAGGAGAAACAGTGAAGAAAAATATTACAGGGACATCAAATGCCTGTACGTTGAGGGGAAGGAAGATGAACATTTTGTTCATGGTATCGCTAAACTTTAAAATAGGCCCTGGTTGGATACAGAGGAAAGGGGAAAGACATAGTGACAGACCATTTCACAGATCATGTTAGACTGAGCCAAAAACTGGGTTGGGTAGTTTGTGATTCAATGTATTGTTGGAACCGAGGCATTATCGTGGCAAGTGGGGTGGACAGACCAACATGTCCACAATAGATCATCTGATCTAGACTGGACTAGCTGGAAGCTTGTGAAACCTTGTAAAGGAAAAAGCAGGAGCAACCCTGCACTCCTGGCCGGAAGGAAATTAAGTTTGCATGTAATTTGACCCTTGCTTTCAGAATCTCCTTCCACAAATGTAGGCAATTGTCCCGTTCTTACTTTGGTACCATTTTTACATTAGAAAAAGGAGGGGAAGGTGCTTTAGAACTGGGAGGAAAAACTCTTCCTTATTTTCCTGAGCCTCACGCTACATTTACCCATAATATTTTTCTAACATTATAATGCATATTCTAGGAACTTTAACAATGTGTAAGAAAAGAGGGGGTGGGGGAATGACAAGAAGGGAGTATCCACAATGAAATATGTCATAGCGAGCCACTGTTTAAAACAATGCAAGGTCATTTTTTAAAACCAAAAAAGTTTGGGTGTTTATTCAGCAGGAACCTAAACGTTGGTTCCAGGAAGGTTTATTTGGAGAAGGAATTCAATAATCTTGATGCTCCAGTCAAAAGAGCTCCTTCCATCATCACCCAGAATCTTATTCCTGAGGAAGGAAAGATGCAAAAACTGGAGATGGAAGGGGAACAAGACCCTTGCGGAAGGGTGCCAGTCCTCTGCCTGTGCATGCAGCCGATGTGAGGGTCAGGGTTCCTTAGATATCTGGATCCCAAGTCATGAAAAGGCTCTAAAGGGCAGAAACAGCAGCTCTGATTTTGCTCCAAAGTGAATAAGCAGTTGTGCACATCACAGTTGCTGCAAGGTGTGCTCAATCCACTGGCCAGCCCGAGGGGACTCTTTTTTAATGGGACGGAGGCAGCAGGTAGGACCCATTTAGGAACATTTCTATTGCTCTAATGCAACATTTTTCAAACTTGGCAACTTTAAGATGTGTGGACCTCAACTCCCAGAATTCCCCAGCCAGCCATGCTGGCTGGGGAATTCTGGGAGTTGAAGTCCACACATCTTACAGTTCCCAAGTTTGAAAAAACACTGCTCTAATGCAAGCTGATTTAAGCATGACGGGGCTGTTTATATGCCCTTATGGCCCAGAGTGCATCTGTTTGATAAGGATGCCAAGAGACAAAATTTTCTGGGGCATTTTGTACATTGTTTATAAAGACATTTTAGCCTAACTCTAAGCAAGGGCTGCTTTGATTATAAAACACCAGATTTTTCAAAAGGTGGGGGGGAGTTCTCTTTGGCATTGGAAGCAGAGACTAGAAAGACCTTTGGCTCAATCCATCCCACCTCTTCTTCTCCTGCCACTTTCCAAAATCCAGGGATAACCTGTTGATTACATAAAATGTGAAGCACTACAGAAATGGCTCGAATGATGCAAGCGTACCCTGCAAGGTTAAAAATCTGGTTTAGATGGAATGCAATTGCTTTTCCTACTGCAGCCATACCCTCACTATATCGAGAAGGCAAGACACACCAAAATCCGTGTATCTCAGCACATCAAAAGGCAAGGAACCTTGTGATTCAAGGTGTCTCTTCTCCATAATCGTCCTTCTCTTTTGACTTGGTAATTCTAATCTTCAAAGAGAAATCCAGACTGGGGCATCTTAGTCCAATATGTATATTCAGTTCCAGTCTGGTAATATTCCTTCCACAAAAGTTCTATTGTTAATGTCAACTTGGAGCTGAAAAGGCCAACAGCTGTCAAAATGTGAATAGGGGATCTTTGGCCCTTTAAGAACTGTGTCTCTCGTTTTGCCTTGTATCATTAAAAAAAAAAAAAAAAAAAAAGCCGTATTCTTATGCCGACTTCATTCAGATTGGGTTGGGTTAAACAAAATATTACAATAGCGAGAACTCATCTGGAACAAATAATTTTTGGAGGCCACCCAAAGTATTACCAAGAGGGACAGAAAGGAGATCTATGCCTGGTTTTGGAGAGGGCGTAAAGTCTATGTTGCCCCCTGGTGTATTGTAGCCGTACTGCAATGTTCCCCAATGTTCATAATTCATATTTTGCTTGGTCTGCACTTCAGGCAAATCTACGAAGACTTTGGAAAAGCTTTCTCAAGCATTCATGTCTCAATATCCCTTTATTTTTCCTAAGCAGCCTTTTAATGTTTTAAAAAATGGAAATGCTAAATAATGGGAATTGGAAACCCACCAAAGGCTGTTTCAAAGGGTCCAGATTTTTCCTGCTTTCAAGAGGTTTTACACTGGCTAGAAAGCATGGCTTTGTGCTGGGTCTCTTCGGCTGGCAGTCGGTTTGTTCAAAACCCAGGCCGATGGCCTTTTGAAAAACAGAGGGGACACTGGATTAAAAAAAAAAATAAAAAATGAGGTACATATGTGTGCATGTAATTTAAACAAATAAATGAAGATGGATTTGTATGAGAATCCCATCTAAATGATACTTCATTTTTTAAATTACTTGGAGGGGGATTCTGGCATCATGAAGCAGAGGGCAAATGCCATAGGACAGGATGTGTTTCAGGACTGTGCATTATTAATATTCATAAGTGTTGGTCAGTTTGGTCTCCTGGTTAAGGGGCTGGACTAGGATTAGGCATGAGCTCTGCCTTAGGCGCAGATGCCAATTGACTTTGGGCCGGTCCCTCTCTCTCAGCCCTAGGACGAAGACAAGGGCAAAGCACTTCTGAAAATGTTGCCAAAGAGCCTGCAGAGACTTGTCCATGTAGTCACCAGGAGTCAGGGTTGAGTCAAAGGACTAGAACAGTAAGAACTTAGAGAACATCGTGCTGGAAGAGGAATGGATAGAACAAAGAAAAGACATGGATAAGGGAAGAAATGGATTAAAGAGATTGGAAATCCCCCCCCAAATTGGTTAAGGTGCCGGACTAGGGAACCTGATTATTGATCCTGCCTCAGGCACAGAAGCCAACTGGGTGACCTTGGGCCAGTCCCTTCTTCTCAGCCCCAGGATGAAGGCAGTGGTAAACTGCTTCTGCATATGTTGCCCAGAAAACTGAATGGATTTACCCAGGCAGTCACCAAGAGTCAAGACTGACTCAAAGCATGCACCCAAATCTAGATTTATCCATATGCACGGTATACTAACGTAGCACAATATACAGTACTGATTTCTGACTAGCTGGGTTTCTTTTTTGACAGTAGAGAAGCAGGACCGTGGAAGGAAAGGTACCTGGAGGGATCTAACAAACAGCAAAGCAAGAGTAACAAGAAGCAGAGGAAAGCAAATTCAGGGGCAAATGAAGTAGGGAAGCTAGAGTTACCATATCTGGGCTACCAACACCCAGACGACCATTGCATGCATCCTAAGGGTTATCTGGACATTTGCAGCCCAGAGAGGGTTGCCTTAAAAGTCAGTCTGAGACTTTGTGTGTGCTGAGAAGTTAGTGTTCCTAATCTTCAATACCAGGGACTGCTTTGACTTTAATTAGGAAGCACAAAAGCAAGCCCAAGGCTATTGGCAAGGTGAGGAGGTGCATCACATCTGTTTTTTGTCATTCAGGGTGGAAGCTAGAGTTTCGCTTTTCTTCCTTTGCTCCTTAGCACCACCTGCCGGACTCGGCTCTCAAACTGGCCACCAGCCACTACCCAAGGAACACGCTGCCTCTTGGTCAACTCCACAAGCAACTGCATTCCTTTCTAAAGTCAGTCATTTGTCTATTATTTCATTTTGCCCACTTTTGTTACCCAAGCTTATTCTTGAGCATAGGCTCAGGAACCAAGCAGGGTTAGGCCTAGTCAGTACCTAGATGGGAGACCGAGACTGACTGAATAAATCGTATTATGAACATGCTTCAAGTTAGTTAACACAACCCCCCTCTCCTTGCTCCTGCTTGTTTTCACGAGCGAGAAGGTCAAGAAGCTTGGCCATGCAATTATACGCTGCTGCACGGATAGTCCTTGCTGAGGACTGATCACAAGCTGGGTGGGGATGAGGGGTGTTGAAGTCCCAGCACATCTGGCCAGCCACCTCTTGGCTGGGAAGCTAAGAAAGGTTAAGCCTGGTTAGTACTTGACTAGGAACCTCCATAAAATACTAGAGCTGTAGTCTAATTTAGAAAAAGATTAGAGAAGGCACCAAATTCCAAATTACCACCAAGACAACTGTATGGACATATGTGTACCATGTCCTCAGGAGCTGAGCTCAGCTTGAGGGCATCTTTACCTCACCTTTGGTATCCATAGATCTTTTCTTGTTATGTACTTCATTTTCCCTCTCTTTGCAATCAAGAAAACATTCCTTCTGTAATTCTCCATCTACAAGTTATGCGGCCAACGTCTCATTTCCTTTTTTAAATCACCAATTCCAATTTTGGCAAAATCTCACTTTCTGCCTATCTTGACATAGTGGGAAACCTATCTTTTATTAAAGGGATGATTCAATGTTTGGCTTTTCTGTTTTGTTTTATGCACTAAGTACTAACTGGGACCACATCTCATGCTAAATCAGAATGTAGTTTGTTTGGGGTTTAAACTCAGGCAGTGATGGCTTTTAAGAACCCACTGGTACAAAAAGCACGGATTTGTGGATTGTGTAAAACTAATTGTTGACTGTCAAAAAATACCCCCAAGACAGACAGACAGACAGACAGACAGATGGTAGGCAGGTAGCTTTGGAACTCAATATATAAAAGTTTGCTTTCAGAAAACCCATCTAAGACTCCATATTCAACTCCTGCTTTCACATGTGCAAAGAAAAACAGGAGTGTGATGCTGCAACCCTGCACATAGATTTCTGCAGTTGCTACCCCTGAATCCTCCAGGTGGGAGATGAAATTGGAATTGATACAATTTTTGAATCTGTATGTCCACATCTAAAGTTAATATTGCTGTGCTAACAGAAACAGGATAGAATCTAAATTAATTTCTTGTAGCAATCAGTCCTGGCAAATCTATGAATTATGGAAAAGAACATTTGCTAATTCCATGATAGTCAGTGGTATAAAGTCTAATAAATACATAATCTTTTTCAAAATCCTGGTAACACAGAGAGGTTTCTCGAGGTACCAGTGTGAGGCTACCACCATAACAGCTCTGTCCAACCATGACATATATATACAGTACTCCCAAACACAGACACAAGTAAACACACCATTCCTAATAGGGTTTTCATGGCATTGTCCTGCCAGTGTGTAGTTTCTAACTCTCTTTCTCTCTCCTGCTCCTTATTCAACACACCCAAGACAAAAATAACGTGCCTGGCACAATTTCCTTGGACTTGAACTTCTTGGTTGGGGTGAAAACAAAGGATCTCAAGGATGACCCTGAGCCTTTACAAAATGAGGGTGAGCAAACGGTTAAGTCAAGCAAGTTGAAGCACAGATCATGTACACAGAGTGCCCAACTGCCTTTCTGGGGAATCCTGCATCCAGGATTCCTCCTTGGTGGATACACATCAATAGGATTCAAAACTAGAATCCTATGCCCTTCTATTTTCAATAAAGACCTAAGAGGCAAGTCAGATAGGTTTATTGATTTATTTTGCAATCAACTGATTCCTTGACTCAGTAGTAGTAGTAGTTGTTATTCAAGTGGGAAAGAAAGCTGACATGGAAAGGCAAAGGGATCCCTTCAAGACCAGATCCCTTCAATCTGAGCAGAAAATAGGATTTTAAAAGAAACACCTAAAGAGAACTAAGACATGGAGACTAGGGATTCAATTCATATGACACAAGAGCCTTATTGCTGAGTTCTGTGTAATTACAGAGAGCTGAAGGGCCCTAGGAAGTTGAAGAAGAAACAACTTTGGGTCAAACGGCAAGAAAATCAATCTACAACATCCAGTCCACTGACAAAACCCTGTATGGAATTCTCCATTTCTGATTACTCTAGAAACAGCTGCTTTGAGCTCTCAGACTTTAATTAGCAGCAAAAAGGAAAAAAGAGATAACTTGATGCTCTCCAGAAATCTTGGGTTACAACTCCAAAAACTTCTGGCTATCAACCATGCTGGCTGGGCTTTGGTTGCCCCAGATGTGATATGGTTGATGGACAGATAAGAGTTGGGAATTACAATAGGACACAATTTTTTCCCCTGCAAATTTTATTTAACTAAATGAAGTGTATTTATTTAATTAAAATAAATCTTTAAGTTTTCCCTCCCGTTGTTGTTCTTCAAAAGTGAGACTAATCAATTTCTAAATTCAACTTTGCGAGCAGGAGGGTAATTTTGCCTGAGATGTTTCTAGCTATAGAAACTGGACTTACGATATCCTAGAGCATCTTTAGATTTACAGTTGTAACAAACCAGACATCTGTTCATCCTCAGCAAAGCTTTTCAAAGCCTAAACTGACAAACAGAACTGCAGTTAAGAAAAGCAAAACTTGTAATAAAATATGAAGCTTCCATCATTCTTTTCCATTTTGAAGGTAAATTATTTGGATTAGGTCAACGGCAAAACACTTTAGCCCCAGCCCTACATTTGTTTATTTATTTATACGATTTATATGGCCGCCCATCTCACAGCAACGACTCTAATTAGACCACAGCTTCTTTATTGAAAATCCATAGAAGAAACTTGTTTGGAGTTCTATGTTATGTCTAATTTGGCAGAAGGGATCAAGACCGAAATGCATCTGGTAAGAGGCAAAGCTTCAGGCACCGTATGAATAAAATCAGGTTCCTCTGAGTCCTGATCACAGGAAGCCAGTGGTTTTGAGCAGGTTCTCTTGAAGTAGAGAGCCCTGTTTTCTCCCAGTGATCTTACTCAGAATCATTGATCTCCCATTGCTATTAATAATTCACTGTTCATTATTGGCCAACCGTTTGTGCTAATCAAGTGGCTGATGGGGACTCTCACGGCCCAGACTTTTTGCCCAACCTGTATGCTGCCCATCTCTGGCCTATATTGATTTGTGGATTGTCCATCAGCTCAGTGGTCAACTTCGAATTTTTAAAACAGTGGCCCATCTTTCTGTGGCCTTCTGAAGCCCCAATTCCACGGCAAACAAAGTAGCAGTACTCTGTGGTTCTCCTTTATTCATTCCTTGTCTTTGGATGTGTTTTTGCCTATAATAAATTACAGGACCCACTTAATACCCAATTGGACTAAGTGTCAAATCCCAAAAGTGATAAAGTTTTAGACATCAAAACCTTGATTCTCAACAGGTTCGGTATGGGTAAGTTGTTCCCCTTCCTTTCCTTTCTTCCAGAAGGAGGAACACCATCTACATATCTTATTGCCCTTCATTTGCTGGAAAGACCATTTGAGCTGGCAGATTCTAAAGAGAAGGTAGGTTCATGGCTCTGCCAAGGGGGGAAACATTCACCCAGTGGAAATGTCTCAGAATTATACAAAATTAATGGTACAAAGCAAAACAAATCAGTGCAGATATATTTACAACGAACACATTAAAAAACACAAGCTTCAGCACGGTTTTGTGCATAAAACAATCACAAAAATATACAATTTATTTAAAGCTGAAACTACCTCTGCCCCACTTAGTTGTATAAAATGAATTGTTTCTCGATTCTGTTTATCTGCAAACTGTACTCCTGAACCTGCTATTATGCTATTTGTGATAATTTTTGTATTGAGGAATCCACATTCTAACACTGGAACAAGTCAAGAATTACCAGGTATTCATAACTGTTGAAGTTTGGCTTTGGAGTCCAATCTGCATAGTTACACCATATCCACAGTTTCAACCAACTAGCAAATGTATTATAGTGAATACAGAGGTTACATGCATAGCTGCTGTTGGAGAAATGCTGTTAATGAAAACCGTTTCTGAAAAGCCCAAGTCAACCAAGATTTTTCATCTAAGCAATTTTTCTTTAATCAAAACATGTATTTTGAAGGGAAAGTAACAGCAAACACACAATCAACTTAACAGCATTTAAAATGAGTTAAATGGGGTTGCTAGTTCACTACCTGAGAGCCATTTTTTAATTTTGTTTTGCTTCTCCCACTGTTCCTCGAAATTAGGAGATCTCAGCTCATGTGAGAGGGGACTCAAGGCATCAACAGAAGGCAACTAATGTGGGAAGTGCCCATTCCTGGTCAAAGTATTGAAATATGAATCAAAGCTCTGGATGAAAAAAAAAAAAAGGCAATTTTGGGCATCTGATCCCCAGGCCCACTTTGCTCGGGCAATGCTACTAGATCCTAACCTGCATAGAGTTATGGTCCTCTTCTGAGGCCTAAAACATGGAGAGGTTCTGACACACATCTGAAGATTCAGGGCAGAAGTAGGCAATTTGGTTTTCCTTGCCCAGGGGTCCTGGACTTCAACTGCAATCAGCCTCAGCAACCACAGAGGGTAGCAAAGGATTGTAGATGATGTAATCCAAAACATTACCTATCCTGATCTAATACGCCTCACCTCCAGTAAACATCTATTTTCCTACTTTTCTTCCAACTTCATCTGTGATAGAGGAAAGGTGGGCCAAGGCACTCAGGAAAAGAAGTTTGAAGGACAATCTAAGTGTCTTGGAAGGCCCCAAAGTGTCATACCATTTATGGAGCCTCAAAAGCACAGAAGAGTTTTAGTCCCAGTCCAGAAATTCCTTGAGGACATTTGGAGAGCCATTGAGTCTACAAAGGCATCATCACCATCATCATCATCATCATCATCATCATCACACAAAGCAATATATTGTTTGTACTGATGTTTCCGTGTCAATAAATAGAAAATCCCACTTCTTAAAATCCTGTTTGCATGCTGGCATGGCCTTGGGGCTACAGACTCCAGACAATGACAATGCAATAGGAAAAACATAACAAAATAAACTCGGTGTACCTTTTTTTCTTCTTTTTTTGCATCTACGAACACGTGCAAAGTAATCTGCAGAAAGCATTTAAGCCCTCAGTTTGACAACTTAGTAAGTCTTTCATTCTACCCGCCTGACCTTTTTATTTTACTTTCTCATAAAGCATGAAAAAGTATTCAGAGATAAAAATAATAGGCTGTGTTTGTGTTTTACTATGGCAATAATACCTGATTCAATTACAGGAGACAGAAAACAAACAGAACAACCCGACTGTTTTGCAGAAGATTAAAGTGGCATATCGCTACCCAACAATAGTGTGCATGACTGAGAATTCTGGAACTCTGATCAAAAGCAGATTTCCTAATAAATTAGTTGAATCAACCATAACAAAAAAACAAACAAATCAACAACCTCCCACCCCTCATATAAAACATAATACAAATAATTTTTGCCTGTCAGTCAACATAAAACCTTCAGGAACTATTCTCTCTCTCTTTATAGATAGATATAGATATAATTATAGATTTCCTGAATATTTTTTTTAAATAATTTTTTTTCTTAGGAAAAAGAAACACACACAGAAAGGAAACATGAAGATAGCTGAAATTGATCCTGAGAGAACTGTGTTTTTTCAGGCAAGTAAATTCATGAGTCTGGGGTGCAGATTTTGAGCAAGTGCCCCCTGAAACTTACAGGGGTTTGTAGCAGCAGGGTTTCAAAAAATGAAGGCCCCAGGGAATTGGGAAACTAAGCTAGGTAAGGGTATCCAGAGGGGAGGACAAAAACGTCAAGATGGCATTTATGACTTCACAATCAAAGCCCCACCCCTGAAGCTAAGCTAGTCATATTGTTCCATGTTCTCGGCTTCTGTGACCTGGCCTTCCTCCAGTGGAAAATGTCCTATTCAGTCCCCTTTCTCCTCATCTTGACTTCATTCACGTAGGACACTTTGTAAGCAGCTCAGGTCAAGTTCCCCAGAGGTAGAAAGGTGTTGGTGACCAAAGGCTTAATGCTTTAGGGGATGGAGACTCATTGAGAGCAAAGATGTCACAAACAGAACAGAGCCCATCACATACCTGGGATTTTCTTTGAGGCTTTTTCAGGTTTGGGACTTTGGCTCTCTCTTTTCAAACGGTGATAATCCTGCTTTAGGGTTTGCGTTGCTGTTCTCATATATTTCCAGCATCCAAACTGCAGGGAATCACCAATGTTTGGTCTGAGGTGATTCCAGAGAACCTAGAGAAGGGCTTCAGGAGTTGCCCACCTCTGGCCCAGAACACCCTCAGAGCATGCTTCTCCTCCCCTTGCATTTTTAGGCATTACGTATCAGACGCTAAGACACAGCAGCGTGCTCTCCGTTCAAGTGGGCCAAAACCAGAGATGTTGTCTGCCTCCAAAAGGTGATAATCTAAATCATCACGCAAGGAACAGAAGAAGAAAATCAGCCCAGTGTTCCCACACAAGGTGCAAGATGCACAAACAATTCAAAGGACAGGATTCCCTTCAAACCTCTAAGCTCTATCTAGTCAGTTTGCAGAGGTCAGCTAGAAATAAGGGACTGGCATCCTATGACTGGGGTGGGCAACCATTTAACAATGTTCAGTCTTGTATTTGACTCATTACTTCTCATCAAAAGGTGGAAAAGTTTCTGCAGTGCAATCTGGGTGTGTCTATCCCGGTAAAAAATTAAACTGGAAATCACTTTTATCCCACACAGTGCCCATCACAATCAGTGATGTGGAGCACAGGGCAATGGAGAATTTGATGAGGCCCTGCCATACCATTTCATTAATGCACACTGCAAGGAAGGATTCTCTTAATGGCAGACTCTCCAGTGCCCCTTCTGTTTTCATCTTATTCTTTCAAAGCCAGAAGAAATGTCCCCAGATTCCAACTACCCACAAGTTCTCAGAGGATCAAAGTCATTGACAATGGAAAATATCTCACAGAATCAAAAGTGTGCCCAGGAAGCATAGCTTTGTAAGATTAAATTGAAGTTTGGAAAGAAGAACAATGAAAGAAACCCAACAACAGAAATTCTCACTAATCAACCTGATTTGAAATTTCATAGCGGTGTGCTACAAAGTGTAATCATTATTTCTTTTTTCTTTTTCAGCCGATACAAAAATAATGTATTGCAACTCAAAAGTGCTTTTTAGTTTTGTTTTTAAAATAAACAGTTGACTTTTTTCTTTATCAAATAAAATATTTACACCATTTTTGCTTTCCGGAATCAGAAATGCTCTTCATGCTATTACCATGGGGACGTCATCTGAAAAACCTGTGATCATTGCTGCTTCATCATCTTCATCTCCTGGTAAAACAAGTCACAAGGTTATTGACACAAAATGACGTGAGTCATTCAATACATGAAGAAATGTGGAGATTGGCATGAGGGATCACTGGCGGCAGAAAATATTCCTACCTCCCCAGTGATCCACAGAATCAGCACTTTGGAAAGGTCCAATGAGGCCACCTAATCCAAACTTAATATAGGAACCAAATTAAAGCATTCATTCATTCATTCATTCATTCATTCATTCATTCATTCATTCATTCATTCATTCACCACCCAACTCCAATGGACTCTGGAGACAGCTGTCCAGCCTCTGCTTGAACACATCCAGTCATTTCTGACTCATATTCATCCAAGTCCCTTTTCATATGTCCTCCTGCCAGGTATCTAATACCTGTGAGTTTGTTACCATTCCCTAAATGAAGAACTTGTTATCTGTTTCTATCAAACTGCAATTTGTTATTTTCCACTCACTTTTCAAACCTATCAGGTCAGTTCTAAACATTAACTTGGCCTTCTGGAATATTAGCTACCCCACTCGTTTTTGTATCATCCGCAAATCTGAGCATTATCTTCACCTCTTCATCCAAACTGTTAATGAAAATGCCATTCAGCCATATTTAATTAGCTTGCTATCAGAATGTCACATATCTTGCTGAAGTCAAGATATAGTCCATCTGCAGTATTCCCCAATCTACTAGAGAAGTTATCTGGTTAAAAAAATGAGATAAGGACAATCTGATAAGACTTGTTTTTGATAAATTCACACTGCTTTTGGATAATCTCATATTGTTTTCAGGGGACTTATAAACTGATTGCTTTATGATCTGCTCTAAAGTCTCCCTAGCTACCAGTGCCAGGTTGATTGGCCAATAGTTCCTTCAATCTGTTTTATTCCCTCTTCTTGAAAAAAGACCACCAGCAAGTTCCTCCAGTACTGTAAGATGCAATCCACCTAGCCCCTTCGACCAGTTCTCCATAACTACCCAGTGGAATGTATATCTTCTCAGAGAAGACTGTCCCAAAAATTGCACGAGAGGTGCAAACCATAATTCAATGGTTCAGAGCTCTTGTTGACATTTAAATGGTACTTGGTTCAATTTCCAGAATCTCCATATTAGCTTAAAAAAACCCTGCCTAAAAACCCAGAGGTCTGCAGCTAGTCAATATAAGTCAGGGGTGTGCTACTTTTGTGATCCTAGAGCTGCACCTGGCCCTTTAGCAATGTGTTGGAGGTGTCCTCCAGAAAGACCAGGAGACGATGTGGACGGAGGTAGTGCAAAGCCCAAATTTACTTAATTTTAAATGTAGTTAATAAAATTGATTCAATATCATTCATGTGATTCATCCCATGCCTTTAAAAATTTCCCCATTCAGTCAACTTAAAAATGATGAGGTTTTTTTTCTTTGGGGAAGGGGGGATATGCACTCCTGAAATCAATAATACAAAGTTGGGCCAACAGTCTCTATAAGGCAGCTTTCTACATTCCTAATTGGGCTGTGAAGCAGATGGTGGACCTATTAGTTCCACATGGATCCCAAACCCTTTCCTACCAGATGTAGCTAAATAACCACTGCAATGGAAATTGAACAAGCTGATTATTCATACTAAACCTCAGTCCAGGTACAGCCAACGCTTGTACCTTGATGTAAATCCAACAGGGCTTCACCTTTCTGAACTCCACCTAAGCGTTCATAAGAACAGAACACCACTTACCTAAATCATCCCCAGAGGAGAATATGGCAGACCCCAGTCGGGAGTTGTAGTGACTGTTGGCAAAGGCTGTGAAGCTATTTTGAAGTCTTCGATGCCTCATGTACAAGACCACAAACCCAACACCCACTGTCACTAGTAAAAGAAATAAGACTGGCACCACGATAGCAGCAACATCTTTAGATTTACCCAATATTGATGCAGTGGCATCATCTCCACCTATGGAAAGGGAAAAAGGTTGAAGAGAGGAAAGAAAAGAAAGGGGAAAGACAAAAAGATGAATGAGTAGAACTCAAGGAGACTCAGTTGATACAAGTAAGTTCTCAGAATAAATTCAGAATCATTCTCAACATGCTACTGTTGAGCAGAAGACCAGACACTGGCCAGCTGGAACAAATATGGTCACTAAGAAGGATTCAAATTCACGTCTCTGTCTCTGCTCTTCTGGGGGTCCAAACAGCAATGGTGTGGAGAAGCTGCCTAGAAGTGACAATAGAAGAGGGAGGCATTCTTCCTACCTCTTCCCAACTCACTGTAGAGAAGAGTTGCAGGCTCCCCGCACATCTGCCCACTGTACAGACATCTTGCTTGCACCGTGAATGAGTAATTGTGGCCAGCCTTCAGGTGGGAAACTTTGAAGACATTCTCAGTAGTGTTCCCCAGATATGTTGTGGTGTTGGTCCCACTGTCAAACATGTGGACCTCATACCCCTGAATGTTGGGGAAAATAAACTCATTTAAGGCGAATGGAAGGACTAGAGAGTGTATTTATGATTATGCTGATGGTTACTTTTATTGGCTGGTGACCAAAATGTCAGTGTTCTCTGGATACGTAGGTACATTACTGCAATTCTTGCATCTTCCCACATTTTACGCTTTCAGTCCTGCAAGGTGGGCTGAACTGAGAGCAAGCAAATGATCCAAAGTCAATTCACAACCTTTCTGCCTGAATGCAAATTTGAACCCGGGACACCCTAACGCTCACTGGCTGACTTCCATCTGTTTTACTACAAGGAAATAATGTCCCCCGTAACCCACAAAAAACATAGAAGGGCAAAACTGCTTCTTCCTCTCCAGAAATAAATGACGGCAAGCCCTTGGGGCTGGTAGGAGATCTAGAATGGTCTAGAAATGCTTTGTGCAACCATGAAGGTACTCACTCAGAGCACAGAGAGGAGACCAGGAAGAAAATGGGAAGAAGCAGCTTATGGGATTTGTCAGGGGAGAAACAGAAAAGGCAGAAAACCTTTTTTATTTTCCAAAACTTCGAATGCCCTGTAGATTATTTTTATGATGTTTGAAGTCTGTTTCAGGTCCACTATCTGCTTTCAAGCTGGTGGTATTTCATCCCATTCCATTTTCCCTTACTCTACAGAAGAACAGAAGCTTTGAAAACCTGGTTTTGGTCCCAGACCTGGGGTTGATGTTTATTATTTGTTCAATGCCCCTGTTTTGTTCTGTTGATGTTGTTGTTTATTAGATTATTTTAGTCTGGGCTGTCTGTTTGATTTAATGTTTTTAGCTGTTTTTATGTTTTCTCTAGTTTTGCACGCTGCCCAGACCCCACTGGAGTTGGACAGCCAATAAATTTAAAATAATAATAATAATAATAATAATAATAATAATAATAATAAGAAGAAGAAGAAGAAGAAGAAGAAGAAGAAGAAGAAGAAGAAGAAGAAGAAGAAGAAGAAGAAGAAGAAGAAGAAGAAGAAGAAGGAGGAGGAGGAGGAAGAGGAGGAGGAGGGGGAGGGGAGGGGAGGGGAGGGGAGGGGAGAAGGAGAAGGAGAAGGAGAAGGAGAAGGAGAAGGAGAAGGAGAAGGAGAAGGAGAAGGAGAAGGAGAAGGAGAAGGAGAAGGAGAAGGAGAAGGAGAAGGAGAAGGAGGAGAAGGAGGAGAAGAAGGAGAAGAAGGAGAAGAAGGAGAAGGAGAAGGGACTCGATCGGTGAATAAAAATGCCAAATCCAGTCTAAACATCTGGCTGACTGTGCAACCAACCAGCATCATCACCAACACCACCATATTTCACTGGGCCATAATGCAGTTTCATTTGGGCTTACTCTGTTTTCTGAACCCTGACAGTGTGGTTTGCAAACCATGCTTTATATTGTACTCCGCAACGTAAACACACATTAAACCATGATCCTGTGAACTGTTGCTTGGTATGTCGTGTGAACACCACCACTTTGCATGCAACCCTGGGAACCGGTTCAAGAGGGCAAATAAAATACGGGGGCGGGGGGAGAAGCGACATTGTAACCCAGATGCAACCTACCCGACTTTCATTAAACTGGCTTTCTTTCAAGGCTAAACTCTTCCAAAACAACAAGATGTGGTTGTTTTCTGGTATAATCTTTAAGGCATCCGGTGCAGCCAGGGAAACTGGAACAGAAAGGAGAGAGACAGGCGGATACCGCCAGTAAATGTAATAGCGACTTATTAGTAAATGCAGAAAAAGGACCCATTGAATTCAATGGGGCTTGCACTCTGGAAGATGACACGTTCAGCACAACATGCTTACACCAAAAGGTTTCAGCCTTACCTGTGTTAATTTTCAAGCTGGCTTCTTTGCTCATGTTTCCTAGCTGTATAATGATGTGGTACTTTCCACCCGGGTCCAATTTTTTGATGGTATATTCCACCGTGCTGTTTCGCGTTTTCACCTTATAGATGCGATCTGTCTTTCTTATTAAATCTTTCACAGCCACAGCGTACAACTGGGGAGAAGCAAAGGTGGAAACAAGGGCTGTGGAGATGCAATTTCCCCCAACGCCCAACGTGAAATATTACATTCCAGCTGGAGCATCTCCTTAGGGCAGTGTTTTTCAACCTTGGCCACTTTAAGATGTGTGGACTTCAGCTCCCAGAATTCCTCAGCCAGCATGCTAGCTTTCCTTAGGGGGAAAGAGCTCCATTGAGAGTTTGGCTGAGAAAAGCTACTTCCCTTCCAGAATGGTCTTGGTAATTAATCATGGAATCAAAAGTTAGCATCCTATGTTGAACCCAACCCCTCTGGCCCTGGGCATAGGCCCATGGCTCCATGTTTATGGATCAGATCAATGGTGTCTCTGGGCTGGTGTTCTGCCTTGTGAGGACCACCATCAGCAAGGTCCCTCTGTGAGGCCAAAGCAAGGCAGCAGTGAATGTATCTGCCCAAGACTGGTGATGTCGTCAATACAACAGTTCTACTTTATCTATCAAGGCTAACCATGATCCAAAGTCTTCTAATTGAAGCTAACAAGGCTGGACATACATCCTTTCCCTTCCAAAAGAAGAAAGGTCTAAGTGCTGTGCCAAGACCATGATCGTGAGTCCCCAACAGGATTGACGTGGCCCAAGCTTGGAACGGCACAACCCCCTTACCATATCTTGGTCGGGGGAATCGTAAGGTGACTCCCACTTAATGATGGCAAATGTTTTTGCCAGGTGGACAGAGTGAAGGTGTCGAGGGGGAAGGCGATTGTCAGGAATCATCTTCACAACAATGTAATCCGATGGTGGTCCTTGGTATGGAGAAATAACTCGCACCTGGAAGAAATGAGGTGTCAGTGGAGCAACTCAGTGGAGTCACACATGCTGAAAAGCACAATGTGGATTTTCCAGACCATGAAGCATAGCTTGAATCAAGCCAGCATGGACTATTTGATCTGGTTTAGTTTCTTTGCAAGCCAGTGATTTTCATTCTTTCATAACCTATGTCCCACCAGCCACTCAGTCAAAGAACCTGGATCCCACCGTGATAGAAAGACAAAGCTCCCTCTAAACTAACAGAGCATGTTGGACAAATCATGGTTAAACTACAGCTTAGTGCAACGTACAACCCCACTCAATCATCTGATTAAAGGAAACCTGTCAGATATTCTCTCTGATCTGCATTAAGGTGATTTAGCTGGGTTTTTTTAGACATTATTTTTCAAAAATAATTGATTAGAAGTTTATCCTTACCAGGAATAAGTACTGCTCATCCCTGTTAACAATCACAGTAATGTTGTGTAGAGCGGTAGTTGCATTGCTAGGATTCCGGTAGAGTTCCAAGAAAGAGGTGGCATAAAATATGCCATACAGCTGCCCGGGGGGAAGGGGGGTGCAGGGAGAGGAAGTAAGGGAGAACAAATTAGCATGCTGCTTCTGCTATTCTGCAAATAGCATCCCAGAATCCTTTAGCCCCAGGGTTTTCAGGCCATGGAACCTTTAAGTGAAAGAAAAAATTCCCAGGACCCCCAATCCACAAAATGGCAGCCATAGCATGTTTTTTGCAGGAAACAAGCCCCATCCTTTCCATTTGAGTGATGCCCCCCCCCCGCTTAGTCTCTTGTGAAACCACATCACGTTCTGACGGAACTCCAGGGTTCTGCAGAACATAGTTTGAAATACCTTGCTCCAGCTTATTTTGTTTGTTTTTTAAGAATTAAGACTGATGTCACTCATAGGAGAGTGTATGATAAACTCAGCCACTCCCCTAAATTTAGAAAGTAGTCTACTTTCTAATTCTTGAATGACCAAGGATTACAAGTGAAACGGGGGAGGAATTGTAAGACATGCCAAGAAGTTAGGGCCAAGTGACCCATTTGCGGGGAAAGGGGAAAACCAGAATTCCCCATTTACTTTTAGTGCTTTCCAATCATTGTTATGGCAGATCCGCCATGGCCTAATTCAAGAGGGGGTTGCTTTTGATTTGTATCCAATTCTGCTTGACTCAGGGGAACACCAATGGTTATACCACCTTCCTTTTTTATTTACGTTACAAGAGAGCTGCAAAACCTTTCCTTCAAAGCGATTCAAGCACGAGACTGTGAATCTCCCTCTCTTTAACTGTAAAATTGTGGTTTGTACAGAAAACTGGCTCTTTCAAACAGCTTGAGAGTGTTACAAGCTTGGAACATGGTTTTATGCCTCCAACAGAGCTGTTCTAGGCTCAAGACAGCCCATTTTGCACTCAAAATGGGAAAATTCTGGATTCAAAACAATTCCAAAACTAACCTTACGCATAGTCCTACTTTCCCACATAGACAAATGTATGGTCAATTTGCATTGCAGTGATTATTTACTTATACCTGGGAGGAAAGGGTGTGAAATGCATGTGCTAGATCTTCAGTGTGCTTCTTGGCCCAATTAGGAATATAAGTAGACCTTGTTTAGCAACCACAGTTGGGGCTCGGTCGTTAAGCAAAGCAGTCACTAAGTGAAACAGTGACTGTGCTTATGATCTGACTTCAGATTTCCTTTGCTTGACTGAACTGTGAAGGTCATAAATGTGAGGACTGGTTGCAAAGTTACTTTTGCATCACCATCATAACTGCGAACAGTCGCTGTCCAAGGCAATCACTAAACGAGGACAACTTGTACAGAAAGCTGTCTCACAGAGAGACTGTTGGTCCAACTCTGTATTGCTGACATCAGGAGTATACGTTCATCCCCACCACCACCAAGAAAAGAACTCCCAAAACTTTGACTGAATGGGGAAATTCTTAAATGCGTGGGATAAATCAAAGAAATTGCATTTTTACCACATTCCTTGGACCACTCCAGTTGCACTCCACAGCTGTCTGGTTGACAGCTTTGGCTTTCAGGCTGGGTGGGGATGGCCTCGTACCACGTGTCACCACATGTGCAAAGGAGAGGGGGCTGTCACCCAGTTCCGTCTTGGCCCAGGCAGAAATTTCATATGGTGTCTGAGCAGTCAAGTTCCTCACTGAAAAAGAAAAAAGTGAATTAACTGGAGATCACAGATACCTCCTACCCCCACAAAAAAATGGTTTTAAAATGAGTCTGACCCACTATTTCAGGTCAAACTTTTAATGGGTGGGGGGAGGGTCCTGAAGTCTGCGCAAAAACTATTTTAAAATTGGTTGACATCTTGCAAAATCAATCCATTCCCAGATTTCAGCAGTCTCATGTGAGACTGCCCAAATCTAGCAGGAAATGTCAGGTAGCTTCAATCTTTTTTTTTTTTGTGAAGAATTAGAGTTAATCTGAAGGTTCTTTAGAGGTGTCAGAGGCACCCTGGCCAGTCTCTGCAATTCAAGGTCAGTGGCCTCAGCCAAAGAAATGTAATTTATTGCCATATTTTGCTGGGAAAGGCAATCTTCTACCTTCATCAATACCTGTTGGGCAGTAGAACACCTACTCTACTTTGTTTATGTTGGGAATCTTTATTTCCCACATTCCACCTTTCTTCCAAGAGTTCAAGAGGACTCATAAACTGCACTCTTTCCCCAAAAAGTAATCTACCAACTGGGTAGGTTAGGTGAGACAGAGTGACTGAGCAGAAGTCATTGGTGAGCATCCATGGAGGCTAATATTTTGCCCAAAGGGTGATCAAAACTGTTCTGCACATTTTATTATATTGCCCCTTTTAGGTTGGCACAGAGTCAGAGTTGATAACCCCACATTTAAGTAAATGTGCTGGTCCTTCTGATCCATTTTACCTATAGTTTTTACTTCCAGGTATTCATGATTCTGTGGAGTCCTTGGGGTTCTCTGAGCTGGGTTGTTTTCTTGCAAACGTTTCATTACTTCATTACTGAAGATGTTACCTGGCCGAGTAATGAAACATTTGCAAGAAAACAACCCAGCTCAGAGAGCACCAAGGACTCCACAGTTCAACCCTGAGCGACACATATTCTTTTCTATTGATTCATGATTGTTACTCTAAATGTAGCTAAATTCTGCTATGCAAAGCATGCAACTGATACAGCCTGTTCATTTTACAATTTGTGTTATATACTGTATATATACACACACACACACATACTGCTTTATTATGTGCTAGCCTTTGATCATAATAGAGAAATTTGGATTCAATTCAACTCAATTCGAGTGTCCATGGCCAAGGGTGGATTAGAAACTGGATCTCCTTTTTCTCTTGTACTTTTCCTGTGATAATCTTACCTGTTTGCGCTGACTTTCCCCCATCTATGAAGAATGATCTTTTCTCTTGCCTGTGGGTGTCAAAAGTCCAGAAAATTTTCACAGCGTAGCCGTTCACCTGTCAGCCAGCAGCACAAAATGTGTGAGACAGACATGTAAGTATCTGATCGATTCTTGGGTGGTTTTGTTTTACATGATTGGAATAAAAGGGCCCTGTCACCAAAAAGCAATTTTTATAAAGGAAAACCTGTCAAGCTATTTGAAAACACAGAAATATTATGAATCTGAAAAATGGCTGAGGACAAGGAGCTTTGACTTCTCTCATTTGCTCAAGGAGTGGGCTGGCCCATAAGCTGACTTACATCTGAGAAAAACCTGTACAGGCAACAGATAAAGGATCATTTTGAACAGAATTAAAATTAGATGACATTAGGGACAAAATCTCATCTTGACTACCTAGATCAATGTTTCTCAACCTTGGGAACTTTAAGATGGGTGGACTTCAATTCCCAGAATTCCCCAGCCAGCATGGCTGGCTGGGGAATTCTGGGAGTTGAAGTCCACCCAACTTAAAGTTCCCAAGGTTGAGAAACATTGATCTAGATTCTAGCTTCAAGAATTACTTTATGTAGAATTAGTATAATTAAACATTCTTCTGCCCAGTTGTAAACTGGTATCATAAACACCAAACTGCACACACACACACACACACACACACACACAACCATTTTCCCCTATCCTTCCCCAAATACTACTATATTTTTATTTTCAATTGCTCCATCTTAGGGTGTAGCATCTGGGGATCAACATTATAGATGGTTAGAGGGGGCGATTAAAAAAAAAAAAAGAATATATCTCACCTGAATATTAGCTTCTAGTCTGAGGGTAAAGCTTATTGAGTTTTCATCATAACTATCAATATGGATAGTAGGAGGAGGAATAACTGGAGTCAAAAGAGAGAAAGAGGAAAGGAGAACTGGCATCAGATTTGACATTGTGATACCACCTCCATGAAACAGACATAAAGAGATTCCAATTTACCGTAAGGACATCAGAAGGATGACCAGGGCTCTTTGCTTAATGTGCTTTTTCATGGGTCCCAGAGCCCCTTCTGAATATTTATTTATCATATTTATATTTAAATTAGCAGCACACGTTCCCACCATGCGGCAGTTATGCCCTGTAATTAAGCAAAGCATCCTTTGAGTGTCAACTCAAAGCCTAGCAATTTCATGGACATGAGGGGTTTGGGGGCAACAATATGGAAGTGCTTTCCATTGTCTTCTTCAAGGAGGTGCTTTTCCTCTGTAACAGCCCTGGGATTTCTCTCATCCAAGTAAGAGCCAAGGCAGATCTCCTGAGCTTTTTGAGATCAGCCAAGGTTGGGTAGATGCTGCCATCTAGCTGTGTTTGCCACATCATCAACTCTTCTCCTTCTTCTGGACAAGTCCTTGCCATTTTCTTGGCAACATTTTCAGAAGAGGTTTTTCCAGAACCTTCTTCCTAGACTGGGAGGGAGCAACTGGCCCAAGGTCAGCTAGCTAGCTTCGTGCCTAAGAGAGGACTAGATTTCATGGTTTCCTGTTTCTATCCTGGTGCTTTTAGCCATTACACCACATTGGCTCTCATGATCTCTTTAGTTCATTTCTGCCCCTACCCACCCAGGTAAATGTCTTCTCTTCATTCCATCCATTCATCTTTCAGCCAGGTGTCCTCTAAGTTATTGTTCTGCTCCTTTGAGTCAGCCTAACCTTCTGATGACTACATAGACAAGTCCTTGCAGGTTTCTTGGCAACATTTTTGGAAATGATTTGCCACTGCCTTTTTCTTAGGGCTGAGAGAGAGGGACTGGCCCATCATCCAACTGGCTCCATGCCTAAGGCAGGGCTAAAACTCACTGTCTCCTGGTATCTAACCAAGTGCCTTTAATTACTAGACCAAACTGGCTCATAATTAAGACAGATTTAAAAAAAAAATCCCTTGCCCACATAAAGAAACAGAAAAAAACCAGTCCCACCTTCATGTTAGTGAGCAAAGGTTTAACTAACATGGAACATAAATCTGGGAAAAGAAAGTCAATGCATTTAATATAACAAGTTATTATTTACAACAGAAGCAGGTCATTAGCCACCAAGGATGACTTGGTAATTGGCATATTGAACGAAAAGGAGCAAGTGGATTTTCTCAAGGCTAAATGATGAATGCATTAATCGTAAATCAACCAAACAGGAGAGTAAGAGAAATTTTATTAAAGGCCAGAACCATTTAAGGATTTGGAGTTTCCTCTCCTGTCCCAACCCCAGCATCTAATGCAATGAAAGGGTCCAAGAAATTAATTCCTGAAAGGTTTACCTTTGCCTTTTATAGTTCGTATGGATTTGGAATCGCTCCAATTTCCCACTCCGCGGCTTGTTACTGCAGCAACCTTTTCAAACCAGAAGGCTTGTTAAAATAGGCAAGAAAGTATCCTGGATAAAACAGCTATTTTTAAAACAATATGAAAGCCAAGGGAGGTTATAAGTGATGGGAGGGAGGGAGGCAAAGATGCCTTTTTCATTGTAATTCTGCTGGAAACGCTGAGTGATCAAAGACAGAATAATTCCCACCTTTCTCAATGGGGTAGCTTCCCAAGTGTAGGGACTACAAACCCCAGGATCCCCAGCCAGTGCAACCCAAAGGCATCAAGTTTGGGAAGGCCACTTCAAGAAGCAAGAAGCCTCCAACCACTTGTGCCAAGTGATGGATCCCAGCAGCCACAGGGAGACTGTGCTTCTAACCACTGGTGCCCATGTGGACCTTGGGGCTCAAGGGCCTCCGCATCCACAGGCAAACTGTGGTGGAGGAAGATGATGATGGCTAAGCACACAGAAAATCCCCAGACAATCACGGGTTTCTCTGGTCAAAGGAACTACCCAAGACTGCAGAGTTTCTCCATCAGGGAAATGTAAGAGAGGAAGAGAGCCAGAAAGAGAGTCCAACGTCTTGCTCGATACAAGAAATCTGGAAGACATTCCCAAAAGAAATTCCTACAAGAACAAGACATCTCCTGCTCTACTTAACTGGCTCCACTGTCAAACAACTCTGATCGTTAAGGTTCTACCAAAATCTGTCCTTCTGTGACTTGGCTGCATTAGACTGCATCCTGTCCTATAAATGTGTGTTCTCTTTGGGACGACAGAATAGAAATCTCCTAGTTCTATAGGCAAAGATCATTTAGTGCTAGTAAAGAGCTAATAAAGTGAAACATCTACTCACTCTGAAAACATATAAGGCGTTGACCTGCAACATCTCAATTTCTGAATAGTTAGTGGGCGCCCTCATGGAAGACCATTCCTTTGATCCGGTTCTGCTGTATTCCACCTACCAGGACGGAAAAACAGGGGCAACCATCTCCTTGCTAAAGTCACATTTCAGCAGGCTAAATGTTTAAAATCCTGCCCTAACCCCAGATGAAGGGTTTGAATCTGCAGGTTTGACTTCATACATTTGTGGAGTGAAACTTCAATTTAACAATTCATGGGAGGGGAAATGGCACCCCTATCCTTGAATGTCTGTTAAAACCAATTTTCCATCACTTGAGTCAGTTTATATCAACGTACACAAGGAGGCAATGTACTTCATCTGCATAATAATGTAAGTTTGCATCAATTTATGTAATTTTAAAAAGGATGTAAATCGATGCAAACGATGTTAATTTATGTGAATCCCCGACTTCTTTGGAGAGACTTTGGCCGTTAGTTTAAGGTGAGGTCCGAACACAAATTTTGATTGTTGGATTCAGAGCCTGATGAAGTTAGTCCAGTTACTCTGCTGGAGAAGTTTTGGGGGGGGGGCGGGGGGAGGGAACAACCTGATATTGGCCGATGGAAGCTGAAGTCCAAATCAGCTGAAGGGCACCTGGTTGCCTATCTCTGGATGACGTAGCTTGGAATCTTTTGAATATAGCTTTATCTGTGGATTGCTGATGTATTTAATTATGGGATTTATATCCCATGTTGTCAAGGGTGGGAGGCGCTCTCCAGGGACATTTGTCCCTGGAGTGCAGCAGCCTGAAGATGTAGAAAGACCAGGAAGCAGATGCTAAGTACTTCTAAGGCATGAATACTTCAGTTGGCACCTTCCTTGTCCCAGGTTGTACCTTGTGCTCCACTAACTACTTTCAGCAACAAAACACCCATCTGACTGTCCTCAACTCTGAGGAAGCACATGCGCCTGTCCCCAAATCCCTATTTTTGCCAAGATGCCCCTTGGTGGCCAGAGAAAAATAATCCTGAGATACTTACAACATATTCTCTGATCAGCCCATGGGCATTTGCTGGAGGGGCCCACTGGCAAGCCACAGTGCCTTCAGCTTCTTTCTTCAGCTGCAACTGAAGATGGCGGGGGGGATCTGGAACTGGAGAGAGAGAGAAGGTGGGAGGGAAGGAGGAAGGAAGGTAGGTAGATAAGTAGGTCCTGTTGAAACAAGCCAGGGACTCATGAATCCCAGCTTTCTGTATCCCTCAATGGCCAACCAGATACATCAAACTCAGGAGCTTGGAGAACAGAACAACTGTCTTCCTGCCCTGCTGTTACCCAGCCCCTAGTGTGTCCGGTCTGCTGTCCAAGATTCTGGAGACTCCAAAAAGCTATCAACACTAACAGCCACTGATAGACCATTCCTCCAGGCCCATCCATTCTTTGGTAAAGAACACACCAAACAGTTCTTTGGTTACAGACACACGCATGCAGGATGAGGAAGGTAGAAAGAAATGGTATTCATAGCCATGAGAAGTCTGAAAGGACCTCCTTCTGCATCATTCCAGAATGCCAAACACAGAATAATGATCTTAAGGGACAGATTTTTGGTTGAAAATTAGGAAAAAGTTCCCAATTCCCAAAAGTAAGAGTGGTTTGAATGGAACCAAGGTCCCAGAAGGGTTGGTGGCCTCTCTTTGGTTGGAGAGCCTGGATCACCAACTGTAGGGTAAGGCTATTTGGAGATTCCTGCCCTGAACATCTTCCATTTAGAGACCATTCAAAGGTGCAAGACACCTTCTGCTCTGCAACTGCATACTCCGGCTCAAGCAAGATGGGTTTTCATCCCACCATTGCCCCACTCCTGCTGTGAAGAACTGGACTGGCTTACGTCCTTCCGGAGTCCGTAAGACTATGAAATCGTTGGTATTGTACACTTTGCTCAGGCACTGGACTTGAACTTTGACCTGGTACGTGCAATCCGGCTTCAGGACTTTCAAGATGCTGTTGGTTTTGTTGCTGTGAGTTTCAACAGATTTCCATATGCTTTCTCCCACCATCCTAGATTTGGGGGTTGACAAAAACCACAGGCAATATTGAAGCTATTCCGTGCATTAACCATTTGCCTTGAGATCACTATAAATACACTTAATTCCATCCATGTTTGAGTTCGTGCATGCTAAGCATTAATATGGTTAGACTGTTACTTAGTAAGTTGTATGAAACCAGCCACTTCTAGGTTCTTCAACAAAACACAGTTAAGCATGAGCACACTGTGAAGTGCAAACCAGGTCAGTGAAACCATCAACACAAGAAAAAGACATGGCTCAGTTCTGCCTTCTCCACCCTGGGGTCTCCAGCAAGAAAAGCTAATTTTGGGGTGCCACACAGTACTATATAATTTACTACAGATACCATGAATGGAATAGCAGTTGTACTAATAAGAGGTTCCATGTTAGCACACAGGGCCTAATTTTAAGCCTGGGGTCAAGCTCCCTGATGCCAGGATTTACCGATAATGCTAAAATCAGACAATCTACCTGTAATAGATATTGTAGACACAGGAAGCAAGAGGCATCTTCTTTGGCTGAGCCCAGGATAAAGTGATGTTGCCCAAAAAGTCGGCTGTCCATTGCAGGTTCTGAACCTTATAGACAAGAGTATCATCTATGTAAAAAAAAAAAAAATGAAAAAATGTCCGGCTTTGGTTGGGATTGAAAGAAGGGATTGGAAAGAATCAGGGCTGATTCCACTGATGCAGATTATTGCCAGTCCTATGCAGAAACAGTGTGTTGGACTAAAGGCTGCAGCAACTTCCTTCCTTCCTTCCTTCCTTCCTTCCTTCCTTCCTTCCTTCCTTCCTTCCTTCCTTCCTTCCTTCCTCCCTCCCTCCCTCCCTCCCTCCCTTCCTTTCCATCCATCCATCCATCCATCCATCCATCCATCCATCCATCCATCCATCCATCCACCCAGTCAGTTCATTTACTTACTATGCATTCCCAGCGTACAGGCCAGCTCACAGCAATTAACAATAGAACTGATCATCAATTAGGATCCAAAGTTTTGTATTATCTTTATAAATTATGCCTTGAGGTTTTTCTGGAAAGCAGATGGATGGTGAGACTAAATTCAGAGAGTTGGATCCACCACCCCAAATGGCTGGAGTCCTAGTTGAGTTCAAGAGGGCTTCTGTCCAAGCCACCCAGACCCAAGGCCCTTGTTCACAAGACAGCTCCTGGATAATTGTTCCTGCCACTGTGCTAGCAACAACTGGGCCAAAAATGTTCTGCTCTGCAGCAATGACAGGGTGGAGAACCGCAGCTCCTTCACCAGGAGTGAGAAAGAAATGACATACGCAGCTGCTTGCTAACATCACCATGGTGTACTGTGTACGGTTCTGGGCACCCCATTTCCAGAATGATATGGGCAGGGTAGGGGGTTCAGAGGAGGGCAACAAAGAGGAGATATGGACTCAAGGACCTGCCTGTGAGGACAAGCTGGAGGAACTTGAGATGTTCAGTCTGGAGAAAAGAAGATGGAGGGGAGACATGATAGCCATATTCAGTTATATAAAGGGAGGCCCCAGGGAAGACGGTCAAGAACTATTTTCCATGGCCACAGAAATTAGGACCAGAAATAAGGAGTCTAGTTGCCGATATCTAGCTTTGTTTAAATACAAGGGGAAAAAATGTTGATGATACATTGGGGGTTCTCCATCTGTGGAAGTTTTAAGAAGAAGCTGGATGGCTTCCTTTAAGGATGGTTTAATTGGTTTCCCTGCACATTGTGGAGGGCTGGATTTTAGGGTTTCTCTTCTCCCATAGAGCATGGACAAAAACACAGTCCATTTTCATAGCCTGTAAAAGGGGCTGGTGAGTTGGATATTCCATTCTGTGTGCTAAAACAAGTGCAACATAGAAACATAGGCGTCCAGCAGAGGTCCTGATGACTTCACGTCTGGTGTGACATCACTGCCCATCTGAGTAATGATGTCAGAAGCTCATGACCTCACTTCCCCCATTGCCCCCTTCCAGCAATAGAAATAGAATAGTGAGAATAGTTTCTAATCCTTTCCCTGATCCACTAATTTTTCTAACATCAAATTTCCCTGCCCTGGGAAAATGGCTCCAAAACAATTGAGGGCTGCTCTTCAGAATTCCAGCCAGGTGGCCATTCTCCACATTCTGGTGGGTGAGCAGAATCTGGGCAGACTTCTCCAGATCAATATTTAATTAAAGAACTAAAGACTGATGGATGCTCAATGACCCTTTCTGCTTGGGGAGGAAAAGAGTTGCATGGCAGGGTGGGGAGAGGTGTGCTACAGAATGGAAAGGGCGATCGATGGCCATTAACGTGAATGTTATCTCACCCATAATGAATTGAGGACTGGACTTTTGCTGACTAAACAAGCAGGGATGATACAGAGGACGATGGGAGGAAGAAAAACCTGGGAAAAAGGCATCTTGACACAGTTCTTCAGAAATGTGCTCCACACACCAGCCTCATTGGACAGGACATTTTATTTCAACGGGTGGAGTTTCTGCTGATCTCTGCCCCACGTTTAAAAAGGAAA
This sequence comes from Python bivittatus, assembly GCF_059951505.1. Taxonomy (NCBI): domain Eukaryota; kingdom Metazoa; phylum Chordata; class Lepidosauria; order Squamata; family Pythonidae; genus Python; species Python bivittatus. Next base: position 4,555,588 of record NW_028277052.1, on the reverse strand, counting down.
ACCAGCCCCTAGCCCGTCACAGAGCAAGGTGAGTTTTCTTCCTCCAATGCTAGATTTCTACTTGTACGGGGCTATTTATGGAAAGAACATTCCATTGGCTTAATTCGTTTTTGATTCCTGTTAGATGCTGTGACTTACCAGTACAATTCCTTTCATCACTGCTGTCTGGACAGTCTAGGAAACCATCACATCGTTCTGCCTTCATGATGCAAGCCTCTCCGTCTTCGCATTTAAATCCACTAGGGCATAGCAAGGTGCTGTGAGTCGCTGGAAGACAGAAAGAACATACAACACTTATGTCTTATAACAAGAAGACTGGGAGGGCCTACTCAGTTGCCTTGCGCTAAGTAATCTGATGCCGTATTTTGAATAACAGAAGCATTCCTGGATTTTGGTCCAGCCTCTTTTCCTGAAAGCCTAGATCTTTTCATCAGGGACACTGGAGATTGAACTCAACACCCCCTAGCTACAAAGCATTATTCTTGTCCAATATCTGTTACATCTATACAGCCACTCATTGACAAACATTCTCTGGGTAGCTTATAAAACAGAATAAACAGCATTCTAATATCAAAAATACAAAATTCAACCATTAAAAAAACAAAACCAGATCAGCATACAGGTTTCTTGTAGCCAGTGATATAGTAAATGTGTAGCTCAGGTTTTTAAAAAAATCGCATAAAGCTCATGAGAGGCCCAAGTTAGTTTAATGTACAAGGCCTAGTGATTTTTTTTTTTTTTTAAAGACCTCACCACAGATGGTTTTTCCAGTAGTAATGTATGGCTGTGAGAGCTGGACCATAAAGAAGGCTGAATGGAGAAGAATTGATGCCTTTGAACTGTGGTGCTGGAGAAGACTCTTAAGAGTCCCTTGGACTGCTAGGAGATCAAACCAGTCAATCCTAAAGGAAATCAACTCTGACTGCTCATTGGAAGGATTGACACTGAAGCTCAAGCTCAGATACTTTGGCCACCTAATGCGAAGAGAGGACTCTTTGGAAAAGACCTTGATGCAGGGAAAGATTGAAGGCAAAAGGAGAAGGGGACAGCAGAGGATGAGATGGTTAGATAGCATCACTGAAGCAATGAGCATGAAACTGAGCCAACTCCGGGAGGCAGTGAAGGACAGGAAGGCCTGGCGCAATATGGTTCATGCGGTCACGAAGAGTCAGACACGACTTAACGACTGAACAACAACAACAACAGATGAAAAAGATCACATAGAAAGTACTAGGCAATTTAGTGTGGTTGGCAAGTTGGGGTACTACTACTGAGAAAGTTGGATTTGGTCCACAAATTATGCTCAGTCACGACTTGTTTAATTATGATTGATTGACCCCAGTTGGCTGGTTTATTCAAAACACACTGTGCCAGGAACTGTGATTTACTCATCCCAGTTGTTGGGTTCGTTCATTCAAATCCAGCCAATGTTATGGTTTTGTATGATCTGTTTGAACCCAATTAATGGAGAACTGAGCCACTGGTTGTGAGCATCAAGGGCCCGTGCCCATTTTTCAGGAAAGCACAAATAACCATACCAATCAGGAGGCCGACAGCAGCCATTCTATAGGGTTCCCAGCACCAGCTGGCAAGAGCGACGGCAAGGGGACGTGGGGGAGCAGGAACCTTGAAAGAGCTCCCCACCAGCCCAGCAAAGACTTACGGCAGTTGAGTTCATCTGTGCCGTCCTGGCAATCCTTCAAGCCATCGCAGCGTTTCCAGTTGGGAACACACTTCTTCGTCCGCTGGCACTCAAACTCAAACCGGCTGCACCGTCCAAGGATGCTGGCTGATGTCGAAGTTGCACCAATGGCTGGGTGAGCAGAAGGTGGAAGAACACACGTGTTATCAGAACCCAGTGGGGATGTCGCTATCCTGCGGCATTAAAGGCTAGCTTGGTGGAATGACAATTTATCTGAGTCTGCAAGGTCAGTTTCCTTGCCTCCCGTACCACCAGATGGCAGCCTCAGTCTGCTGAGCAGGAGACAATGGACGGAGCCTCAAAACCATGATCTGAGCCTTCCTAGTTCTGAATCGGAGCTGTAGGAGGCTGGTGCACCCAATCGCTTCTGGGCTGGCAACTTCAGCAAAAACATGGCCTTCCCCATCTGTCAGTGCAGAGATTTTCAAGTATCATTCCTTCAGGGAACGGGCCCTGCAGAAGAATCTTTGAAGATGTTCACCTGGTTCACATGGGATGTAAGCCAGGTTGCCCTCTGCAAGTTAGCAATGGCCCCCAACAGTCTTTCCCAACTTGGTGTCCCTGAGATATGCTGCACTTTGACCTTCCTCCTGCTCCAACCAGTGTAATAGGCAGATTGATCCATATGGACTTTGAACACTGTGCAAACCCAGGAGCTGTGGTTTGTTGTGCTGCACAGGCCAAGCCACTATGGCTTGTTCAACAACCCACAGCTAAAAAAAATCCTGCCTTGGTATTATGAGTGAACATAGCATGTCCTCAGTGCTTGCCAACTGATAGCACTGGAAAGTGAATTATTCATCTTCCAAGATACCCTGGAAGTGTGGGTTTTCCACGATTCCTTCTGGCAGCTCTTAGGTCTTCTCCATGTTACACTACTTGGAAGCTATCTTTGCATTGTGCCACTGATGCAAATGATGTCATTCATGTCAATTGCGCAATGGTGTGAAGTCATCCCCCCCTTCTTGCCCCCCCCAATACCGATGCCTAGAAAACAGTTGAAGGAGCAAGCATGAACAGAAGGGTGCCTTACGTGCGGTGGGACAGGCCTCCTCATCTGATCCATCTGCACAGTCCCGGTATCCATCGCAGACCCAGCTGTTCATGATGCAAGTCCCACTATTACACCGGAAGTGATTTGGGGCACACGTGGCAGGAACCGCTGTGGTAATGGGGATGACCGCAGAGCCTAGATTTCAACCAGAACGACTTTAGAGGAGCTCTCGAGGGTCACGCCAGTTCCCTGGTGTCAGCCACTCAAGGTGGGCCAGTCAGGAAACAGAGACTGCAGGGATTGATTCCAAGAATGCTAGTTTATCACTGTAGGGTATCACAGCAGAGGCTTGAAAGCCTATCCAAATTTCTCTTAATCCCATCTTATACTAAACAAAATCAAGGCAGGCATATTGGAGTTACTTTCTCATGCTTCCTTCTACCTCTGGACTCTGATCTCTTCTCAAAGTCTGTCCTTAATGGCTCGCTCATACCTTCTCCAAGGTCAGCTCTAAACTCCTTTACACCTAGACCATCCAGGTCAGTGTCCTATGTCCAAAAGCTGTCCAGCCAAATACCTTGGGGAAGCAAGGCACCGAAGTTCACCATAATACTATTTCCCCCTTACTTGTCCCCAGACCTCTGCTGAGAACAGCGCTTCTTCCAGGGGAGTGCAGAGTCTTGGACTCCAGGGCCTTTGCATGGACTGCTGGTCCCAAAGAGGATAAGGCTAGGACAAAGCAGCAGGCAGGTTCTTCATTTGACTAGAAAAGGGAGCAAATAGGATGCCCCAAGATTCACTCCTGGGACCATATCCTTCAGAAAATTTATTAATGACTTAGATGGAGGGAAAGTCAGAAGGATTTTGACAGATTTCATATGTGGAATGCAATGATCTTGGAACAGTAGTTTGTTAGAAACAGAATATAAGTCAACAGTGTGATGCTGCTGCAAAAAAGGCAAATGCAATTTTAGGCTGCATCAACAGAAGCGTAGTTTCTATTCACAGGGCCTAACAGTACCAAATTTGAGCCACTGGCAAAGAAGACTCGCTCTTACCACCACATGACTTCTCATCAGACCAATCACCACAATCATTTTCTTTGTCACACTTCCATCGGTTCGGAATGCAGTGCCCATTGTCACACTGGAACTGGTAATAGCGAGAACAGTTCGGGGCTTCGGTTGGGTTTTCTAGCAAGGACAAAATATTCCAATTAGTTTCCACCACCTTAAAGGCTAGGGGTGTATAAACCAGCTTTTTAAAGGCATGATTTTTAAGAAGTAAAATATAACACACCAGAAAAAGGCAGCTAACATCATTCCCCTCTGAAAAGTTGTGTATAGCTCTGACGGTGACTCAAGAAGATTAAGGGAAGAACATTTTTGTTGCAAGATTAAAGAGAGAAAACTAGAACTAAAGTAAGATTAAAAGGGGCAGGGGGAGAAGCATCTGTTAGAAACCAAAATGGTACCATCCACGTCATGATATCATTCAAATGGAACGATGATGTGGTTTGGGTGATGATGTCATTAAGTGTGACATCCCTCACTCCCCACTCCCACACTCCCACAGACGTCTCCTTTTCTTCCAGTGAAACATTCTCAGCTCACCACAGTTTGCCTCGTCAGAGTAATCTCCACAGTCATCGGTGCCATCACACTTCCACACCAAGCTGACACACACGCCGTTCTGACACTGGAAGCTGAACTGGTCACAAGTGCGATGGAACTCAGGGTCTTGGGCTGCAAGCAACACAACTGTTGTTAGGGAAGGGAAATTCCACAACCCAGCCTTGAATCCTGCTGGCAACAGCCTGGACCTCTTTGAAGAACGTCAAAGGGCCACTCTGAACAGTCTTGTCTTTAGATGCTACCATGGATGGCTATTCCACCAGCAGATGGTGGACCAAGAAGGATGAAGACACCTAGAACTCAGGATAATCCCATCTGCAACCTCCAGACTCAGAACCTGGGGCCTCACCCACCAGTTTCAAGTATCAGCTCACTTGGTAGTTTAAATATCCATTTCTCAATTCTGCAATCACATCCCGCAAGCTCTGTTCATATCGCTAGGCCAAAAAATGCTAATCTATTATCTAACATTTATACAAGGTTTAAGAGCAGTGATTTTGCATCTGTTGACTGTTCTTCTCCCTATCTTAGTCCTCCTGAGGATCCTTCATAATATTACAGTGATGTCACCAGAGAGGGTGGGGGCAGAATTTTCTGCCCACCTCCCCTTTTCTCTAAAAGCAACAGAATTTATTAAGCCTATCGGACGCTCAATGCACCTCTTTTACATCCTATTCTTTGGAAATTCCCTGACTTATGCTGTCATTCAATTTTGATGGTGCAATCTCAGATTGTTGGGGAGCCATAGAAGTTGGTGCACAGGACTTTGGGCTGACCACCGCTGGCTTACAAAGTGGAAAGCTTTTCTTGAAATCCTTAAAATAGCCCTCCAAGACAAAATGTGGTCCGAGGACCCCTGAGGTTTCCCCAAGACCCCCTCAGGGGTCTGCAAAATCAGAATTATTTGCCAGCCTATGTTGAAAAATAATACAATAGTAAAATCTCATCAAACCATCATGAGAAAGTTTGCAGCGAACACATCCATTTTAATTCTTAATATGGTAAATATCGATAAATATAACCATACGAATAAATGCTCTTTTAGGGTCCTCCATAATTTTTAAAAGTGGGAAGGGGTCCTGAGAGCAGAAAGTTTAAGAAACACTACAGGTTGAGGGGGAGTGACATTACAGTAGTCCTGACACAGATATTGCATTCATGTTTTCTTTTTTAAGCGCAGCCTATAGAGTTCCTTCTCTATCACACTTCATTCCCTCACTATACCAATCACTATCCCATTCTGCCTAAGAGCGAAGGAAAGAAGCTTCTCCAGAATTGCAACCACCTTGTCTTAACACCTGAACTACTTGCAAGAATCCAGTTTTCCCAGCGGCTTTACTTACAGCACCCGGCATAGGAGGGGTCTTCATCTGAACCATCTCGGCAGTGCACCGTGCCATCGCACACCATGGAGCGCAGCAGACACTGTTGACGGTTCTTGCACATGAAATCCATGTAGCGTGTACAGAGGGATTCTCCAGAGTGGCAAGGTGCAGCGAGGTTGGGAAGGAGGAAGGAGATAAAGGAGGATAAGCATTGGGAAAGAAAGCTTTACCGTTCTGGCTTCTTTGGACCCTCCATCAAGGATTTTTTTTTAACTACTGATCATTGTAGTTAGCAAACATTTAAGTAGCCTTAAGATAAAAGTCCTAGGGCAGCACATAAAATTAAATATTTAAATTAAATTAAAATATAAAATTAAATTAAAATATAAAATTAAATTAAAATATAAAATTAAATTAAAATATAAAATTAAATTAAAATATAAAATTAAATTAAATATCCTCATAAAATTAAATATTAAAAAATACAGAAAGCAACCAGCCATCTAAACTCAAAAGAATCTAGTCCTGAGTGTGCACATACATGCAGAGTGAAATGATCAATTGCAAATGGTAATTAAAAGGCATTCCCAAATGTTTAGGGCAGTTCTGAGATTTCACTTCCTTGTGGGCACCCAGCAACCCCACCATCATCCTGGGCATAACTTTGCAGTGCACTCACCACAGTGTTGTTCATCTGAGCCATCGGGGCAGTCCTGTGCCCCATTGCAGCGCTTGCTAGAAGGGATGCACATCCCAGTCGAGCACTGGAAACCATTGCATTTCCTCTCTGCCGTTCAATCCCACAAGGAAACAAAGAAACCAAACTTAACTTTTAATCTCATGAGACTTTCAGCAAACCTAGACTAATGCCTTTGGTCTACCAAAGCAGAAAGAGTTGGGTAGAGGATGAGGTGGCTATGAAAATTAATTCTCACATGGTCAAAAGCCAACAGCCTCATACCAGATCTGGCCACTACCAAAACAAGGAACAGATGGAAACTGCATCACCCTACCCGCCCATCCACCTACCCAAAAGAGAAGTGCGTCCAGCCATTTATGTAGAGTGCATTGAAGAAAGAGGCACAAGAGATTTGAACACTGATTGTTTAAATAGTCCTCACATTTGATACACTGGAAGTTTTGTAACTGCATCTTAGCATTGCTATAATAAAGCGACCTTGTCAAAAAGTTCCTAGATCTTCTGTTTAATTGGTCTAGCTCACTGGGAGAAGTCTGACAGTGGTCAACGTTAAGAGGAAGTTAAACGTCAGAATGAAAGAGAGCATTCGCCTATATCTAGAGAGAAATTCCATTACCACAATTGATGGGGTCCTCATCTGTTCCATCTTGACAATCAGTGTCCCCATCACAGGCCCATCTCTGGGGGATGCAATGCCCATTTTGGCAACGGAAACTGGAGGCTTCACAAGTATGATAAACAGCTAAAAGCAAGCACAGCACAGACTGTTGACTTACCAGCATGGAGGGGCCAAAACAGGACAGAAGGGCAGAGAAGCACATGGAAATCAAGATAGCAAATTGTGGGAGCAAACAGGAGTATTCAAGCATCAGCAACAGCACCCCTTCTGGCTGCACGCAATCTCTCGTAACCCAGCCAACAAGGGATCAACAGTCCATCACAAAGAAGACTTAGAAAATGAGTGAATTCAGTAACCAAGTGCAGACTGTTGTGTGAATGCAACCAACCTAAAGATAGCTCCAGGACACCAGCTGTGTTTGCAAACCAAAACAGTCTGAAAGAGAAGATTTAATGGGCATTACTCAGCTGTCTTAAACGTCGAACTGGCTGCCCTTCCAATTGCTGGGTAACAAGAATATAAACCCTGCTGTATTGGATCAGGTCAAGCTGACCATCTCAGCCTGTCACGCAAGATCAGCCTTATCACGATCAGTTCACAAGCAAAGCCTGGAAGTGACAGTCTTCCCCTGCCATTTGTCCCTAAGACTTTGATCTTAGATTTTGATCTTAGCTCTGATTGCAAACACTCACTGGCAGATCCGTTCCTCTTCCACTTGCCCAAATCTTCTCCCAAAACCAGCAGTCAAAACATATTTGTGGCAGTACATTCCACCACTAACTGATGCCTTTTGCAAAGAAAGGTGGCTTTTTTCCCTGCCCAGTATCAATTTGATGGGGTAATTTTGAATTCTAATATTCTACAGGAAGAAATTAAATGTATTGCTGTTCTTTTTCTCAACCACCTGTATTTTCCCAAACATCTGTTTTATCCAAAACTTCATGCTAAAGAGCCCTGATAACTTTGTCTTTTCTCCTAGGACTTGTGGAGTGTAATCCTAGAAGCCTTAAAGAAGTTCATATTGTTGCATGGAAATACAAAGTTGAGTAGCTCTGGGTACAAAATAAACATACCTGGTTTTTTCAGCCATTCTGGCCCTTCCATCTTAGTCTCATTACATATTTCAGTTCTGTTTTTACCAGGAAGGAGAATCAAGTTCACCATCCTAAGTTCTCTGCTGCTTACACCAGCATGAGAATGACATATTTTTACAATATTCTAAGCCAGTGTTGTCCAAACTTGGCCACTTTAAGATGAGTGGACTTCAACTCCCAGAATTCCCCAGCCAGCCATGCTGGCTGGGGAATTCTGGGAGTTGAAGTCCACTCATCTTAAAGTGGCCAAGTTTGGACAACACTGTTCTAAGCGATTATGCTCTTCTGGAGGTAATATTCTATTAAGTATTCACTGTGAAAAGTAATTACTTTCCAGTAAGAGTCATATCTCAACCTGCAAAGCCGGCAGAGGGGCCCTTTTGAAAATAATTTCAGATCATCTCAAGCCAGAGCTTAAGAACAGAACATCAAACCAAGCAGGTCTTTTTGGAAGAGTCTCCTGTCCAGGCACCAGGCACAGAGAAATCAGCCCAGCCTTATTGATGCCACTTGATTACTGATTGCTCCATCTCGGAAGCTGTCACAGGCTGGGACGCAACCAGAGGTGCACCATAAAACAGTACATTGCATGACTCTAATTGGCAAGTCCTGTTAGCTTAGAAGCAGGCCATCTGTTTGTCATCGAAGCAGGTGTGAGGTACGACTCCAGGCATCTTCATTCCTTCAATAGAAGTCTCTCAGCCCCCATCCAAAGCAGGGGGTGAGGGGTACAAGCCGCTCTCCAGCTAAATCAGAGTGGGGCGGCCATAGAACCAGTTAGATAAATAAATAAGCCCGTCTCAAAAGATTGTTTTAAAGCTATGGTTTGCTTAACCCTAATTTGGCGACACGGAGCAAACGGCTGGGTTTGCATGACCCCCCAAGACGAATCCATGCAAATGTCCTTGTGGTCTCATTGTGGTTAGAGGGTAATGTGTGACCCAGGCCAAACTGACAGGCTTTGTGGCCTAACGCATATGTGTTCCTCCACACTGCATTCCTTCCTTTGCACTGGAAAAATACTTGGAAGAAACCTTAGATCAGTGTTTCTCAACCTTGGCAACTTTAAGATGTGTGGACTTCAACTCCCAGAATTCCCCACCCAGCATGGCTGGCTGGGGAATTCTGGGAATTGAAGTCCACACATCTTAAAGTGGCCAGGTTTGGACAACACTGCCCTAGATGTTATCCTGGTTTGTCTTATCCCCTTAACATCCTTCTTTATGAACAGCATCTCCTCTTAATGACCCAGTTCACATATTGGACTAAATCATGGTTAAACAGCTGCCTGTTGAATAAGCTACAACTGGCTGGGCTAAGCTACAAACCATAGTTTACACATCCTAGCAGCTGGATTCACACAACACCACTGACTCTGGGGTTACCAATCCCAAAGGTTAGGTTTCCACAAGCTTAGCTAAACTCAAGCCCCCTCATGATGGCTTGTTTTTATTGTATTTAATTTTATGTATAATTAGATTTATATCCCATCTTTATTTTGTGCAAGGCAGCATACATGATGCTCCCACCTCCTATTTCCCCCAACAGCAACCCTGTGGGGTGGTTTGGGCTGAGCAAGAGAGCAACCAGCCCCAAATCTCCTAGTCACTTTTCGTCCCTAAGGGAGGACTAGACCCAATATATATATAAACCAAGCCAGGGTGTCATTTTTGATGTTCTGAAGTACTATTATCCAGTTGATCACAACACAGGAGGAAAGCCCATCGTTGTGCCTCATATAATCAATCAATCAATCAACTTTATCAATTTAGTCTATTGACCATATCAAGTATAAAGGAAATAAAATAAAAAGCCATTGTAAACATACAGCTAAGAATGAGTAAATATAAGTAAAACTGTGATACGAGTTCATATCAAACCGTCACCCCTACACTCAACACCAATCTGGTCTAAATAATCTGTCCTCTTTGTAATTGCCTTTGATATGAAAAGTCCAGTCTTACTGGTAATACGCATGCTCTTGCCCTGTAAAAAGTAGAAAAGTTTCTGTTGGCTGCTCCAGTATTTTTTATTTTTTAAATATAAATCTAAGTGGTCAGTCCTTTCTACCGAGTATAATTTGCAATCAAATAAGATGTGTGCGGTATCTTCAACAGCTGAGGCGCCACAAATACATAGCCTTGTATTATAAAACTAGATGTCCCACATATTATAAAATTAGAAGCATGGCATATTATAAAATTAGACATACCACGTATTATAATTCTAGATGCACTCCATATGATAAAACAAATTCTAAAGAAGCGGTAAACATTGCAACAGATGATATCTACTGAACAGCAATCGCTACCAAGGGCTTCATCCTTTCGTTGAGAGAGAGAGGAAGAAAGGGCCCTCACCAGTGCAGTTTGCTTCATCTGACCAATCCCGGCAGTCATTGTCACCGTCACATTTCCACGAGAGGCGGATGCACATCCCCGAATTGCAGCTGAACTCATCGTTCTGACACTGGTGGGCTTCTGAAAGGAACAGGACAAAATGGTGCAGGGAAAATTCAGATTCAAGCTACATCTATCAGTTAGGCTGACTGGAAACCAAGCATTATGGCTGAGTCTGAAGGAGGGACCCAATAATTTTCTCTTGGGTCTCTCCTAACCCATCCCATTCCCACAGACTTTCTAGAACAATCTCCTTTCTGCAGAAAAGACACAGTTGTGCTTAGGTAACATGTGACAACACCTCAGTGATGTCAACTGGTGAAGAAAGAAGCCAGATGAGGTGGGTTTTTCTGCAGGATTAGTTGAAGCCCTCCTTTACTTCTCCCCCTTGCACAAGCCCTCCTCCTCACCCAGATGTTTGGCCTCCACCCAAGTGATGTATCACAAAATCTAGTAGCACACATAAAATCCACCATGGCAGGAGTCACATCCTGAGTTTACAAACGTGCCTCTTTTCACACAAGGTCCTTCTTGCTTGTTTTCTATGGGGTATCAAGTGCCAGACTATATTCCCCCAGCAAGATAGGTGCAACGCCTGAGACCTGCATGCATCTGTCCTTCTGTATCCATGTCAACAGAGACATTTGGGATGTGTCAAAAGGCCCAGAGATCTATGGCACTTCTGCTGAGCTTACCACAGTGGTTCTCATCGCTACTGTCTCCACAATCATCCTCCAGGTCACACTTATAAGACAGGGGGACACAGGTCCCTGATTCATGGCAGCGGAATTGGGTGTCAGGGTCACACACAGTTGTTGCTGTTAAAACAGGATTCCAACATCATCAACGTGTCATTTTGAGACATCAGCAGCACCATCAACATTAAAGTAGGCCCACCAGGAGTCATTTCAGAGCCACCAGGCCCCCTAGGGTGGACAGGAAGGTCTAATGGAGGAAAGGGTTGAAGGACAACATGTCCAGTTTAAGTTCTGCAGAAACTCCAATGCATCATTTCATCTCTTAAAGACAGAAAAACTCTCCCCAAATTTGTCCACACCCACTTTTAGAATGCCCATGCTGTGTCCTGCAATGTCCAGCACGATCCTCAAATTTCCTTTCCTTAACCCAGTGTTGTCCAAACTTGGCCACTTTAAGATGAGTGGACTTCATTGCTGGCTGGGGAATTCTGGGAGTTGAAGTCCACTCATCTTAAAGTGGTCAAGTTTGGACAACACTGCCTTAACCTGAACAACACCCTAACCAAAAAGGCTGTTAGCCCTTTCCTCACTGTAGATGTGTTGCGTGTCAAAACTGACAACTGTAAACTTCTTTGAAGAGGGGCTGGTTTTGATCATGCACCTATGCAAAGCCTCCCCCGTCCCCCTACAAGTATCCGCATGACTTACGGCAGTTCTTTTCATCACTCATGTCCCCACAGTCATTGTCATTGTCACATTTCCAGATGTTATTAATGCAGTTCCCATTTGAGCATCTGTACTGGTTGGAGAGACAGGTGTTTTCTGGATGCCGGCAACAGAGAGACGCAGGTGAGGAAACCAGCAGAGAGAATCAACAACCATTCAAAAGGAAATACAACCTGAATCTAATGCGTACCACAGCAGCATTTAGCCAACAATCCCAGTTCCCAGCACTGCAAGAAGGCTTCCCAAAAACAGCCTTTGTGGTGAAGAAGCTTCATAACAGCTCTCCAAGATGATGTGTCCAGAGGCTTCACTCAGTGAAGTCCAGGGCGCTTGTAGATGCAATTCAAGATGCTGGTAGTCACTTTTAAAGCTCTTCATGGCTTGTGACTGGGCCACTTATGGGACCAGTTGCTTCTACCTGTGCCACTCGGTCTGGTAAAAGGGGCGTGCTCTGGGTGTTGGCTGGCAGAGCCAAGGAGGAGGGCCTTTTCTGCTGTGGTGCCCAGCTTGTGGAACATCTTTCCATCTAAGGTTACATTAGCCCCGTCCCTGCTGGCCCTGAATGTGTGATAGAGCCCATCTCTTGGCTTTGTTGATGGATATTTTAGGATGCTTGGCAGCTATGTGTTTTTTTATTTTACACGAGGTATCTTATTTGGTTTATCTATGTTATTGTAAGCCACCCAGAGTCACGTTTGTGAGATGGGCGGCTCCATAAATCCAAACAAACAAACAAACAAACAAACAAATAAAGCTTGCAAACCTCTCTTTGGGGCATCTCTAAAAGCATATACGAAATGGAAAATGTGTTTTGTTTCAAATCCGAAGCAAACGCCATGGGTTTCAAATCTGAAGCAAACACATCGCATTCTGGAAGTTCTGCCAAAACACCCCAAATAAGTTGCAATTCTGGTAGAAAGAAAACCTGGATGTTTAGTTATTCTGGGTTTCAGTCCAAACAAAACTGCTGGGGACCCTGGAGATGTTCTGTGGGCAATTCGAACCACTCCTCCCCTCAGCAACTCCCAGCGCCCCATGAACCCACCTGCTTCCCTAACTCTTCCTAGCATCTTCTCTTCCCTTCATCTCTTTCTCCCAACCACTTTCAATGTCTTTGGCTTCTCCCACTTTTTTCTCCCCAGACACTTTTGCCAAGAACAACTGAATCCAGAACAAAACAGCCCTGTTTCATTCCATATCTAACCAAACACTGTCTTGGATCAGAAACAAACCACCACGAACCAACATGAACCGTACATGAACTGTTTTGCACCCCTCCAGAAGACTCTAACAAGGTGTATTAAGGCTGTGTAACAATTCGGAAATTGTTGGGAGGGGGTTAATTGGCCCAGGCAGAAACACAAGGCTACCCTTTGTCTGCAACTCTTTAAACAAGCTGCACCATTTCCCAGGATCCTGCACTGCCTCATGATCCTGGAGAAAAGATGCAGATGCTTTCAAGGGGTTCCATTTGCATCCTCACGCACTCAGAAGCACTTTTCTGGCATCCAGTCCGAGATAATGCATAACAGCATCCAGATATATTCCTCACCTTCTTTGACGCAGGTGCCATTCTTCAAGTGATAGTTGGGTGGACAATCGCATCTCACCTCCCCTGATGAAAGCATATGGCTGGAGACCCCGTCGGGGCATCTGCAGCTCTGGTTATTGTTAGCCCTGGGCAAACACAGCAGGCTGCACGGCTTGTCCATGCACGCATTCTCTCCTGTCCGGAGGGGAGAAGGAGAAGGAAGGGACTTTGTAAACCAAGCTTCAGGAGAACATGTTGCCTTCAAGAGTTGCCACTGAAGTATCGTTTTTAATTATACTCAAAAGGGAAAATTATTTCCTTCAGGGGGGAAAAAGTTCATATTCATTGCAACTGATAATCTTAATTAACCTTCAGTGAAATCAATATCAGCTTTTATCCCTTGCTCTGTTAATTTTTGGGGCCCGTGGCATAATAGTCAGAAGCTAAATAATGCCCTGAAGTTTATGGAAGAAAGTTAGAAAGCCGTAACCAAAGAATGTCAGCAACTACTATGATTCAAGCCCTATGCATAGAAACAATTCTTAAATTTTCTTCTGTTTCTTTTTCTTTTCTGTTTCTGCTCTACAAAACAGACTATTGGTCCTTTCTTTTGAGCAGGCTGGTCTATTTCCATCTGTAAAGGAATTCTATGGGCCTGGAAACCAGAATAGATGTTTGCGAAATATTGCCGAACAAGAACAGATGGACATTCCATTCATAGCTTCTAAAATGAAACCAAGCTTCCTCATAAGTCAAGAGACAGTTAGAAAGAAGATCATGGTCATCAAGGAGGCCCCTCCTTAACATACTTATTAATAAATGGGGGCTAATATACACAAATTCCAAGATTCTATAACCTAACCCCCTTTTCTTTCAATAAATCTGACTGTGAGAATCAACCTTTCTTGGTTTTAATGGCCAAGTGCTAGGGACTTGACACCATCTTAATGTTGTTGCTTTGGAATTAATGTAAACTGCCTGCATCTATTGATTTGGGAGGATATAAGTTATATCATAAACAAATTAAACACCTACACACATCCAAAGTTCTAACAATTCAATAAAACTACAGCCCAAGAGCAAAGGAGTAAGAACAGTCTTCCTCAAGGTGATTCTTCACAGGAATAGTGGACTACAATACCATTTCAACTGGAGGTGATGGAAGTTGTAATCTGTATGAGAGGGCATCAGGTTAGGGAAGCTGTGTTTCCAAATAGGGTTCCTAGCACTGTGTCTGCTGTAAGACAGAGCTCAGACTTCAGCAGCAGCCCGCTGGGAAGAACTCACACCATTCATCAAGTTTCCAAACAACTGAAATTTAGAGCCTCCTGTCCCTGCCATATTCTGCATCTCTCCCCAGAATCACTTTATTGCTGTCAGGTTCAGCCCAAGAATCACATGAGAGAGTCCAGAAATCAGCTCAGCTTCTTTATTAGCTTGCACCTAATAGACAGAATCTCACCAGACTAACTTTAATTCCCCAACAAGAGCAACTATAACCATCAAGCCCTTAGGGAAGGGCCAGTTTCTTCCTCCTTACTTTCACACAGTCCAGCTGGGGGCTGAGGAGATGCTTGGAATGTCACTCCCCCTGCCTGTAACCTTGAAGCTCCCTTCCAGAATCCTCCCCACTCATGCCTTCCATCACAATTGCCTACATATCCACAAATGAGAGTATTAATGCATATTACCTTCCACTGAAGCCCTTCAAACTTGAAATATGGAATTACATACAATTTAAGTCTGGTTCTTAACATTCAAGGGAGCTGTGGCAGAGAATTAAAGGCCACATTTCTTGGTGGCCCAGAAATACCTGCGGTCTTTCCATGGTAGAAGATTTTCATGTCCATCACACCATTCAGATGGTCAACCAGTGTCTCCATTCTGGCCCCATTATGCTTGGAGGCTCTGAAAATGCTCAATTGCGACCAATCATTCCAATAGATTTCATTCTGGGAAGAAAAATAAAGCAAACCTTCACTCTTTTAAACATTCAGTGGAGGACCAGACATGGAGGTAGATGAAAGACAGAACCATACAAGCAAACCGTGCTAATTTTGCAAATGCTTAGCGATAATGCTTAACCTCTATTAAATTCATAATTCACATATATGAGTTGGCTTCACATGCAACATTAAGCCAAGATCATACCTCACATTCAAGCTATGACATGAGTAATTATGCTAGTGCATACAACCCCTCTTGCTCCTGCTTTGATCTGTACAAGCAAGTAAACAAGCCAGGATGGACAGCTGTGCTCTGCCTCACACTCATAGTGGTTCTGAGGGTTAGTGATAAGCTGCCTGGAGATGATGGGAGTTGAAGTCCAATATGTCTGGCCAAATTAGTCTGACTTGGGAAGCTAAGCAGGGTTGAGCTGGTTAGGACTTTTAGAAAACCCAGAACTGTAAGTTAGAGTGGGAAATTTTAAAAAATTCTAGAAGAAGGACCTTGGTTTCATCCTATTGGCAAGAAAGCGACATGGATGTGTCCATAAAGGCACTAGGAGTCAAACACAACTCTTTTTAACACCTAGAGGGTACTAGATTGATAATGCCTGCTCTATCGTAGATGTTCCAGAAGTACCTTAAACACAGCAATTGCATAGGGGTGGGGAAGACTATCCAAGATGACTGATCTCTGCATGCCGTTGAAGTCAACCCTCTCAATCCTGTCCATGTAGGCCTCCGTCCAGTAGATCCAATGATCATCCACTGAAATCCCATTTGGCCACTTCACTCCCTCGGAGACAATGCAAGAAGCAGAGGAGCCATCCATTTCACTTCGATAAATACCAGGCCGGAAATCCCCCCAGTCTGTCCAGAACATCAGTCTGGGAATGTAAGTCATCACAAACAAGAGATACAAGAAAAACATGAGACTTAAGTCAGGCCTGAACTAAGACCGAATGTATCTCTCCTGGTTATTTTAGGGATTTTTTTCAACATACAGAAGTCTCAAGATATGAGATTCAGCTTTCTGGATGATTGCTTTGGGGCCCTGGCTGCAAGTCCTCTGAAGCCAAAGAGAAAACAAACAAGATCAGGGGATATGACTAGTTAGTGACTGAAGAAAAACCCAGTCTTTACAGAAGACACCTTCTCCTGCTTTTGCTCTTCTACTGTTTGTTGCTGTTTCTATTTGGATGTTCATCTTCTTGAATGTTACCCACCAATCTGAAGTTGAGAGGTCTTCTTCAAGGGAGGTTTTTTAGATTTGCTCTTAGCTTGGCCTTAGGGCTAAGATTAAGCATACAGGTAGTCCTCGTTTAGTAACCACAATTGGGACCAGCAACTCGGTCATTAAGGGAAGTGAAACCGCAACTATGCTTACGATCTTACATCAGCTTTCCTTTGCTTCACAGGTCATTAATGTGAGGATTGGTCATAAAATTACTTTTTCATCACCATCATAACTGCGAACGGTCACTAAACAAGGACTACCTATAGTGGAATTCCCTGATGGTTCAGATAAATTTAAGCAAGAAGGATGCAAGCTTGAATTCTTGCAAAATTTCAGCTAGGACAGCTGCTTTGTAATTTCAGTCAACACAGGACAGAACACAGGGTGGGAATGGATGTTTGTGGTGTGTTCAGTGTGCTGGAACACTGAGAATCTAAATCTAATTTGTGTCAGGATGAGTCAAACTATCGAGAACAACCATGAACCCTGGACAGGAAACAGAAACTGAAACTCCTCTGAAGTTGACTTTTTTCTACAAACAAATTTCTGCCAGATTGCCCAGGCCATGGGGGTGGAGGGGAGAATGTGCTGTTCCCCCCTCCCCAAATATGAATTTTATACTTTGCATAAATGGGTTTCATTCTTGCCCTTGGATCTTCATCCTCAAAGTTACCCTGTGAAACTGCCCACAGGGGCTGTCCCTTTCAAGCCTTAAGAGGAAGCACTCAAAGCCTTCCTACTTACCCTTCTTTGGGCACCAGAGTTAGGGCCCGGGGTCGCTCAAGGACTGAGGAGTTTAAAATGGTAAGACGCAAGTCCCCGTCTGGGTTGGCAACCTGTGTGAAGACCACAAATTCGAGTACTATGACTATTATCATTACTGACCCACTAGGAGGCACTACACGGTTGGTTTCGTCCTTGCTGGAATTTATCAGGCATGGGTAGTCCCATAGGTTATTATTTATCTTATTTTTTGTATGTCCAACCTAAGGAGGGTTGACCAGCTCCAATGAATTTCTGAAGAATTCCAACAAGAACAAAACACGTCAGTATTGATAGCCACTGTAATACAATACAGAATGATACAACACCCCACTCTGGGGGAAGGTCTTGAGGCCTCTAGCATGAGGGCCAGTCAAATTAACACTTGTAGCTCTCTAGTCTGAGAGTGAAAACAAAAAAGGAAGGTGTACCAACCATAGCATCTATGCTTACACTATCTGCTGTCCTGGGCAGTGTCAGTACCACAAGGACTGGAATCTAGCCCATATTATACCAAGCCACTGTGATTTGCAAACCATGGTTTATTGTCTCAGCTTGATGTACAAATGCGGCCTGTTATGAATAATTCAGTAAACTATGTTTAAAACAAGCCACCACTTAGCACACACAATGTGAATCCGGTTCTTGTTTCTTTCTTTGGCTTCATTTAGAAGCCAAAGGAAGCTATTCTCATCTTGCTAACGCTAATGATTTGTATTATGTTAATGCAAAGCCCCAGCAGGCAGTCAATAAATCCAGATTTATTTTCTCCCCACCCACACCTTAGAACTGCCAAGGGCAAAGACAAGGTTAATTAGAAGTAATTAACCCCCATTGTGCAAGCCCTTTTACATCTGTCCTCTGCCACCAACTCTGTTGCTATAGAGGACACAAATCCCAAATACACACAGCAAAAGTTCAAGAAATTGGCTTTCCTCAGTGGGAAGGATCATCTACGCCAGAGTTTCCCAACCTTGGCAACTTTAAGATGTCTGGATTTCAACTCAGAAGAATTCCCTAGCCAGCCATGCTGGCTAGGGAATTCTGGGAGTTGAAGTCCAGACATCTTAAACTTGCTAAGGTTGAGAAACACTGATCTGTGCTCCGTATTTGGGGTGGAGCTCTGCTTGAGTGATAGGCTCCCTTCTTGAGTTCCTGGCTTGTTTCCTACAAGCAGAAAGAGGCATACCTCAATTTTGGGAATGCCGGCATTCACCCAGTAGAGCAGCTGACTGATGGGTTCGAAGGCCAACGCTTCAACAGTCTCCAGGCCAGTGCCAATGATAACTTCCTGCCCAGAACTTCCGTTGAGACACAGGCGCTGAAAATAAGCACAATGGATCTGAGCCATCAAAGAAGTCAACTGCCAGGTCTGATGCCAGCAAAACCCAAGAGGGAATCCCTAAAGCTAAGACCAGCAGGATAGGAACAAGTGGTGGAGAACGTCCACTGACTTCACAGCCTCTAGACGTCTTAAGACTGCACCTCCCAGAACTTCCAGCCATTACTGGTGCTCAAGTTAGAAGAGGTTGCAGTAACACCTGGAGGCTTTTCCTTCTGGGTCAACTACAGAAAGCAACAAACACCCACATTTTTCTTTATATCCCACTTTTTCTCTACCACCCAGTTCCAGATGGATACAGGAGATCTTTGGAGGAAGTATCAGAATTAGGAGGAATTATCTAAATGAGAGAGAGATGCCTGCAAATCTGACACCAGATTTCTTCATTTGTGTTGGAGGAACAAGCTAAAAAAAATCTTGCATTTCCAACATTTCCCCAAGAACTTTTCCTGTCTCATTGAAACCTGAGTAAGTGACTTTGAGCCAGCCCCCAAACTCAATGGGACTAAACCCCCATCTAAATAGAAGCCATTATCTGAAACAGAAGGCTTGATTTCCTGCTCTGTCAATCTTCTTTCCTTACTAACCCTCCTCTCCACTCTCTTAAAAACAGTCTTGCCAATTTTCCCCTGGCACAGAATTTTCTTCCTTTGGGATGTCCAAGAAATCAGAAACTGGAACAAAAAAGCCCATTGGAGTCACGGCCCTCTTGTGTCCCACCTCAACAAACCTCAAAATGCCTTGAGAGTTTTGTTCCAACCTCAGAACAAAGCTTCCAGAAAGACATGTTCCGTTTCGAGCTTGAAATGTTCAAAATAGTCTGTTCCTAACCCAAAACAGACTAGTTTGAGATTGTTTGCTATGTCCAGAACTTCCTGAAAAGGCCAAGTTTTGTTCTACCCTTGAAACAAAACTTAGAGAACACTTCCTTTGGGTTTTCAGCTTGGAAAACCTGAAAAACAGCTGCTTAGGGTTTACAATGTGTTGCATGCTTTCTTCTTCAGCCACCTTCAAATCCAGTGGCAAGGTAGAATTACCTTGCAACAAAGGAGCCCATGCAAGTCACTAACCTGGATAATGTCAAGAGTCACATCAGCCCAGTATAGGCAGTTATGGTTGTAATCAAAGTCAAGGGCCACAGCCCCACGCAGCCCGGTCAGAGGCAACTCTTCACTGAGACCAGAGGAGAGATCGTACCGGTGGATGGCGTACCTTGTCGAGTACAAGATGAACTCATTCTCCTCTGCAGAAAAATTGGCCAACCAATGTTTTGAACCAGAAATTTTACATTCGGGAAGGAGCATTTACTGAGATCTAATGTCCTAAAGGGATGACTGTGAAGATTCTGCTTCTATAGCATCATTTCTAGCTGATGTAAAGACTGAAAAGTTTTTATTTTCCTCCAAAAAATGGCTAAGATGTAAGCATAACCAAGCAAACTTTTTTTTAACCATATGCTACATTGTCAAGTACCCATTTTTCACCCCCAATACGTATTTTTATTTTAAGAAAAGGAGGAACCCTCCTTCCTATCTTGCAGTGTTTGTCATTTGGACAATTTTAAGTCCTTTTTATTTCAACTAATTTTAATTTCTTTTTTTAAAAAATGTTGCCTGAATGATGCAGTAGACGTTTCCCAATCATTTAATCAAAGCTACTGATCAACTGTCTTAGCAGGCAACAACCCCTGGTCTGTTTTGGCTGATCTCAAAAGAATGAAGCACATGTTTATTAGTTAGCAGGAGTCAAGCTTAACTCAAGGGAGACTTTATCTTGCTGATCTACATACCCCACAACTTTGATTAATACTATTTCTGCAACAAGAGCCTCCAGCCCTGACTTACCTGCTAATGGACAGGGTACAGATTCCCCTTCTAACCGGGCCTCTATGTCACCCCCAGAACACGTGTCCCCTGATATCTTGCGGTAACTAACATCAATAAAACAGAGAGTTTTGTCAGAAATACCACGGCTGCAACCTGAGTGCCCTTATCAGTTTAACAGCACTGGGAATAGGCTCTCTTACCCTACGTAGATGACAAATTATTTTCTGCAACCTGTTTGGATTTTAAAGGGCATCAGCGCCCTACAAAAAGTTTTTGCAGGTAATACAACAATTAATTGCATTAGCTTCTGCAGATAGGTGGGAAGAGATAACACGTGCATTGTAACACAGCGACACAAATCCCAACCCTTCCATACCTGCATGCAATGTTGTAATGCAAGTGGGAAAAGGCAGACCCTGAGACATGGCTCATGTTTCACCATTTTGGTGTCATCGTGGTTAGGAATGGATTTGTTTGATTTACGTCCTGCTTTTTCTCTAACAACTCCATCTGGACACTGCTCTTTTTCCAGTCTTATTCCACAATGATCCCGTGAGGTAGGCCGATCTGAGAAAGAGAGACTGGCCCAAGACAGTGAGCTCCAGGGCTGAGGCTGGACTTGAACCCAAGCCCTACTTTTTCTCATCATCTCAAAGCTGTATTGGCACAACATGCTAACCTCAGTTAGGCTTAAATTTGATTAAACATTTCTGTGGCTTAGCACATAGGGTGAGCTCAGATCACTTGATTAATGGGTTAATTCATAGCTAGCTTAATTATGTTGTGTGAATGCAGGCAACGCGCTAGTGTTACCCTCCCCACTTTAAGGATAAATTACAATCATCTTCTGAATACAGGTAATTGCAATTATAATTGCTGCTTTTCTGACAAGCTTTAAGAAAAGCCTAGAATCCTTTTTTTTTTCACCTTAACTTCTCCTCTACAGAAGCTCTTTTAGCCAATTATCTCGATTTTATGTCAATACCATGTTTTATGTGCTGTTTTGACTTCAATTTTCATCTTGGTTTGACTACATTATCGGGAGATTATTTATTGTTTTACAACGCTTTTAATTCTTTTATTACGTTTAATTTACTTAATTGCCTGTGACATACAGGAATGTATCCTGTTCAGATAAAACTATCTAGACCAGGATTCCTCAACCTTGGCGGCTTGAAGATGTGTGGACTTCAACTCCCAGAATTCCCCAGCCAGCCATGCTGGCTGGGGAATTCTGGGAGTTGAAGTCCACACATCTTCAAGTCACCAAGGTTGAGGAACCCTGATCTAGACGGTCACTAGCACGCAGTTATCTCCACCTCAGTAAATCATTCCTTTTTTAGAACAGAACTTTATCTTGAAGATTATATTTCTGCTTCTCTCAAAAATCTTTGCAAGCAAGCACGATCAACCTTGCCCCAGCCCACGTGACCTACCCCCGTGTCTTCTTGTAAGTTGATCCAACCGGGCATGGCACCAGAGGAGAAAAAGATCTGCCGCCAAACTCAGGATCCGGAATGCACACTTCTAACGACAGGTCCTCGCTTAGCTTGAAGCCGAAATCGCTAAAAGAAAAGGAGGAGAGCAAAGCATAATATTTCTTCTAGTGGTTGTTGTAATGAACTGCCCGCCTTACCAGGTAGACCAGATAGGAATCAGAGCCAGATGAGCTCATTCTACTTTACTGTAAAGCTACATCGACAGAATCTTGCAAGTCTGAAAGTGTAATTCTTCCCCCCATCTCTGCCGGTCTCCTTTACAGCCCAAGAAACTAGGGAGGGTCTCTCCTGAGCCTTTTGCCCCACCCAATATCCAGCTGCAGGCTATGCTGTCTGTTATCTGACTGTTCCCTTAGCAGCATCTCTTGGCCTGTCTCCCAAGGTCTTTCCCACATACCATTACAAGCACATTTGTTTCAAACGCCAGGAGAGCAAGTATTCAGGAACTTTTTTTTTTTGTCTGCGCTCAGTCATGGCTGACCCTGCAGTGACTGCTTTTGGACAAGTCCTTTGCAGTTTTCAAGGCAACTGTTTTTCGGAAGTGGTTTGCCAGAGCCTCCTTCCTAGGGCAGAGCCCAGCTGGCGAGCGCAGGAGGCGGGGTTTCCGTTGCTTAGCGCCCTTTTCGGGCGCACGCGGTTTTTCGCGCTTACCGGCAACTACTCCCCACTCCTTTTTTTGCAAGGCACCACGCCAGCATTTTTCCTCCCACCGGAGTGAGAGTCCCCATTTATCTACTCACGTAAGTTTTTTTTTCGAACTGTTGGGTTGACAGGAACTGGGGGGAGGAAACAGGAGCTCACCCTGTTTAACGCGAAGGCTGGACTCGAACCGCCGAAGCGTCAGCCATTTCTGGCCGGCAACTTTCGGCGTCATTAAGCTGCTGCGCCACCGCGTCCCCCATTCAGGAACTGCAAGCAGTTAAATAGGAGTATCACCCGCAGAGCACCCAAGGGCATCTATACAGGTTCAGAGGGCACCCATAACTGTGCAACCATGTGTTGCACTGCATGTAAAAAAAGGCGACAGGTCTTCGCTCACACAGTCACGGCTACTGTCTTGACTTCTGTCCCTCCATTTTATGGCAGCAGAGGTAGACGGATTAAATAAGGAAAGGGTTAGGATTAACCCTCTTTCTTGCGTACCTTTCTTCAACCCTAACCAGCTCCATCTCAGCATGGGAGGGGAGTTGTGAAGATGACCAGTTTGATTTTTCATTGGCTGCCTGAAGTCTGCCCTGGGGGGGGGGCGGGCGGTTATAATGCAAACTGGACAGAACCAGGATTTTGTGATTATGTTTTCCTTGATTTCTGAGGGCTGGTGGCTGGTTTTCTTTGGTTTATAAATTGTGACATCTAGGGGGGGAGTGTCAACCCACAGTGGCAGGAAAGCATGACTACAATTTCTAGAAAATGGGGGGAAAGGCAGTTTCAGGTGCATAAGAAGGGAATTTAAAATCTTTACGGCGGTCTAAGGTAGCCCATTTCCTGACCTCCGATCTCTAGTTGACCACTGCTTACAATTAATACTAAAGGAGAGGATATATGAAACTAAGTAAATTTAGGGAATACACAATGGGTATTAAACTAGACACATAAGGAATTCACACCCCCCCCTTCCCATGGCCTAACAAAATTTACCCATGGTTTCACTCTCCAAGTAGATTGGGAATTATGGTTGCTGCAGTCCCACACATCTAGATGGCCCCAACAGAGAGGTTGACTCCACCTTGAGTATCCTCAACCTCCAACATTTTTCTCAACTGCAACTCACCAGAGACCTCGACTTACCATTCATAGTCTTCCCTCGTGCAAGAACAATTGGAGACCAGGAATGGCCGATCAAAATCTTCCCCGTTGAAGCAAGTGGCATGAGGAGTTCGCCTTTTGAAGACCGTCTTGTGCCCCAGGAGACACTCATTCCCACGTTCATCGGAGGGGGACCACAGCTTATAATCATTTTCCGTACAAGGCACCCCTAGGAAATCAGCAGTGGGGTTGGGTTATTTTTTAAGTGGTGGGGGGAGCAGGGAAAGGAAAACCATGCCATGCTACAAAGACAAGCTTTTGCCTACACTGAACTTGTCAGTGTAACAAATGCCACAGGAGGTCAACTCTTTGACTTACCGAGGACATCAGTGGTATTGATCTGCAGAATCAGCCAACTGTGCCCATTTTCTTTGTAGGATCCAAAGATAGTAAAGATGGTGCTTTTTTCCCCAGGTTCTGTCAACAGGCCATAAACAAAGACAGGCTTTTCCGAGAACGTGAAGGTTTTCCAGGTTTCTCCTTCGTTCGTGCTGTACCTACGCAGAAAGAATGGCAAGGATGCATCGACCACCACCTTGGTCTCAGTCATGCTCCAATCCAGCAACTTTTGCTTCTGATAGCCCCTGTTTCTTGCTAATTGCCCCTAAGTTCAGGATATAGCCAGTGATGCAAGAACTATGAGCTGATTTTCTTTTTTGTTTCCTGTTGGAAGACAGGTAAGTTGTTTCAAGGCACACTGGGCCCATCAAGACCTGCAGTGACATTACGTGCCTGTTTTACCCCTCTCGATCTGAAACCTGAAAAATTATGTTCCTGGAAATTGAAAACTTGCTGCCAAATTTCAGCAGTACATTCTGGGGGATGGTGGGGGGCTGTGAAATGGAATTGGGGTGCAAATTGCCCACCCTTGCAATACAGGCTAAAACTGAACCAGGGCAAGGCCCTTCAAGGCCCCTGACAAAAGGGAAATCCAACCAACGCAGAGGCCTTTTACGTTCCATTCATCTCCATCTCTTCCCCAAAAGCCAGCAGAAGTTGTTCTGGCTGAGATTTGACTCCTGTTCAAAGCTAACAGTAATTTTTTGGCTTGTAATAAAGCTTAAAACTAAAATTGAGGACCACCACAATCTTGGTGTCACCATCAAAAAGTTACCCTCATGCATGTTTTGAAAACCACCTCAAGGACTTTCCGGAAGCTTTTCAAAGTGCATTATTAAGGAGACTGGGTCAGAGATCTGCTGTCTCTTTCAATCATCTCCCACAGTTTCTTCCTTACTGGAGGCTGGAAAGGGGAGGTGATTGGGGCTTCTTCCTACAAACGCTGTATTTCAAATCTGAGTTTCAAATTAGATTGCTCATTTGGACATGAACCCAATCTGCTGGAAACTTTGGCTATAGGGACTTAAGTGCAATTGACCCTCAAAAGAAGTGGTTTCATTTCTCAGGTCTTCAAATTCTCCACCTAGAAAGATTTAGATAATGAATATCAAGATTCCTTTTCCATTCTCTCAGGTGGCTTAAAGCAAATCTGGTGGAAGATAAATTATCCCGATTTATGACTCTGCTAGCTCAGGCAGAATTGTTGGTAGCCTTACTTACTTCAGCTGGTTGGTTTCTGCCCCCTGCGCCACGGCCATGAGGATGCCTCCGTGGTCTCCCCAAGAATAATAATGGGGCCCGGACAGGACCTGAGAGAGGAAGCAAACAAAGGCACTGGTCCAGGATTGCCATGGCACGTTTCAGATGAGTATTGTGTACCAAGAGAGAAATATAAACACGCATGCACAGGTAAATTCATAGGGCATTCTGAAAGTCAACATCCATGTTCCTGCTTGCTCTAAGAAATCCATCCAAGGCTGATTCTAATTGCCATTTTTCCCATCAATGCATCATGCAACTGGAACTCCTCCTCTCTGAAAAGTTAAGCAAAACTGGATATATGTTCAAATGTTCCAGAAACCCACTGTTTCCTCAAGTCTAATACATCTGGAAAGCACCAGATAAGGAAAAAGCCAAGCTAAGCTCTTGGCACCTTCAGTTTTGGCTGGTGGAAATCAGAAGATCTAGATGTTAGGATTTTCTGCTTATCCAGATGTCTTGGACTCGATTTCAGCTGGAAGCCCCAGTACTTGACAGCCGTAACGCACGAGGGAGTAATCAGTTGCTCCCAGACGTTTTTGCATTTGGTGAGCCCAGAGGCCAAGCAAGAAAAAAAAAATCCCTGCCTTCTGTTCGCTGCCTTCCTCTTCGCAGACTCGGCGAGAGCCAAACCAAACCCGCACCGCCCCCAAAGAGGAAGGGGAGGTGGCTCTGTTCACAGCATTTAAACCCTTTGCAGATGTCGGAATGCAGGCTCGGACTAGCACCATCTGATCAGCCCTTCCGCAAAGCCCGTAGCCGAGCAGGCCACCCAAACAGCCAAGGGCGCTTGCAGGGATGGGAGCCAAGCCCCACTGGGAAGGCAGCTGGCCAAACCCTTTTGGCTGCTCACCCTGCGCTCTCCCCTCCCTCCCTTGCCAAAGATCAGATCATCCCCATACACGTGGGTTAGCGTTTTGCCAAAGCAAACCTAGGACACAGATGCAGGCAAGGAAAGGACAACGAACTCCGTTCCCCATAAACGGGCAGCAGTGTTGCTTCCCAACTGGAAGAGGGTTGGGCCTGATTCATCAGCCTAGAGGTGCTGCGATCCGGGCCTGCACGAAAGTGCAGATCCGCCAAACCCAGATCCACTGGGTTATAAAAGGCATGGAGTTGCTGCCCTGATTGCAATTCATGCACATTCTTTTACTGGTTTTCTAAACCAAGCCGCGAGGGTGAAAGAGGCGCTGGAGTTTAAGCCTAGCGTCAGTTAATGTCTTGGTTTGACCAGACTAAAAGAAACAACCAGGATAGTTTCTACAACCCTAGGCAACACAGTTTTGGTTATGCCAGCTGGGGATGATGGGAGTGGTGGGTCAAAGCGTCAGGAAGGGGCAAGGTCAGGAGAAAGGTAGTGAACAAGGACCTACTTGCATGGCCCTGCTTGGAAATCAAATGAAAACAGAGCCAACATTCCCCATTGCGTTTGCTCTGGTGGAACCTGCTGAGCCCCAGAAACACAAGGTTGAGGCATCGTCAGCTGCGGCGCAGCTCTTTTCCCAGTGTTTAAATGCCTCCTGAGCTACAGGAATGCCCCCTGCCCCAGAAGAGGGCCTGGTATTTCCTTACCTCCTGCCATCTGACACCAGCACTGCTGGAAATGTACACATTCATTTTACTCGCCATGTTCTTCCCCACAGAACCTACAAAGAGAAGCACATGAATCTTGGAGTGATTCTTTTGCTTGTAATCTGTGAATGCCTCAAGACGGTGCCCATGGCTACAAAACAGAAATTTAACATTTAGGGGTATGGGGTAGGCCGATTTACCATCCCCAAGTCTGTCTCACCGGCACACAGACCAAACTGAATCAGGGCAAAAGAGACTGATTGGATGAAGACACACAACGGAGCCTTTCTCTATTCCCAGTTCTCTAAGCTACATGATCACTGAGCTAAGGAAAGTAACTGTGCAGGAGAGACACAGTACAGGAACTATGGCTGAGAAATCACTAATTCACTTTATGACCCATAAACTTCTAACAACCTTTCTACTCATCAGGGCAGAGCCAGCCAACTTTTCAACAGGCACCACTGTGTGATGTCCGTGGCAGGACAGGCTGCAATTTAAAAAGAAAAAAAGAAATTAAAAGGGTCCAAATCTTGCGAGACTTTGACCATCTCCCCTTCAAGACCTTGATGGCCTCCTGAGATCTCTGGAGGCAACGCTGATATCTCAACAAGATTTGGCACTTGTGAGATAAGAGTCCTTTTCATTTTCATTAATTTTTTAATGTACAGATTGGGGATTCTGTGGGTGCCTGTGAGGGACCACCTGGGTGCTGCAATGCACGGCAGATCCAGGTTGCCAACTTCTGATCTAAGAAGTTTCTTCTCGATGTTTACCCAACGCTGAGCATGACCCCCTAAAATGGTGCAGGACATCTAGTGGCCAGAGAGAAAGCAAGATGAAGTTATCCTCAATTGACATTGTGCTTTTACCATCAACCAGCCAGATTTGGGGGGAGGGGAGCAAGAGGATCAAAGCAAACCAAGCAAAAACAATGTTCTACCTGTTGCAATGATCAGCCCTGGAGCAGATTCTTTGGATAAGATGGGCATCCTGCGCAACTGGAAGTTGAGGAGCTGGCTCAGTCGTTGGGCCAAGTGAAGGGAACAACCCAAAGAAAGCTGGTGAAGATGAAACAGAAACATCACTTGCCTTGTCCTACCAAGAAAGCTGCATTAACCATTCTGCAATCTGTGTGTGTTATCAAGGGCCCTCTTGAAAAAACACAAGGCAGTTCCAAAAACCTGCAGCTAATTCCTGCTCACAGGCATTTATGTGTTTTCAGCACACGTAGTTTCAGTTGCATGCTGAAAAAATGCACCACCCTTTTGGCAAGGAGCACAAGTGTTGCTAAAACATCCTTTCCAAGCGGGTACATGTTTAGAAGTAATCAATTGAATCGTTAAAGGGTATCACAACTGCCTCGGCCAACATTCCTCATGCCTCGTGGAAAATTCGCACAGCATTTGTCTGCACAGAAGAATGGTGCATGTGTCCCAAACAATATGACCAAATTTCCCAGTCTATGTGCATATGTTCCAACAGGCCTCATATGCCTATGTATTCTTCATCTACTGCATTGACAATAAGCATTGGAGTCAACATCTGTCATGGTCTGGAGAATGACCTTGGGAGACAGGAGGGAGAGCCGCAGGCTGGACAACCGGCGCATAAAAGGTATCTCATGCCACAGAAGAAAAAGGGGCATGGGAAGTGTTTCAGAAGGGACCCTCCCTAGTTTTCCGGAGAATAAAAGGAAAAGAGGGAAGAAATACTTTCAGTCTTGCAAGATTCTGTTAACAGAGCTAGTACTCCTGGTTGTGCTTCTTGTCTGGACTACCTCGCAGGGCTAACATCAATCTTGCAAAACTGAAAGTATTTCTCCCTCCTTTCCTTTTATTCTCCAGAAAAGCAGGAAGACTCCCTTCTGAAACGTTTCCCATTCCCTCCCTCCTTCTCTGGGCTGAGATGACTTTTACATGGCAGTTGTGCAGCCTGGGGCTCTCCCTCTGGTCTCCCAAGGTCATTCCCACAGGCCATTACAACATCAGAGTAGGACGAGAGCTATTTTCAGCAGAATTTCTAGGAGAAAAGTACTCAAGGTTCTTTCCTGGAGGGTCCCTCAGACATTGTTCGGCTGATTAGTAGGGCGGAGAACCGGGAGAAAAGGTTACACTCACAGCCCACTTCTCACTGCAGTTCAGCTGACTGGCTGCACAGACGCTGCAGACTGCATAAATTTAGATTTGCATCTGCCCAGATGTGCAAGCACAAGTTCCGGGAGAGAAAGTGACAGCCTGTTGTTCAAAAAGTACACATACTCATGGGAGAACATGCACACGATCCAGAAAATTGGCCGTGCACTGCTGCTTGCGCATCCCAACGATGACCAACAACAAAAAAATAGTCTCACCGTTGTGTGATCTCCCCAAACAGCGCCTACTTTTAGAACTCGAGTGAAGCTTAACCAGGACCCAAGAATGCAATGAGCGATCCAAAAGCCTTTAGACAGGCAGCGTCATTCCTTTGGATGTCGGCATCATTACCTCACAATTTATCTTTTCGCCATAGTGAGTATACTCTGGAGGCTGGAGAAATTCCCAAGTCCCACCTTTGTCGAAGGTGATGACCGAGCGCATGTTCTCGTCGCT
Source organism: Python bivittatus (assembly GCF_059951505.1). Lineage (NCBI taxonomy): Eukaryota > Metazoa > Chordata > Lepidosauria > Squamata > Pythonidae > Python > Python bivittatus. Next base: position 4,525,986 of record NW_028277052.1, on the reverse strand, counting down.
GAACGAGCCGTTGATCAGGGTGGTGATATAGACCCCCGGAATGCCCTCAACGCGGTGGAAGTCTGCAAAAGGCTCGCTTGCGAAGTATCTGCCAAAAGAAGAGCTTATTCGCCAAAGACCCAGCAGCCCTTCAAGGTGGGCCAGATCAGGAAACAGACCTTGCGAGAAATACTGGAACTCTACTGATACAGGTTATAACAACAGAATCTTGAAAGCCCAACAGTGTTTCCCCTTCCCTTCCTCCAATACGAAAGAGAGTCAAGACGGGGCATTCTTGAGTATCTTCCTCACCCTCTCCTGTTTTCCTGGGCTAAATGCATGACTTCCTAGTGGCTGCCGTGTGTCTTCTTCGAGGCTATCTCCGTTCTCTACCTTATCCATGGTGGGGGGAAATGCAAAGCACCTAAAAATCACAGCTGCTGCAGCAGTGTCCCCCAGTCGAGCTATTTTTTTTTTTAAAAAAAGCTACCTCTATTAAATTGAACTTCCCAAAGAAGCTCCTGCCATTTGCCTCGCTCACTTCCTCCCACAAAAGGCTGCATCATTTCAAGTCCTTCTGCAGCCCAGGGATGCAGCTTTGCTTTCATGGTGCAAGCCAGGCCTGGCTTTAGAAGGATTCAGAAGGGTCCCTATCAGCCCTGCGAGGTAGGCCAGGTCAGGAAACAGACATGGCGAGAAATACTGGAACTCTATTTTACTGATTCAGGTCATGATAACAGCAGACCTGGCTCTGCCAACAGGCGTGGGCATGAGGAGGAGTAACCAACCCTTGGAATGGCTGGCACCTTGAAAATGCCCCCTTGGGATAACAACGGTCACTTACCATCAGTTGCCTTGGCAATGTTATTTATTCATGAACATTGGTTTATTGTATTTTAATCAGTATGTTAAGCAGTATTTATTTTTGTTTTTGCTATAATCTGCCCAACGTCACTCATTGAGTGAGATGGGCGGTGACTAAATTTGAATTGTAAATCAATAAATCAATAAATCTTGAAAGCCTGACAGCATTTCCCCTTTCCTCCCACTTAAACCCAAAAGAGTCAAGGCAGGGCAACGATCTCAGCAGACTTCTCCGAGGTAATCTTTGCAGCTCTCTACAGCACCCCCCCAATTCGAAAAAGTAGGTGGGGTACAGGAAGAAAATTGATGGGATGAAAACACAGTGCTGTGTTGTGTTAGGCTATGCGACGCTATCTTATTTATGTTGGTGTCCTGCTTCTCGTTTTAAAAACCCCAGGATGGTTTGCAATAAAATTTGGACCATTAAAACTCAGCTAAAACAACTGACAAAAGCATGCATTAAAACACTGCATAAATGTCCAAAATAAAATAAGCAGTAAAATAAACCATAGCAGAGTAATAGCAGTAATAAAGGGTTGAGAACATGGCAACTATGCAACGTGTAATTAAAAAGGAGAAAAATGCCTTTGCCCATTGCTGAAAAGACAATAAGAAGGATTTAATTTCATATTAAGTACAATTTTATTGGATTAATACAATCTAAAGGACGATGTCCTAAGTGAGCAGGGCCACAATGAACATTTAATTTAATTTGATTAATTAAACTTCAATTCAATAGGTTCCCAGTCAAAACAATGACACCTCAGGTATTTTACAATCTTCCCCATTCTGACCCATCTCACAGATCCTCAGGTATAGCTAACCCCTCCCCACTTCTGTCCAAAATTTGTCACTGAACTATGATTTCGATGTTACACAAAGTATGAAACACACAAGGAACAGGCTTACTCATTGCACTTAATTTAATAATTCAATCTTAAAATGTATATTTTTGATTCCTAGATTGACTACTGGGGGAATACAGCTCTCTACAAGTCCTTCAAAGGCTACCCCAAGGCCCGTGGGGTGAGAAGGCTCGTGGGCCTCTGCTGCAAAGGTTTATCTCAACCCTTTCACCAACTACCAGGTGGAAGGTGGATCTATCTTCTACCAGGTCAAATAGGATGGGCGCGCTCCAGCTCCCTTCCCTTAAACGCTGTCATCTGATGGGACCTTGGAGGTGCACCTTCTCTGTAGCTGCCCCAGCCCTTTGGAATAGCGCCCCCTCCAAGATTGGAGAGGCCCCCACCCTTTTAGCCTTCCAGAAGGCCATGAAGACCTGGCTTTTCCCCCAAGCCTTGAGTTAGGAGGGGGTTGAGTCAGGAGGACCATACAGTACTATGGATGGTCTGGCCTCTGGTGGGTCTGCTCTGTTTTCATCTGGTGGGTCTGTTGGTGGTTATGAGGTGGCTGAGATCACTATGTGAGGTCGGGGGTCGTAATACGCTCTTCAAATTAAACAAATACTTGTCTCTTGTGCCCATTGCCCAAAACTGGCACCCAAGAGAGAGCATCTCGTATCTCCCAGATGAAGGAGCACGCCAACCAAGTCATCTCTCTCCAGGAGCATCATCCACCACCTTACCTTACTAAGGTGTCACTCCCTGCTCCGCCAGGACTGTAATACAAGATGTTTTCCAAAGTCAGCGAAAAGCGAAGACCTTCGGCTTCAGAGATATAGAGGCTGGTGCTGTTGTTGCTATAACTGACGCACACAAACACCTGGTCTTCGGAAGTGTCTGCAATATAATACTCCTTCAAGATAAAATTTGGGAGGGGAAAAACGTTTTTGTTCTTTTTTTAATGGGTACTAAAAAAGCATTCGAGCAGGCACAGTGGCTTAAATGTGTGACTTCTATGCCCAAAAACACCATCAGAGTCTCACCCCTTGCCATGGGTTCACTGTGACTTTAGATAAGCCTCAGTTTCTCCTGGCTGCACAACGGGCATAATGATATTGCCTTTCAGACCTGCTGTGAATAGCCAAAAGATAGGGGTTCTTTTCTTTGCAAAGCATTTGTTTAAAGGATGCTTACAATCTACGGCAAGGTTTCTCAACCTTCGGAACTTTACGTTGAGTGGACTCAACTCCCAGAATTCCCCAGCCAGCCATGCTGGCTGGGGAATTCTGGGAGTTGAAGTCCACACACCTTAAAGTTCCCATGGTTGAGAAACATTGATCTGTAGAAACATGCAAAAAGGAGGGAAAAAAAACAAAAACGGAAAGTGTGCTGATTGTAGAGGCACGGTTTATGGCTGAATAAAGTTTCTAGTCCCCCTCATTTGTGCATACCTTAATGGGGTGCCTTGTTACAAACTGTGCAGCCTGCATCGGCTTCCGGTTAAAAGACACCCAGAGCTGAACAGAAGTTTGCTGTTGATCACCTAAAAGAGGCTGTGAAGAGAAAACCAAACATTATGGCTCTTTTTCATCCTGAATCAAAAAGGGTGATTAAACTTCTGCAAACTGGAAAAAAAAAAAATCCTTCACAAGGCCCTAAATAAATCTTCACGTTCCACTGATTTTCCGGGACTAAATTTCAGCTTAATGTTTAAACAATTCTCTCTCCAGGACTCTGGCAATGCAATCAAATGGAACAGGAAGTCACCATAACTTTATCAAAAGAAGTCTTCAAGGCAACACTTCCTTGAAGTAAATTTGTCTTATGAAATGCTGCTTACCTGCTCGCCTTTGGTGAACAAAGAGGTAAGTCCAGGCGATCAGCAGGGCACCCTTGCAGAGTGGAAAGAACCAGCATTTTTCCCCCCCAGGTTTTCCATGTCCTTTTAAAGACTAATACAGGGTCTTTCCAGGACTGTTTCTGTCCCAAATTAGTTTTTTACAGGTAGGCACACACTGCAGAGTTTTGAAACTTTTTTTTAAACAAAAACCTTTTCCATGGGAGCCTGCCAAAAATGATTGCTCCAAACTCACCGTGGCTGAACCAAACGAATCCATTTGTTACAATGGGGCAGTTTAAACAACAGTGGTTTGGGCTCCCAGCCTAAGCCAACACTCATTCGCTTGCTGGTTGGTATCCAAGCAATTAAGCAATGCCACAATGTTGTAACTGTGCTGTGGTTGGGGATTTAAAAAGAAGTGGCGTGTGAGTGAGAGCAAGAGGAGATTCTTCTCCCTTTTTTTTCTGGAAACATCATCGGCATGGTATCACCAGTGAACGCAAAACGCCTTTTTATCAAATCAAGCCATCTAATCCCACCCCATCTGCCCCACCTGGCAGCAGATGCCCAAAATCTTGGCCAGAGAAAAACTGCCCCATCAGGGACTTCTCCATCCTTTTCAGTGGAGATAGCAAGGATCAAACCCAGGACTTCTGGCCTCACATCCTATGAAACGTTTGGTCCACCCTGGTCCACTGTCTTGACTTGGAGGGGCAAGCCCATCTGAGCAGAGACTTTTTTTAGTGTCAACAGCCAAAACTGGATGCCCGTAGGTGGAAGAATTCACATGCTAACTTTCCTACAAGGAATTCTAGACAAATTCCAGCATCTCATTCTACTCCGACTGCATCTTTTTCCTGTGAAACTCTGCAGATGTTTCTACCACACACACACACACACACACACACACACACACACACAGAGCCTCTTCTTTATAGCCTATTGTGCTCTCCTTCTCATTACCAGCTAAGCAGGAAAGGAAAGCGAAAGAAAACGGAAGAGTTGAAGAATCAGACGAAGCCATCAACCGGTGCCATTTAGAGCTGCTAAGACAAGGTCTATCTGTCATGATGGCGTGGCTGGTCCTCAGTTTTTTCCTTGAGAGAGGAACAACACATCAAAACGAGAAGGTACGAGGCCAGAGCAAAGTAGAAAAACTTGTGAAGATCAGCACAGAGGCTATGACCTTTCTTAGCATAAAAGATGAAAACGGGGTTCAAAATGTCATGTCCCAAACTCGTTGGCCAGTGAAGGGGGAAATTCCCCTCTGTGCCTTTCTACCTTTCCTCCTTTCTGAGAAGGTCCATCGTGTGCAGGCGAATGGGAGGGTGGGTGTTCACTTGTAGAATATGTTCTAATAAAATAGTTAGAAAGTGACCGGTTGTGTTCCTGCCTGTTTGATGGAACCTTCCCCATCAAACGTTTTGACACGGTATAGAAGATCTATATGTTTTCTAAAGGGAGGCCAGGGTAAAGGGCTTTCAACTTTGCAAATAACCCCAGAGAACTATGTCAGAAGTTTAGAAGCCTCTGAGAACAGCAGGGGTTTAGCTATCCCATCCAAATCAACTGTGCATTTGGACCAAGGTGCAAAATGACCTTTTCATGTGGTTGTTTGCAGGGCGGCTGGTTCGACACTGCTCAACGCGCTCTTTGATCTTCAACGGGGCACCTCTTGCACGTCCTGCTACGTGTAAAATGAACATCAACAGCTAATTCTGCTTTTTTTCCCTGGCGGGGCTGAGACAAAAAGAGACAAGGCTGGTCCCTCTTTATTATAATTTAGGAGAGGGGAGATTAAAACATTTCTTTTTATCCTGTTTTTTTTAGAGCTTTGCTTTTTATGCTGCTGTGATTTTTTGTTTTTATTGACATCTGGTTGGATTTACCAGAGACAAATCATTTTAAGCCAGCTAGAGGCCCAGATAGGAATGGGTAACATGTAAAATTCCTTAACAAATAAACTAATATATACCACTCAATGGCCTATGTTAAAATGTTTATTTATGTTATTCTAATAGAAGAGAATATATGTAGCTCAGGGTTGAACTGTGGAGTCTTTGGTGCTCTCTGAGCTTGGTTGCTTGTTTGCAGACGTTTCATTACCCAACTAGGTAACATCATCAGTTCTAGCAGGTGTGGCGTTTGCTCCCTGTTTATATACAGTAGCTTGCCCCACCAAGCTACACCCCCAACAACACAGGCGGGCAAGCTACTGTATATAAACAGGGAGCAACTCACTAACGCTGATGACGTTACCTAGTTGGGCAATGAAACGTCTTCAAGCAAACCACCAAGCTCAGAGAGCACTAAAGACTCCACATTTCTGTTATTCTCATGGCCTCAAACTAGCATTTGTTGCACCCAGTCAGCTGCAAACCGTGCTAAACGTCGTAAGAATCATACATCTGAATTGTAAATACAAACTGAATTTTGAATACAAATTGAAAGGTCCTAGAACATCCCTTTAGCAAACTCTCGGTTCTTCTACCAGCTGGAGAAGAAACTGCAAAAGATTCCGACACAGCAAGGCCTTCCCTGTTTGAAATGCTTTCCATAAATCCTGAAGGGCCTGGGGCCACCTTGCAGTCTGTGGTTGGTTGGCGGAAGATACCTCTGCAGCCCCCGAAAGAGCAGTTCCTTACCCCAGATTTTGTCGCAAAGAGATATTTGTCCCTGAGCTGGAAGTCTTCGACCTCTTCCAGCAAAATCTCTTTATTTTCCCGGGTCTGGAAGAAATCTGTACTGCGGAGGACCGTCGAGGACAAGGTAGGTTCATGCCGCTCGATATAAATTGTATTTGGCTTGTCATACGGCTCAACACCCCTTAGTGACAAAAAAAAAGAAAAAAGAATTGGTGTATGAAAAAAAAGCGATGGGGCGATTCCTTCATTCAGACTCACCAAAAGGTCAACCCAAAAGGGTGCAAGCTTTTGAGTTTTCCAGAATTCTTCATCAGGGGATGGAGAAGAGCTGGGTCTCTTACTATCTCTTTCTCTCTCTCTACACACATATACAAACACACCACAACAGACTTCCCAACTGGGTGTGTCGTGTAACTTGGAGAATGTACCATCATGCAGCCATAGGCACTGACAGATTAGATCAGTGTTTCTCAACCTCAGCAACTTGATGTGTGGACTTCAACTCCCAGAATTCCCCAGCCAACCTCCTTTACCCCAGTAGGCTGCTTCCAACAGTGGTCAGCCAAATGCCCCAAGGACACAATTTTCCAATCTGGGAACCAGGGACCTCTGGCAGTCCATGCGGATACCACAAGCGAAGGGAGGGAGGGAAGGGGGGAGGGCACAGCAAAATCAAAATAACCCTTTTTTAAAATCTTGGCCAAAATCTTGGGAGGTCGCTCAACCACACAAGATTGGGACATTTTCATTTGAAATCACCCCAGATTGGGCAACTCTGGGGCAAAGCTTTTGATGATAAGACATCTTGACTACATAAAGGCAAAGACTGGGATTCAAGAAGTTTGTATACAAAATCCAAAGGCAACTGCCCATTCTTAGGGGGTGTAAACTAATAAACCCTGAAATAAAGCTTTAATGTAGTCCATGACCTGATTCACCAGGAACTCTTTTCTTCATGGGGAAACATGCTCCAAAATCTGATACAGACACCCCACCCTGAGAGAGGCCATGGAAGGGAGGAGTCATTCATGTATTTCTTCATTGAACTGACGTCTACCCTACCTTTCATTCAGAAGGTCAAGGTGGCATAGAGTTCTCCTTCCTCCTATTTTGCCCCACAACATCCCTGTGAGGTGGGTTGGGCTGAGAGGGAGGGTCTGGCCCAAAGTCCCTCAGGGAGCTCCTGTGGCTCACCCTGCTCCTAGTCCAACATCTTCCCCACTACACCACACTGGCTCTCAACATCCTGCCCCCTCATGGAGAATGAAACATAACATTACAGGTAGTTCTCAGGTTACAACCATTCATTCAGCGACCAGTTACGATGGTGCTGAACGAATGGTACTTATAACGGGTCCTTGTAGTTATGGCCGTCGCAGCGTTGCTGAGGTCACGTCATTGCAATTCCTAACATTCCCTGCCGGCTTCCCACGAGCAAAGTCAATGGGGAAGTCAGCAGGAAGTCGGAAGTCACGGTCAAGCGAGGTCCTCGCTTAACGATCCACGCGGTCCTCATTTAACAATGGCAACCATGACTGCTGGAATTGCCATTGCTAAGCAATGCGGTCGCATGGTGTTGCGCTTGATGACTGTGTCACTTAATGACGGCAATTCCAGTCCCAATTGCTGTTGTGAGCCGAGGACTACCTGTATTTGTTAATAATAATTAAGGAATTAAGGACTTAATTACAGGTTAAGGAGGGGAGTGAAATTGTGCAGGGGAATAAAGACTCCTTGGAGTCCCACAAATAAATTCCAGAACTCACCAAGCGAAAGACTTCACATGTTCATGAATCATAATCCAGGTTTGCCCAAAATCATCCGATTTCCAGAGCTGAAAAATGAGAAGGTGGCAACATATATTGAGATTCAAGATAAGGCAAGCTAAATTCAGAGAGCAGGATAACAATCCATCAGGGTTTATTCTTTGCCAACATCCAGGAGGCCACATCTCTGAATGGATCAGACCAAGAAACGTGGAATGTGTGGTTAGAGAAAGAGCTGAAACGCAAGAGCCAATCAGCCTCAAGAACCCCAAGGAGAGCTGTGATCTCCCTCTTCAAAGGCCTGAAAGGAAATCACACTGAAGAAGATCAAGACCGGTTGTCTTTTGTTCCAGAGTAGGATACCGAAAAATGGGTATCAATTTCAGTAAGGAAGATTCTGGTTGAACATTTCAGGAAAAGCTTCCTAGCGTTAACAGTAATTTAACAGTGGAACCAACGACACAAAGGATGCATGCCTTCAAGCAGAACTGCCTTGAGATGGTTCTCCTTTGATTCCTGCATCTGAGCAGTGGGTTCTACTTGATGGCCCCAAGAAAGACTTCCAATTTTAGCATTCTGTGATCCTAATGAAAATTCAGTTTTCTTCCCCAGTTCTACCCACTAATTTTGGAAATGCAGTCCTCCCCAAGGACCAAATATAACTCTTTGCCTGGGAAAAAAAATCGTGCACCATGCCTAAAGATTATGCAAGAGAAAGGGTGCCACCTGCATAAATTGCAGAGGTCCTGTCAAATTCTGCTGTTTGGAGCACAGAATCCCAATATTATTATTTGGTTCCGGTTATGCCTGGCAAAGCAGAGGAGAGCAGAAGAGGAAGAGAACAGACCTCCCTGGAATGTGAGTGGGAGAGCTGCCAAGCAGTGGCCCGCTTAATCATCATCACTTATCAAGCCAAGACTGGACATCCCTTTAACTGGGATGGTCTGAGGACTCCTCTCCTAGGCAGAGGTTGGACTAGAAGGCCTCTGGAAACTGAACCTGACTTGACAGCTAAAAAAGGTATTTGAGCAACAAGCACAACAGTGACTAAGTTGGGGGGACCAGAACTTAAACTAAGAAGGGACTCAGAAAGATGAGCTTGTATTGCTGAAAGTGACTACATTTATAAAGAAATGGAATGGGATCAGATTATAGGATGTGATGGGGGGAAGGGAAGGGAAGGGAAGGGAAGGGAAGGGAAGGGAAGGGAAGGGAAGGGAAGGGAAGGGAAGGGAAGGGAAGGGAAGGGAAGGGAAGGGAAGGGAAGGGAAGGGAAGGGAAGGGGCAGAGCAAAGTGTGCTGTTCAATGAGACCAGAAAGACTGAAATACTGTATTGTATTCACCCCAGGGCAGGATTTGTCTGTGGCTAAGCAAAAAAAAGACATTGGTGTGCTGGAGCAGAAAGAAACCATAAAAATACTGGTGTGTAACCACAGAAGACAAACAGCATTGCTCCTGCCAAAATCAGAGCGGCCCAGTACATTCCCTGGCATCTCTCTCCGTTTCCCGATTCCTATCCTGTCCCTTCCAAGCACCAGCAAACAACGTGAAGCAGAGCTAAAGAAGAACAAAAGCAGGATTCTTGTCCGAAAGGGGGTTGGGGGTGGGGGGAGGGCTGCTGCTGGCTACTTTTCTTCCATCAAGGGGCCTCGGTCCTGGACAGAAGAGGAGCAGAGCAAAAACCCAAAGGCAGCTGACCATGCACGAGATCCAGATCTGTGAGATCAGCTGAGCAGCAGGGAAGGAATGGTGGAAATATGGAAGTTGCAAGGGCAAGGGGGAGGCAGGATCTGCATTCTTCCCCTTTCAGATGCATTGGGCAGCTAACATAATCCTTAGCTGGGTTGGCCAACCATGGTATAGTCATCTAGTATCACCTCTGGAGGCCCTCAGAGGTGGAAGGTGACATCATTGAGGCCCAAAGCCAATTTGAGCCCTCCTAAAACAGGCAAGGCCAGACCGGGATGACCTGTGATGGAGCATAACTTCATTCAATGAAAAGGAATTAAATACTGTTAAGGTAATTATGATCACAGCCAAATTATAATCAGGAGACAACTGTGCAGGGAGAAAGACGTCAGGGAGGCCCTGGGGCTGAGATGCTACATCAGAGGCATCTGTGGGAAGGAATAAAAAAAATCAAGGTGTCAGCTGCAAACTGTGCAATCAAAGTTCTGCCCCTTTTTATGTGCACTGCACGTATAATAGGGGTGGGACTTCAATCGATAGTCGCAGCCACCATCTAGATATCTTTGATGCTCCCCACGGAAGACACACGGTAGATCTGTTGCACCAGATACAGGACTCCTCATGATCCAGCTGAAGGGGAAGTAGCTGTTTGCAGGAACAGCAAACCCTGGGAGGTCCAGGAAATTATTCCTTAAGCCCTTCAGATTCAGAACGTCTCGTTTGCTGCCAAGAAGAGGTTTATGGAAAGCCACCAACTCTCTTATTCACCTGTTTGTTGGGATGGGATCGGTCGTATCCCAGAACAAGACCGGGGAGCTGGCTGTGCAGAAGCAGGTCTGCGGCTTTGAATGGAATTGGGAAGCCTTGAATGGTGGTACAGAAGTCCATCGTGAGCCAGAGGTACTGGGAAAACGCATCGACAAAGATATACTGTGGAAGGGAGGGGAAGGATGGGAGGAAGACAAAACAGGTTAAAAAAATAGGTCAAGAGATCTCTATAAAATTGTGACTGAGCTGACACAGCAATAGGCTAAACTATGGATTGATGGATAAACTCGATTAGTTGGATAATACACAAAGCCCCAAAATATGGGGAGGGTGCCTCCAACATGCTCTCAAAATTAATTTAATTGATTAACTAGATAAGCCGCCCGACTCCCAGCAACAAAGGTTGGGACTCCCGTTCTAAAAGGTTCAGGTCTGATTACGCACATAGCCGATCACCAAGCAATAGCCTAGCAAGAATTCCTAGCTTGGGGTTAAGTTTTCATGTTTTAAATCATTTGTAAGCCGCCCAGAGTTGATGGGAGTCGGGTGTCATATCAATTTAATTAATAACAACAACAATATTAGCAATTTGATACAAGTTTCTTCCACCGACACAACAGAGTTAAAATAGGTCACTAAGGGCTCTTTCTTCCAGTAAAATAATTCTGCAAATCTGGCTCCAACTGCTACGTGGCTGATAAGATGCCCTTTTTCTCCATTTAAAATATTTTCCCCTTGCCTTTTCAATCTGGACTGAAAACAACTTAGGAAAACAAGTTTTCCTTTAGAGAAAAATTAATAGCGACAATAAAAAGGGCGACCTGACAGTGATTAATAATTTGGGGAGATCTATAAAGGGGTAGCAACAAAAGATAAATTCCCTGAAACGCTGCAATGTTTGCACCACAAATCCTGCATCTGGGACTCATCATGGTTTTTTTTCCCATCCTCCCACTGTGATCCTCCAACTGGACAAATTTGATGAGAGTCAGAAACTCCCCAAGGGGCAGGTGGCAAAAGTGTTCAGAGAGTGGGTCCTACATGGGTTTACACACACACACACACCCCGTGGATCAGGCTTCAGGGGGCTGCTATTCTAAATTTTAGGATGGGACTATAAATTCTCCTCCATTCAATAGTCAATCTACTTATTTCCTTACCCTCTTATTGTCGGCCGGACTGTGGTAGAACTGAGCGATCACGGCTCGGCTGGAGTTCCCCGGCCCAAAACTGAATTTTTCTGATATCTTTTTGAACGTCTTCCCATAGTCATAGGAGACATAAACCTAGCAAGGGAAGATGCAACCATGAGAAATGATATCGCTTTTATAGCCACTGAAACATCTTGCAGTTCTGGTTCAGAAAGAAAACAGACTTGCTGAACATTTGGCTTTATAGAGCAGGAGGTAGAAAAGGAGCTGTTTTTGTACTGCACAAAGTTTCCAAAATGTGGGGATATGGTAGTTATTCCTTGCCTTAAAAGAAGGCACAAAAGAAATTCCAAATTATTATTCTGAAAACAATCCACGCTTAGTCACGGGTGGGGACAGGGGTGAGCAGAGAGGGCTGTTTGGAAATCACCGTTTACACGCAGGCTCTCGTTCCTGGAGAGATCCTTGAGAAAAAGTAACCATTATAAACAGTCACCTATCTATGGCACTTGACAGAATTACATCAGTCCCCAAATAAATAGAAAGGACCTTAAGATTTAATTAAATGAATGTTGAACTATTGAAACATTAATTTGATTGTTAAAGAATAATTAATGCTTTAATTATTAATTTAATTAGCTTGGTGCTTTAATTATTTTACCCTTAAATTGCTAATTGATTTTATAAATAAATATTAATACACTAACGTTATATGTTAATTGCCATTCCCTGCTCCAAAAATCATGTGCCATCTATTCATCCATTCAACCTAAAATCAGGTTTTCTTAAATTTGGCTCTCCAAGATGTGGTTGCTCTATTAGTCCCACCTACATGTTCAGGAATGCTGAGAGCTATAATTCAAGGACCACCAGAATCCAAGGTTAAAAAAAAATTGCTTTACACTTGCTGATTTCTTTAGGGAGGAGGTGGTGGTGGTGGTGGAGGAGGAGGCAAAGGCGAAGGAGAAGGAGAAGGAGAAGGAGAAGGAGAAGGAGAAGGAGAAGGAGAAGGAGAAGGAGAAGGAGAAGGAGAAGGAGAAGGAGAAGGAGAAGGAGAAGGAGAAGGAGAAGGAGAAGGAGAAGGAGAAGGAGAAGGAGGATCTTTCTCAAATCTCTCTAATTTGGTATCTTAGCACAGTTCACAAGGACAAGCAGGAAAACAGAGACATTCACTCCTGCAAAAAGAAAGCCAGCCCCTCTTTCACACACCAAGTGATATCCATTTAAAATTGTCCATTTAACAAATGTTATGAGAATTTGATTTCTTGACAAAGCAACTCCATGCTGCCCTTCCTGATCCAGTGACCTCCAGAGGTGCTAGGACATGAATTTCACCCTCCCCAGACAACAGGGTGGGCAGAAAGCAGTGGGCATGGTAATCCAGCACATCTGGAGACCACCAAGCACAGGGAAATTGCTCCAAACAGCTTTTATTTTAAAAAAAGTAATCAGAAGCTTGGGTTTTTTTCATCTCTTTTAAATGCAAAATGAAGTAGCACATTCTGTTGATGCTCAGAAATAAAAAAAGTTGAAGTGTCTACTATCTGGGACGTATTTCCAACCTAAAAGCAAAGTAGATATTTTATAAACAATATTTAGCCAAGCATAAAACACAAAATACTTACATCACTAAATTTGGGACCCGGTAATGCTAAGCTGTCCCTGGCCAGAGCTACAATCACATCGCTCTTCTCCCCAGCCCAGTGAACGACCATTTGATTGTGAGAATCATTCAGGCTAACCTGGAAAGAGAAAATGTGGTTAAAAGAGGAGCAACACAGCACTGAGAGAGGTAAAAAGTCAAGGAAACCTCTCCATGCAAAGCTTCCTAGCTCATTTCAGCTCTTGAAGAAATGAGAAAGGAAGAGTCTGTTTAGTCACCTTATATACTTTGTTATTTTAAAGAGGAGCAACCGGAGCTCCAGGGTAGGGCAGCATTAGGATCATTGAATTCTATAGGTCTTCTGTGGAAATTTCTATCATCATGTCTCTTTGCAATCATAATGGCATGAAAGACTAGCCACCATGATTTCCTCAGAGGAACATGATGACAATACAGAGCTGGTCTTTTCTCAGGGTCAGTGCCTTCTAGTCTCTCAACCCAGTGCTGATATACTTTTTTAATACCTTGAAGAGGGAAAGATATCAGTACTCCAATGACAGTAACTGGGGAGGGAAATGTCTCCAAGAAATGAATTCCCCTAGGATTTCCATTTGACCCACTCTCTCTGAGCTTTTCGGAAACCTGTAAAGACTAATTAATCTCTTTTGTCTAGCCTTTAAAGCCCAATTAATTTTATGCTTCATGTTTTCATTTTACTTGCTTTTAACTTTCATATGCATTTTGTCCCTGCATCTGTTGTTCTAAATTGTAAGCCATCTCAGGTGTCCTTTCCCAACAAAAAGGTAGCTTATAAATCAAGTGAATAAATGAATGTGTGATGGAAGACATGAGCGGGGAGGATTCTGGAATGGAGCTTCAAGGTTGCCGGGAGGGGGAAGAGAAGAGGTTCCAGGGGAAGCACCTCCTCAGCCCCCAGCCGGAGTGTGGGGAAGTCAAGAGAAGGAGACTAGCCCCTCCCTAAGGGCATCATGGTTATAGTTGCTGTTGCTGGGGATTAGAATAAGTCTGGCGAGATTCTGTCTATTAGGTGTTAGCTAATAAAGGAGCTGAACTGATTCTGGACTGTCTCGCTGTTGTTCTTGGGCTGAACCTGACAGAATGCCTGTATATAAGCTTCTCCAGAGATACTTTAATCAGCTACAACCCAGGCTCATCCATTCTGTCAACACATTCCTACGCTGGTTAAGAACCATAGGAACTGCAGTCCACTGGTTCTGTGGCTACTAGAGTCCTTGATGGCTGAGAATTATTGGGGGTGTAGTCCAACCCACCTCAGGATGGAGCTGGCACATCAGCTGAAAGCATTCCCAAGGGTTAGTTAGATTCACCACGAAAAAGCAGAGTCCTACAACTTTTTGTTTCCTAGGTTTGACAACCATTCTGAGTAGCCGGCTCTTCCCTTCTCTCTTCTCACTCCCTTTCTTAGCTCTTTGGTCACTCCTTCAACTTACTCCTCAGTAGTTCTGCACAACAGAAGAGCCTGTTTGCTTATCAAATGAATAAGCAGCCCTTGAGAGGTGAGGAGATGTTGGCCACCATTCGCTTCTCTCCAAAAGGATAGACATTTCCACCAGGTTGTGTAGCTGGTTGGCTTCAGTGGTGGAAAGCTGGTTTGGAGCACACAGAAGGTGCAAACAGAATGCCTGCCTGCAATTCCTAAAACAGGGGCTTGCATAGCAGGGGGGGTGGGGTGGGGGTTCAAAAAGTCCAAATGCAGCTTCCCCTGTCCTTAAAACAGCCGTACGTTTTCCCAAGATCAGACAGCTGCCCATATTTTCTAGTTTAGGGAGTTGCAGACAAGGGTTACCCACGTGCCCTGCATGCTCCAAACCAGCTTTTCGCCTTCAAATCCCAATGACCACCCAGATCTAATTTCCAGCTTCACCTCTTCACCACTCTTTCGCCAGCCAGACTGCTTTGCTTTCAAACCCAGGGGAGATCAGCCGTCCAGACCCTTCCAACTTGGCACAGGATGTGGCTGAAGAATTAATGCATTTTCAATACTGTGATGCAAGTTTTATAAATAAAAAGCAAAGCAAAGCAGCTGTATCATCGTTCACAACTGTGAGAACAAGTCTTTGCATCTTTGGGATTGCAAGACCAGCAACACCTGGAGATTCTTTTGATCTGTAGCCTTCCTTCCAGCAGACATTTGCAACTGAGGCACAAGGATGAAAGTTTGGATTTCAAGGGAAGTATTGGGGTTCTAGCTTTTCTGACAAATTAAAAACGTCAGAATTGAAGACCGTATCAACCGAGAGGTTTTGAAAGAATTCTATGAAATGGCAGGGCAATCAATGAAAAAAAATCACTTATCCCTAAGCTTGTGGTCCATGTCAGATGCCTGGAAAGCAATATAACCCCCCCCCTCCTTTTTTTCCCAAAGAGATGAAGAGGCATCAGAGAAGGGATGCAGGAAATCTGCTTTCCAGTTTGCTGTAAGAAAATAGTTTGAAGTAATGATTAAAGATAAAATAACATAAACAGAAGAACTAAGTCGTGCTGAAAAGGAAGGAGTCAAACTCCTATCTGCAATCATTTGGGGTGCACTAAAATCATATTCTAGGACAACATTACTCACTGAGAAGTAAACTGGCAAGGCCCAATTCTCATTGTTGCCTTTTTTCCCCCCATATTCATCCCAAAGTTGGAGTAAAAATGTGACATTTTCTGTTTTGCCCAGCAAGGATACTGGATGTTTTCCTGATCCTGAAGCCTGAATTTCCTACCTTGTTGTTTTTAACCTACCAGTTCTGGTCCTGCCTTTGGGGGCAGCAGGGAATAAGGCCACTCCCTCTTGTGTGTGACACTCCTTCAGATGTCTGAAGACTGCTACCACCCCTCCTCTTGGTTGTCCCTTCTGCAAACTGAACCTACCCAGATTCTTCAACCGTTCCTCACAGGGCTTAGTTTCCAGACTTTCCACCATCATGGTAGGCCTCCTCTGAACTTGCTCTAATTTGTCACTGTCCTTTTTGAACTGTGATGGCCAGACCTGGACACATTACTCTAAGCAGGGTCTGACTAGAGCAGAGTAGAATAGAAGAGTTACTTCCCTTGACCTGGATTTTATCCTCCTGTTAGTGAACCCCATGCCTCTTTCTCTCTGTGTGTGTTTGTTTAATCTTTTGGAAGCTGGCATGATGGAAAGCAAAACAGCAGACTCGAGCACTGCCTTTATTTGCAAGTATGCCTCTGGACATCACAGAGATTCTTCAGGTATTTCTGGAAAACAGAAATGGTGGGTGGCTACAACTTAAGTCCTTTACTTGGAAATCTCATTTGTCCAGAAATTAGACATAACTAGGGTTAGAGACAGCATCCTAGGTCTAGAAGAAAGTACAGGGAGCAACCTTATGAGTTTGCTTTCTGGTAATCAGGTGTTCTGTGATAGGGAGTGCCCAACCAAGCAGCCATTTGAGGAAAGGGCCAGCCACTTCTACTTTCTGAGTTCTCAAAATCCTGGCTCAAACAGATTGTCTACAAAGAATGGCTATAAATCTCCAGGACATCTACCAATCTAAATCCAAGATTCTTTCTGGTCAGCCTGACCATATAAAAAAATCCAGAAGAGATGTTAAGAGACATGATTATATTTTGCTGTCATAAAACATTGGCCTGATTACCTCCTGAGTGGTCTTCTAGCACCATAATACCCCAGGCTCTCAGGAAATGTATGAAGAAGCTGGGCAGCCATTTAAAGAAGACACAAAAGACCAACTCAACTTTTAGGAAGAAACACGTTTCTTAAGAAAAAAATCAGCACCCTCACACTCAGGCACCCTCATTCTGTCTGCCACTTATGCACTGTCACATCAGGCGAATGTCACCACTAAATATGGATTCAAAAGGGGAGACCATATTTAAAAAGGGGAGATTTCAATCCCCTTGCAAATAAAGGAGTAAAAATGGTGCCCTTCAACTAGAAAGCAGAGCTAAGGAAGAGATTGTTGTTAGGTGGCAAGGAAACAAGTTAATCAGCTACAGTCTCCTTGCAGAATATAACATCTAAGCAACATATAACTCTTGAGAGCTTTGCCAAGGAAAAAATAATGGCCAACTTGTTTGAAAATAATACTGAGGACAAAAAGACAGGGATGCCAATATAATGGGCCATATGGTGGCCTCTGTCCACTAGAAAACCATATGGATTCTCTTTCTTTTAAGCCACTTTACACATCTGGGCAACTGGGGTTCTTCCAAAGAAGCCTCTAGGATAAGACACTGGATTCAGGAATGGGGGGCAGAACATCCCTGGTTTTCCCGAAGTCCCACACTTGCTGCTCGTGCACATAGCTTGTTCAGGCAATAGGCTAAAGGGAAAAAGAGGGAAGCCCACGGTAATGCTTACACCTTGTCCATCAACGTTCTCAGGTTGGGTTGGCCAGCAGGTCCAGAAGGATCTACTCTGCTCTCGCAAGGAAGCTTTGACGAAGCATGGTTTACCATCAACCAGGGGCAAACTCCTAAGGCCGTGTAGGAAGCAAAATAAGGAGAACTTCTCTTTCTTAATGGACATAGTAAGGGCAGAGAGATCAAAGGCCCTGGGGAGGGTTTTGGCCACCATGCTTAGGTCCCACTTCTTGCTCTCTCAAGAGTAGAACTGTTTTTTGAGAATTTGGGGGCTTTTAGTCCTGGGAGGGGGTCTTCTATAACACCATTGAGGGAGTTGCATGCTGGGAAGATTCTGTGAATATGCCAACCCAGTGCTTCTCAACCTTAGCAACGTTAAGATGGGTGGACTTCAATTCCCAGAATTCCCCCGCCAGCACTGTGCTAACCTATTATTTCTTAATCTGGCATTTTTATCCTCTCTTTTCCCCCACTTTACTTTAAAAAGCAAAACAAAACTTCCAGGGCTGTTCATGTTAAAAATAATACATTAAAACAATATCACCCCCACAAGAGAAAAACAACAAACTAAAGAGAATAAAGCAATAAAAACAAACAGAAGAAAGGCAAAGAAGACAGAGAAATACTGTATAAACACAGCTAAAGCAACAGAGTAGCAAAAGCAACAATTTTTTTAAAAGCCTGCGTAAATTAATCTATACTTCAAGGTAATTATATTATATTTGCTTTAGGGTGGGTTTTTTTTTTTTAGGAGCATTTATGCTGCACAATTTAGGAAATGTTTTCAGAGCAGATGGCAAATCCTCATTAAAACTATCAAGCAGAAAGGCCCGCCAGAACAATTATAAAGAAATACCAGTGCAAAACCAGAATATTGATTCATAATACGAGGCCTCTGCAAACACACTAACAAATCTGTGCGTTATTGAGAGGGACGTGAGTCTTCCTAACAGCCCAGTTCATAACAGTGCATTGCTACAGAACAGCATTTCTCAACCTTAGCAACTTTAAGACGTGTGGACTTCAACTCCCAGAATTCCCCAGCCAGCATGCTGGCTGGGGAATTCTGGGAGTTGAAGTCCACACGTCTTAAAGTTGCCAAGGTTGAAAAACACTGCTATAGAAAAAAGGGGAGTGGGTGAGTTTGGTAATTTAACCCAGAACAGGGAATCAAAACCTAAAATTCCAGGAAAAGGTACCATTTTGTGTCCTGACCTTCAACTGTACAGCTTCCTATCTCCAACCCTACCTCTCCGCCACACTACAATTAAATCTTCTCTAAAGAAATCGATAAACGCTTACTCAAAGAACGGAAGAATTTTTAAAAGGAATCCAGCAGTGCTCACCCAATCCCTGGTTATGCACCAAAGAAAGGAGGAGGCAGATTTGTAATCCGATAAGGATCGGAAAAGGGAAGCGGTAACGGGCAGATTTACTTAAGGCAATTTCGAGAGAAAATACAGTGGGGATGGCAATGCAGATTATGACCTGCACAGTAAAGCTTTTCCAAGCTCAGTTTTCCAGCATGGTCATGATTTTCAAAGGTGCAAGTTGGACAAAATAAAGCATAAAAAGGTGCTTTAAAAGCCTGTCTTCAGCCCTGAGTTTAAGATTCCCCTTTTACTCCTTAAAAACTCCCCAAAGTCCAAATCTCCTCTCCAAAAACAGCTCTGAAAATGCTGGCTCTGTTCACCCCATGATGTCTGTGCATCACCAGTTACTCTGTCAATGGCCCTTGGAAATTTTTATATTTTTGGAATACAGGAAGTTTCTGCATGTTTCTTTAGTTCAACACCATCCTCCTCCATCCCAGGATTAGAAATAACTACGTTTCCAGATAATACCTATCTTCTCCCAAGGAGAAGATGCACGTGCTTCCAGTTTCCTGCGAATCATCTTTGGATCTTTTCAGAACGAGAGAAAGGAAAAGAAAATGAAATTAATAACTCAACCAGCATGCCATACAGGTAACGGTAAGGGAAGCTAAATGCACAGAATGTGCCGAAAACTAAACCCATCAGGAGTGCAAATATTGTCTCAAGGTTAAGGTCTTATGAAGGATGTAGACAAAACCTCACTTTGGTTCCCTTTCAGGAAAGGAGCATGGATGTCGGAAGGAAGTAGCTGAACTTCCATTTCCATGCAGGTAGTTCCAGCTTCTGTGAAATGCAGAATCTTCTCTCCAGATGCAACTTTGCCCCTGGCACACCACCCATGTACACCAACAGATGCACAGAAACCCCTGCATGGGGTTGAACGGAAATTTGTTTAAAAAGACTTGGAGCCCTTCCAGTTTGGGGAGCAAATCTATGCTTTCTTCATCATCAACTGTCCCATTTTCCCCCTATATCTTTTGCAAAACGAGAAATTTGTTGCACTGTGTCCAGGAGATCCACAACATGAGAAAGAGAGAGAGAGAGCGAGAGAGATGTTCTTTCTCAAGCAATGCAGCTAAGAAAACATCTAAATTGCCATCAGATTTTGGAATGATACAGCATTTATCGGGATATTCCAATGGAGGATCTGGAACAAAAGGTTGCAGCGTGGATTGTGTCAGGGCTTCAGCTAGGCCCTTTCCCATGATACCACATTATTCCCCCTCCAGCCATCCGCAGTCTGTGCCTAGTGAGCGGGCACAGATGCCCATCCATGAGGCTGATACAGCCAACATCCAGAGAACCTTGACAAGGCAGGAAGGTCACTTCCAGCTCCCACCCAAAACTGCTCCCAATGGATTCATTCTCCCTGAGACTTCTAAGTATGAAGC
The DNA here is from genome assembly GCF_059951505.1 of Python bivittatus. Lineage (NCBI taxonomy): Eukaryota > Metazoa > Chordata > Lepidosauria > Squamata > Pythonidae > Python > Python bivittatus. The sequence continues at coordinate 4,505,697 of NW_028277052.1, read as the reverse complement.
CAACTGTTCATTAACGGCCTGTTTGTGACTCAGACCCTGAAGTTGGGCCCAGGAGACCTGGAACCATTTTCTGGAGCCGCCCTTCAGAAGTAAACAGTGCTGGCAGCAGGTGTTCAGCTGCAGGTGACGTCAGCCCTGAGCTGAGCAGAAAATGCAACAGAAATGTTAATCAGCACTTCAACTCTTCACAAAGTAGGCAGATCCTGTTAAGGAATTAACTCCTTTATGAAGGATAAATATCATTTGGGTTCACTGGTAGGCGGAGGCAGGTAAAAAGCAAGGAAGGTGGTATTCATTAGAGTAAAAGTTGATACGCCCATTTATCCAGCTTTGTTTTCTCTCTTTTTTTTGTTTCTGATGAACCTGCAGAATCTGGTCTTTGCAGCCCCCACCCAGGCACTGGGGGTGGCATTGAGTCCAACAGTTTTAAGATGCTTTCTGGCCACAGACTGATTGCACGAAGCCAAAGTTTGCTTAACTCTGGTTGGTAGGAAAAAACCTCTCTTGGCTGGGGTTCACCCAACACATTAAACTGCAAACCATGGTTTGCAAATTATGATGGGCTGGTTTTGTGCCACACATGAAGTCAAAACTAAACAAGCCACATTATGGCTGAGCAACTGTGTGAAGCTGGCCATAAAGTTTATCTTCACCATTGCAGACTCTAGACTACTGTGCTGGCTATACATATTTCACAAATAAAGCCGCACGCAGTACACTGCTTCTTTTCCATCTATTTTGTGAAATAGACCAGCCAACCTTCTACTGCAAAAATTTGGTGAACAAAGCAGAGATCTTGATACCTGAGACTCCCTTCATCACCTGCTGCAGAGAAGAGGGGACTACAACTACTACATCAGCCCCATCCAGCGCGGCCAAGATTCAGAAATAATGGGTCTTCTTGTTCAGAACATCTTGACTCTACCAGCGATCAGTCACCATGCATTCCTTAGCTCCTTTCCCACTTCCAGATTCCAAAAAGCCAATTTAACATTCAGCATTTCTCCCATGATTTTCAGTGTTCAATGCATTTACAAGAACCCTGCAGATTGAGCCTTTTGGGAGCCAAGGTGAAATCAGGACAAAACAGATTCACAGCAGTGGCAAGATTTGAACTGAAAAACTCTCCAGGCACTGTGTTAACCAGCCCACCTACCCACCTCTTTGTGGATACTGCCCTGTAACCTGTGAGTATATTTCCACCTTCCTCAACCTGCCAGCTTGCCAGACACAGTGGTGCAAACCCTTTTGTTTTCTCCAAAAGGCCATTCCCACCACCAGGGATCAATGGGAGTCTCTAAGAGGCAAATACAGAAAGGTATTGAGCCTTCATTCCAGATGTGGGCACCAGATGTGTGATGTGGGCTCCTTGCACATCACAATACCAAGGAGTGACTCACACAATGCAATCAAGTAAGAAAATGCAAGTGAACAAAAACACAAGAAGCAAACCACAAGATAATCAGGCATGGGGGCCGGGGGAGAAGTTCAAGTCACATTCATAGTCTCAATGTAATAGAGCCACCCAGTCAAAGCTCTTAAGAAATCTCTTCAACTCAGGGATGTCCACAAGAAACGGGCAAAAAAAGTCAAGCATATTGTGATGCATGTAAAAAAGTGGTGGGGCTTTGACTGAACCACTATCTTGACCTCCCCATGGATACCACGGATTACCATGGCTCAAGTTGTGTCTCAATCATCATCACTTTGAGAATTGGCTAATTTGAATCTTCTCCTCCAAAGGACCAAACAAATACTCCATCTCTGCATATAGGCCAGTGAAGTTACGGAGACCTGCAGAACTGTCCCACTTGGGGGGAGAGGGGGGCTAAAGTGACTCTCTCCCTGCAGTTAGCAGGGAATGCTGTAGTTTTTTTTTTTAATTGTCTTATTAATGACTGTATTTAACTATTGTTTATTTGGAAAGCACCAGGAGTCATCCTCAGATATGCAAGTATGTAAGAACCAGAAAGCCGACCAACCAACTCAATCATTTGTCTCAGAAAAGTACCTCATACTTCTCTCGTTGGGTTGAATGTGTAAAGCCAGACCTGAGATTTACAGACACAATGAAGGTTCATTTTCCCTCCTTTCTTTTAGGGGGGAGGTGTGATCCAGTGGCCCAGAAACTCCTAAGTTAAACCCTGCACATTCCCAGCCCCAGGAATCTCAGATATAGTTGAGTTGAGACTCACACTCAAGCCGGAGCCCGTACTGCAATGACAGCTTCCCCCAGACTAACTGAACAGAATTCATCCAGATGGTGTCCTACATTTAAACCCTGGGGAAGAGTGACGGCACTGCGTAACAAATGCATGCAGGATGACCATGCTGAGCTTTTCAGTATAAAAGGGCGGGGGGGTTGAAAGAACAGAACTGAATCATTTCCTCTATGCCATTCCAAAAGGCACCACAGCAAACCTCACCTACCCATTCTAGCGTGAAAGCCACCAATTCCTGCTCCTCTCACCCTCAAGGTTGAAATGATGCATTTGCAGTAATAGAGCAAGAGAGTCATCCATTCCAAGGATTTCATCACAGCTATGCTGGTCTATGGCCGAAATAAAATTGATTGATTGATTGATTGATTGATTGATTTCATCACAGCCTTCCCCAGCCTGATGTCCTCCAAGCTGTTGTTGTTATGGTCCTTTGAATCGACCCTGACTCCTGCATGAGAAGTCCCTGCAATTTTCTTGGCAACATTTTTTGGAAGTGGTTTGTCCTCGCCTTCTTCTTCCTCGGGAAGAGAGAGAGGGACTGGCCCAAGGTCACCCAGCTGGCTTCATGCCCAAGGCAGGACTAGACCCCATGATCTCCCAACTTCTAGCCCAGGGACTTCCTCTGCTCTGCTGCACCAGCTCTCATAATCTCTTTAACCCATTTCTTCTCTACCCACCCAAATAAATGTCTTCCCTTCATTACAAGCATTCATGGGAGCTAATCATAACCCAGACTTAAGGGAACAACCACTGAAATGACCTCCACAAAGGAAAAATGAACATACTCTGCACCTTCACCACCATGGGAGGAATTCTCAGATCACAGTAAGCCATAATTTGCTTAATGATGGTTGACTGAAGAAGTACCCACTGGTTGTGTTCACACAATAAGCTAAGCACATTTAAAATAATTTGCAAGGACAAACCAGTTTTCTGCCAGTTTAACTAAGCAACGTTATGCTGACACCATCCTTCACCTGTCAGATAGAACAACAAGAGGTTTGATTGGACAATGGCCCAAGAGTTACAGAATGACAGAGATAAAATACTTAACTGTTTAAATCTGTACTCTGCAGATTTAAAAAGAGAGAGCAAGAGAGAAAAATAACAGAACTTCTGCTTCCTTCTCTGTTACAAGAGATTTGGCATAGATTTCATCCTGTCTCCCAATGTCTAACACATTGCCTTAGAGCAAAATATTACGTTCCAAGCTTGAGTTTCCTCATCTGTATAATCAGAGTAAGAATAAATCACCATCACAGACTGGAGCAATAATGGATGAAGAAATCAGAATTACAGAAGCTAATTCTGCACGAGAATTAACTGCACAACAGCTGTAGGGAAGACTATATTTCACATTCTAAACTATGCAAAAGATTAACATTTAATCCTTTTCTCGAAAATCAAGGCATTTCTGAGACGTCAAAGGAAACACCCGCAGGCAGCAGGAAACAGGAAAACAAGGAACTATGATTAAAGTTAAGGACCACAGGTGACCAGCAATCCATTTTCATTACACTCAGGAAGCTATGTTCACAAAACAACAAATGGTATCTTGCAGCTACATTCAGTTTAAGCAAAATATATTGCAAATCTGTGCCAAACAAGTGCCCTCCAGATGGGTTGGACTGCAACTCATAGAACGGCCCAGCTGGTACAGTCTCCATTCCAGCTAGGAACTCTGAAATTTCAGTCCCATCGTGATTGGAAGACAAGAAGTTGGGAAAAGCTGTTTAATCCAGTGTTTCTCAACTTCAGTGACTTTAAGACGTGTGGACTTTAACTCCCAGAATTCCCCAGCCAGCATGCTGGCTGGGGAATTCTGGGAACTGAAGTCCACACGTCTTAAAGTTGCTAAGGCTGAGAAACACTGTTCTGTAGCAACAATGTACTACTGGGCTGTTGGGAAGACTTATTCTCCACTGAGAAACGCTGGTCTAATCCATTGAAGCCCTTGGATCAGCCAATCCAGGGGATGGCCTCAGCAGCTCAGCCCCTTCCTAAATCCTGTCTCCCCATGTTGTGCCCATAGGATCTCCAACCCCCAGAATCCCCAGCCAACACAGGTCACTTCTCTACCTTACCTTCACTCTGAATCTTACAACCTCCTTCTTTTTTTAAGTACAAGAGTTCTTCATGGCCACAGATCATCTCCCCCATTAAAAATAACTGCTTGGAAGAACCATAAGCAAGTGGAAGAGCAAACAGCCTGACCAACAGATTCTCAGGGAATCCAGTGACCACTCAGGGACCTGGAAGTCCAACAGGGGCTTGAACCCTCTAGCCAAGCCAATGACCCAGTTGAATGAGCACGCTTTGCCTTTCAATAGAGAACCCTCTGTTGCTATTCAATCGGATGTCCTTGAGAAGTGTTGACTGATTGTTTCAATGTCCACAGCCTGTTAGACTTGGTGTTCACTTTAGAACACAACCCAAAACTGTCTGCCTCAGGCAAGGAATCCAGTGGCAATATACAAAACACAGTTTGCTGGACAGGTAAATTCAAGAGTCCATTAAGGGAATGAAGTTGTGAAACTACTATTCTTTTCCAAGTATACATTCTTAGGAGAGAAAGGTACCTGAATAAAAAGGCTGCATATTGACAACTCCAAAACCAATGAGTTTGAGTTTGCTAAGGATCCCATGCATTTTTTTCCCACAATATCTAAAAGGCCATAGAGACTTGGCAGTGATGGAGAAGCAAGCAACTAACTATGAATCCTTTTCTAATAACCACTGTGGATTTCAGAAAAGCACTTCTATCTCAGGACCTCACAATGCAAAAATCTCTTCTTGCAAAAGACGAGCAAACACCTGAACATGCAGACAGTTAATATCAACAGCCCCACTGTTGACACAGAGTTACGCTGATAGGAAGGTTTGAATAACAAGACTGAGCATTATGATGAAATTGCAAATGGGAATTTCAGATTTGTTTTCTTTCTACAAGGACACCATCCTGTCCATGTTGGTTTAGAGGCTTTAAAAAAAAAATCTAAGCCCACAATGGATGCAAGGAACAACTTGGCTGTGGAAAGTTTTCCACCTGAAAACACAGAAATTGCAAAGATAAGCTTTGTAATTTTGCTGATTGCAGAAGAGGAGATCCAGTCTCATTCTGAACACGTCACTGAGAAATAAAGACTGTCACAGCAAGCAACTCACCTGTCTAAAAATGTTCTCCAGGCATCTCTGGTGGCCCATATATTATTGTTTGCTGACGTTCTGGAATCATGAGAACAGAGAAACCCTAACGCAAAGAACGGAATATGCTAAAAAAGGCTAATGTTGAAACTGTGTTGGCCAATGTCAGCTTGATCCAACCTGAAATACTGGATTTTTATTTCTAGCCAACAAGGAATGTATTCATATTGGAAGTGCACACACCAGTGTGAAGAAGGCGGATCTATGATATGACCTCTAGTACTACAGTCATGTGACACCAACCTGTTGATGTTGGTTTGTGGCTGAATTTCAAAGGTATCCATTTGGCTACCAGGGGAACTGAATGCCAGACTACATAGGCCTTTGGGAGTCTTTTTTTTTTTTTTTTTAATAGGAAATCAGTGCTCTTGAAGTTGGAATGATGACCATGAGACAGACAGATCACCCTTTGAAAAAAGGCTGTTTCCCTTCCCAGTCACCATTCCTTCATAAAGTAGGGAAATGGCTTTCTATCATGGCGAAGGGCTTTTCTTGGCTCCCATCACATTTACATATTAGCTTGGCCTAGGAAAAGTAGTCTAGTTCTGAAATGGATTTCCTAGTTCTCATTCCTCTACAATATGGGATGGCTCAGACTTTATTACACACACAAAAAGAAGCAGAGGGAAACATTGCTTATTCCACATTTTCATACAGCTCTGGACTCCTAGGGAAAGGATAATCTTGATCTGGATAATTTAGCAGGAACCTCAGGAGCACTTTTAAGCAAACAGAAAGTCTACTGTGTTCTTCACACTCTTTCCCATCTTTCCTAAAAATAGTGGTTGCCATTTCTGACAATAGTTCCGGCTGCCTGTTAGAAACGCAAGTAACTCTTTCATTTCAGCATGGAACTGCAGTTCCCCTCTTCCTCACAACTCTTCTCCATCCTCCCTAAATTTAAAGATAGTTCCCTTTTAATTTCCCATCAGCTATTATGTCACGGAGAAAAAGGAGAAGACCAGGACTTGAGATCTCTTACGGGCTCAGCAGAGACAACACGTGTCTGCAAATGAGGCGAATGACCTTGTCCTGGGACAGAGATTGAGAAGTTTTGAGAGAATACCCCTATTGTTCTTGCACAAGGAATTCCAGCTACGCGTGTTGGATGACAACCCTGGGTTTCCTTGTTCTTAGGCGGGAAGTGCCAAAAGCTACATCAGCATCTAAGATAAGGTGGGAACCAAGCTCCCAATACTGCTTGCCATGGCTGATGGGACTCTTAGGTGACGAACCTCCGCACCATCTGGACAGCTGCAGGTTGCAATAAAAATGACAGTCCTAACAGGAAAGGAGGAATTGTTTGCAGACCACCGGCAATCAAGTCCCATAAAAACTGGGACTTCCAGTTCTTCCTACAGGCCAAAGGCAGACCATGAAGTCCATTTGCAAAGCAGGCTTGATTAGCACAGATTTTTCAGGCTGCCTCCCCCCAAAGAAGCACACCTCCCAGTCCACCCAAGCGCTTGGGGAGAGCTGCAAGAATGAAAACAAACGGTTCATGCCGCCTGGGCCAAGGTCTCACTGGACCCCTGTCCAAACCACCCTTGCAATGCTCCTTCTGCACTGCACCATGGACCAAGGATTTTACATTTAAATATCTGCATGCCTGTAGATTTGCAACCCTGCCCCCACCACTTCCACACCTCATTTTCGACCATCACCCTCACTCCCTTTGCAACTGAACAGGAGTCACTTAGCTGTGATTCCACACACCCGCCCCAAGATAAAGTAAGCTGAAGTACTAGGCAGGTTTCTTGGCGACTGCAGGGAAACTGGCCCCTCTTCAAGCAGCGCCAAAGGGGGAAGGGGACAGAGGGACCACTGAACAGTGGTTCACCTTCTCACAAACATCATCAGACCCCCTCCCCAAAAGAAAACGAACGCCAGCCCTTGCGGGTGCAAATGCAAAAAAAAAGGGGGGGAGGCATTTGGCGGCAAAGAGGACCTTCCAAGGACGTTTTCCGAGGGCGCCCCCTCCTCCGTCCAGATTCGGCGTTTTGCTTTGCTTCGCAGCAGCCGGGAGAAAAAGCTGGTTTTTAGGCCAGCTGGGGAAGGAGCGGGGGAGGCTGGCGAGCAGGATCGCGCCGCCGGCAGGAGAGCGCGGAGGAGAGGCGCCCGGGGGCCGCTCACCTGGCCGTACACCTTCACCGGCTCCTCCTGCGGCGGCGGCGGCGGCGGCTGGGCGCTCCTTCTCCTCCGCAGCTGCTGGCCCCGCGGCGGCTGCCCCGCGCCGAAGGGATCCTGCGCCCGCAGCAGCGCGAAGCCGCGATCCTGGGTCCGCGCGGTCAGCGCGCGATGCAACAGCAGGCTCCTCCGGGAAGTGGCGGCGGCGGCGGCGGCGGGCGGCCGGAGGGGCCCCGCCAGCAGCAGCAGCAGCAGCAGCAGCGGCGGCGGCGGCAGCCGCCGGACCGCGGCCGGGACAGAGCTGGGCTTCCCGGCGGCGCAGCAGCTGCTGCCGCCTGTCGCCATGTTCCTCGCCTCCGCCGGCTTTGCACGCCTGGCAGCGGCGAAGTGGGGCGCCGCCGCCCGGAGAGAATGTGCCAAGGGATGCTCGGCTGCGGCGCGCGCCAGGGAGAAGCCCCGGGCTGCACGCGCCGCTCCCGGCCGGGGCAGCCCCTTTCCCGGCGCGCGCGGCCCCGCTCGCCTCGGCAGGAGCGGGCGCCCAGACGGTGGGAAGGCGAGTCACGCGTAGGCTCCGAAGACTCAGCGCCCGGGGGCGCGCCCGCGCGCCCGGACCCAGACGCGTGCGCGCCCCGAGCCCCGGCCGCGCACTTTCCTCTGATCTTCTCTTCTTCCTTCCTTCCTTCCTTCCTTCCTTCCTTCCTTCCTTCCTTCCTTCCTTCCTTCCCAGAAACAAGGGGGGCACATGGCTTCTAAGAGGATAGAAGTGCAAACCAGTGTGCTAAATACTAAGCACGCTCGGATCATCTTGGCATTTTTTTATCCCCTCTAAAGGAAGAGGGGAACTGTGGGTTCTCTGGTTCGGCTGGCTTGCTCCCCCCATGCTGCAACAGCTGCTTCCCTCTGATGAATTGCCCACATCTGGATTGTTACTGCACTGCTGCTGGCTGCAAGAACATTCAGTGAGGACAATCCTGCAGGCCACAAGCAGGCAACTGCTGGTGGTTGGTGTTATCACTCTGGTGTCCCTGACTTTGTGGTTTGGATGGATGGCTGATATGGAAGCGGTGAATCCTGCAAATGTTTACCTGTCTTAGCCGGAGGTTATGACACTTTGCTAGATGTCATTAAAAGCTGTGGTGAATGTCATGTACAGCACTGAAGTGCAAATGTGGCCTGGGATAATATGTGACCAATCCTCTGCTTAGCAACCCAAGGATGGATTTGCTGCCCTTCGAGGTTTCTCCTGGTTGGGCATGATAAACGGATGGAATAAGACCCTTTTCTACTCCCCACACTCATGTCCTCATCAAGATCTACCATGGACTATCATCCTTCTGCACAGCTTCCCAGCCTCCCTTATTTTTACCTTACAGTTGTAGACTGCTATTCCAGCTGTGTTCCCAGGGCAAATCCTGATGCAAAGAACACCACGGGAAGAATGTTTTTGCACATCCAAGGAAGGGACATGGGCTTGGTGCAATATCCCACAGGGGCCAGATGGAAATTGCATGTATGGGGAAAGCAGCTGGGTGAAGGGAAGCCAGCACAAAAGGAAGATGCTTGAGCAGCGGGCAAGAACAGGCAGGAAAGATGCTTGTGGGCGGCTGCTGCATGTTGAGGGTGGACAACTTGCAAACCAGAAGCCTGCCCTGCCCATGACGGCTGCCAGCAGACAGAAGAATCCCCCATCAGGTTGAGGTGGGAAAGAGGATTACAGTTAGTCCTAAATGAGGCACATTGCAGTTAAAATGATAAATCCCCCCTTACACTCCTCCTCACTCCACCCATGGGGGTGGTGTGGACCCATCTCCTCTCAGCCCCCTTGCTCCCCTGCTACGGCCCTGCTGCCCCCTCCCTCAGAGCTTGCCCAAGCCTTTTTAATGGGATGGATACTGCTCACCTGGTGATCCAAAGGAGAGATTCACCCTCCCTTGATGAGGAAAAGTTCCTATCCAATCCAATAAACCAAAAGATCAAGAAAGGATGTGACGAGGGACACTTTGCTACTCGGGGAATTGGGGAGCACAAAGTCCAGGCCAATGTCATATTCACTGGTTTGCAAGTCATCAGCACACCCAGCCATCTTCTGAGACCAATTTTAATCACTGACATCTGGCCAACACTAGTCTCTTCAATGTTCTTCCATCCTGCAAATCCAGTTCAGTTCCTTTTTCAAGAAAAACCAAGAGAGATTGCTGGACTCCATCAATAGAACACATTGTTTCACTTCTGTTTTTAGGTAAAATAAGGCTAATTAAGAATTCTTTTCCTTATGTATGGGAAATTAAATAGCATGGCTTCTTCCCCAAGAAACTGAGGAAGCTAAGATGCTCCCAGGGCATGTTCACAGTTACGGTCCTTCAGAGGAGCAGCAGTAGCTGCATTTACATTAAGTCATAATGTGGTTTCTTCAGTTTCAGTTTAGCATGGCCTTTCCTGTTCTGCTGCCTCCAGATGTTTTGGACTCAGGTTCTTTGAATTCTTCATCAGCCTGACTGAGAAACGTGTTATGTAATTCTGGAAGCTGAACTCCAGAGTGTCTGGAGATCACCAAGTTGGGGAAGGATGATTTTGCAGGATGCATGGATTCAGTCATTAACCACGATTTATGGCTAACCTTGTGTAGGAATCTACCATTGTAACAGCCTCACACATTGCACTTCCTTCAAAAACAAAGAATGCCATGTTGTGGCATCCTTGGTGCTCTCTGAGCTTGGTTGTTTGCTTGCAGATGTTTCATTATCTGACAAGGTAATGTCATTAGTGCTAGTGAGTGGGGGTTTGCTCCTTGTTTATATACAGTGGCTTGCCCTGCCAGTGTTGGTGGGGGTGTGGTTTTCTCCATGGTATCTCCTTGATTAGGGTATTGTTTTCTGCTTGATTGTTTGTCTGGTGTTAATCCCTGCTTATCCACACCCAAAAAAAACATACCCCCACCAACACTGGCAGGCCAAGCTACTGTATATAAACAGGGAGCAAACCCCCACACACTAGCACTGATGATGTTACCTAGTCGGGTAATGAAACGTCTGCAAGCAAACAACCAAGCTCAGAGAGCACCAAGGACTCCACAATTCAACCCTGAGCTACAGATATTCCCTTCTGTTGGAATGCCATGTTGCTTATGATCTTGCAAAATTTGGGAATAGTCTGAAATGGAGGCTTCTGTGTTGTTTATTTTTCATTGAGATCACCAAGCAAATAATGTGTGAAACCGCCCATTTTGACTTGTTTCACAAAGCTAAAATAAACCAGGGTTTATCTCTTTGAACAAAGTCAGTACCGGATACTTGGCCAGAAAGGCTCAGTTTCCTCGGGAGGGGAGGGGGAACAGAATCTCCCCATGAAGAAGACTTTTGAGAGCCTCCCTTTGACCAGCCATCTCATTCATTTGGAACAAATCAGCAGGCTCTCGTTTGGTGCCAAATCTCCTAAGGTGGGCAGAAAATTAGCCAGTTGCTACTTAATCTTTTCCGGTTTCTGCAGTCTGGCCAAGTTTCCTTGGCTCATAATCCCACCGACAGAACTGTTTTCTCCAAGTCTTGGATCATATTGTTAATAACATCATAAAGCCACTTCCTAAGTCAAGTGAGGGGAAGTAATATGTCCAAAACAGTCGACGCTATTAAGATCCACAAAATTGAGCAAGGAAGTGTGGGAAGTGCTAAGATGGGCTCGTGTCAATACATTGCTTGCCTTTCTTTGTTTCTGAAGTTCTTCAGCTATGAGCTTTTCTGCGCTGCAAACATTTGGATCTTTTCATAGCTCCCAGAGTTTTGATGTGTCATCTGATTTGAATTGTGCATGGTTATGAAAGGCTCTGCATTTTTATTCAAAGGATTCATCTCTTGAGGTCCACGAACATCATCCCCTTACACCTTGCTGTGTAGAAAAGCATTGCTCTTGCAGAACAAGTGAGCAAAGCTTTTCAGGATGAAAAACAAGCCTTCAGGGAGTGTGATTGTGGGGTGATTTCTCATTCCTCCTTTCCACTTCTCAAAGTGCCCCATTCCCAGCTGGGCTCAGATTGGACAGGTTTCATCTTCCATCCACAATGAAGACAGAAGACATTCCAGTCTGGAAGAAGCACCCACATTATCCATGGATATCCCTTTTAGAGTTGGGAAATTGTGGTTGCCTGGCTAACGGACAGCTTTAATAAGGCACTTAACATTTCTGGTGCTCAGGATGCTGGGTCCCAATTAAGTGGATTTCCCAGAATCAGGGATCTGCTTTGCCAAGACAGCTGGGTACACTGTGCCTCTTGTTGCAGACATTGTAGGAGGAGATCTGTGTTAGTCTATGGTAGCAAAAAATCAGGAGTCTGGGAACATCTTTTTTGACTCACAAATGTTATTCAAAGGCATAAGCCTCACAAGTCTGTTGTGAGAAAGCAGCAGCTGCTTTGTGATTGCAACTCCTGATACGGCTTCGCCGGTGGAGTGGGACCAATTGTGGATACGTTTGCAATTTCTGAAATCAGTTGTCTTTTTTGTGGTAGGCTAGCTTCTAATTCAGTGCACTATCCATATTTGCTATCCATGTGGTTTTTTAGTAAAAATACAGGAGTGGTTTACCATTACCTTCTTCCGCACAGTTTGAATTTAGGGTGCTGGAAGTGAAAGTTGGACTTTGAAGCATGATAGAAAGAATATTGAAGCTTTTGGACTTTGGTGTTGGAGAAGGCTCCTGAGAATACCGGGGACCGCCCAGAAAACAAACAAACGGATCATCAAACAAATCGACCCAGAGTTCTCACTCAAGGCAGCAATGACCAGGCTCACATTTTGGATCCATGATGCAAAGACCCAGTTCTGGAGAAGTCAGTAATGCTTGGAAAGGTGGAAGGAAAGAGAAGGGTATGACCAGCAGCAAGATGGATGGACTCATACAGTGGTGATGGGGGCACTGTTAGAAGACCTGAAGGACCAGGTTAGGGACAGATCCTCCTGGAGAAAATTTATCTTTGTGGTTGCGAAGAGTCGACACCAACTCTCACCAATTAATCAATCAATCAAATTTAGGGCACATAATGTTTTAGAAGATGAGCTAAATGGGAATTCTAGAAAGGAACATTCTAGAAAGCAAGTCTTAAAACCAAGCCTTTGGTTATCATCGCTCCGTTTGGATACTCTCAGACTCTTTTTATTTGAGATCCATAGGTAACAAAGAGAAATATTGTTTCATGCTCTTCGGGGACAGACTGACCTGGATTTGGTTTCCTTTAGATACGGAAACCCTGAACCACTACGATGCAGTTGAATGGGCCTTGTAATCTTTTCTTTGTTCATCAAATATGCAAGCATCAGATTTGCAAAGGGAAATATGCCCCATGGTTTCCTGGCCTTATGTAATTAACCTCTCTCTGTGTGTAGGTATTTCAAACTGTATTTTGTTTTTAAGGCACCTTTGCATACATCAGACCCCATCCTTGAACAGACATGGGAACCTTTGTGGAGCTGTGGATTTGACATTAGATTTTTGGTAAGGGCCCCAGTTTCAAGGCGATGCCAAATAGGGGTGGTCCAATTTGAGCTCCACGCTCCCTTTCTTGGTCAGGATTTCTTTTCTAAACCGTGCAAAGCCCGTTTTAGAAGTTAGGGTTAGGGTTAGGGCCTAGGGGGCAGAAGGAGAGACCCTGGTCTGGCAGTTGCTAACGCAGGCAGAAAAAAATGTGGTCTTGGCGCAATTTCAAAGTGATGTGTTTCTGATAGCCTGGGGAGGAAGATCGTACCGTTCCTCCTGGAGTTGTTAAACTAATTCCATCAGTTCTGCTTAAGCAGACTCTGAAGGACACCGGGAGGCACCTGTGCAGGTCTCAGGGTCTCACTGCACCACAAGAGTTTTGAATGTACCGGAGCCGCGCTTTTATGCAGCGAAGGGTCAGGCCTCTAGCTGTAATAATGTAAAACCCCCATCAAAGTCTTTCCAGGCTACGCAGTCGGCTGTGCTTCTCAAGCTGAGGCTGGGTCAGTCTCGTCCTCCCTCAACGGCTGCCAGTTCTCTCTCAAGAGAAGCTGCAAAGGATCTCGCTGTTGAAATACGGTGCCTTAAAATTGCCCGGTTACAGTAAAAGGCAGATGGGAGAAGAATAGTAATGAAGTAATATGCCATCAAGGAGACTCCTCTTCCCAGATTCTATCCATTCCTGCAGAAGACAGCCATAAATTGAGAACCCGGTGTAAAACCCAGATTTCAGAGTCCTCGAAGCGTCAAAGAGATACTTGTTTTTAAAAAGCAAGTGGTGGCCTGGGGAAGAAGGGCTGAACTAGGCCTTCTTTGCAAGGCTGTTGTGATGATTGCCCCAAGAGGTGGTCTCCAAAGTAGACTAGAAAGGGCAAAGTTCTTGTGATCTTTCAGACACCATGACTCCAAAACATCTCTTACTTTGGAAGATGACAGGTGGAAATTCTAGGGAGATGAACAAGGTATATTTGCCATATATAAGGCTCAGCTAACAGATCACACTTCTGGGCTTCGTGGGGTGATTTTTTTTTTTTGTAAGGAGCTGCAAAGTTTTGAATCCTGTCCGTAGTTCTTCTGCAACAAGGCTGCATAAATTACACAGTGCCAGCTCTTTCTTCTTCCCTAGAAGAGCATCTACATGAAGCTAATAGCCGTGCTTCCCTAACCAGAGCACAACCATGACCAATAATCATTATTTTTAATGCCACATCCTCCTGACATTACCTCCATTTCATCCCCAGAGCAATATGAGGCAGCTTAAAGCAATCTTTAGCTTTTCTAGTTGTATAGTGGTGTTTTCCCTCTTCTTTCAACACAACATTTGCTGTGGGCACGATCTCACCAGCTTCAGTAAAAATATGATTGCTGACATGGTCCAAAGTGGGATCTCCACTTTAGCCGCCTTTGCCCTCGGGGCACTGGGATCTGCCCTCCACAGCCAGTTGGCTTGGGCTGCACCTGGCTGGACATTCAGAGAAGCAGCAGGACAGTTGTGTATACATTTTGTGACTGCCAAATTTTCAGTAACAAAGGCAGAAAGTGGGAGGTACTCGTCTTCCCTCCATCAATGAGGAGAAAACCTCTAGACCAGGGGTTCTCAAACTACGGCCTGCGGGCCGGATACGGCCCACCAGGGTCATTTATCCGGCCTGCCTGCCTGATTGGCCGCTGCTGCTGTCTCTCAGAAGCGGAAGTGTCGGGGCTGTGTCAGGAGCTGCAGGCAATGCACGAGGAGGGAGATTGCAGAGCCGGACTATTCTACATTACAGGTATGCTGGGTCCGGCGGCTCTCCTCGTACTCCGCGGGAAGGATCCTCCGTGCAGGGTGATCAGTGTGTCGTTCTCCAAGCTGCTTGTATCATTCTTTCTCCCAATTGCCCACCCCGTTCTTGCAATCCCTCGGAAACCATCTGGTCTTCCCCAGGTCGCATGAGTACAGGCGCCCTATTTGGAGAATGGCAGGAGCCCCGTTCTCATGGTGCTTGGGGTTTGCATTTTATGTTCCTTCCTGTTTTACCCACACAATGGATTTCTTTGGGAATGTCATTAAAATATTCCCAATAACCTGCTGCCATGACTAGGTTTTAGTCAACAGAAGGCACTATCAGTGCCTGAAATTTATTTCCAAGATTGAATTCCAGTTTTACAGGGACAGTCCTGATTTTGGGAAAGGCATCCTCGAACTAATGGGAGGGCTCAAGGTAGAGCAGGCAGAACAGTATGGGAACAAGTAGCCAAAGAAATGATGTCTTTCCATTACTCATCAAGCCTCGGGGTACCTTATGGTGGAAGGGAACATGGGAATGAAGCTATTCCATTATCCATTTCACTGGCTGATTGATTAGTACTAGTTTGCAGAAATCCAGAATAAGAAGCAAAGTTAGTGTTTCCTGTATCTCTTTGCTGACAACTAATGGATTTTTGCAGATCAGGTCTGATAGCCTTATGATGGAGAGAGTGGTCAATTGATTGTTAGTCATTTATTAAATTAATTTGACCTGGAAATAATTTTTCACAGAGTGTAAAAGCACAACAGGGAACAGGAATGTTTGGAACTACTTAAAATTGCTTCATTCCAGAGAAGCTCTTCTAAACATCTCTGTGTCCTTTTTTTTTCTGGTAATTTTTGCCTGTGACTTTGGGGAAATTGACTTGTAGATTTGTATACATGTATGCATTTTTTAATATTCGTATATCCAAGTTTTTATTTTTGGAAATCAGGTCAGCCTACTTCTTTGCAAATTATCAGGACCGCAGAAAGCATTGTACTCAGTTTCTGTTTCACTTTTTCTTCTCTTCTGTTCCTTGCATTTATATCCAAACTCCTCTTCCTTGCCCAGACCTGTTCCATCATCTCAAATTCTTTGTACAGGCAGTCCCCAAAGTTATAGCTATTGCAGCACTCCTGAAGTCACATGATCAAAATTCGGGCACTTGGCAGCCCGTCCACACTTACAACCACAGGGGCACTTCAACTCATACTTCCTCATACTCCGCAGGAGGGATCCTCTGTGCAGGGTGATGGGGGGGTCCAGGGCGCCCTATTACTTTCTCCATTTGGGCTGTGCGGTTGCCCCTCAAGTAGGAGAATGGCCACTGGCACTGACCAATAATGCGGGGGGCAGGGGGCGGGGGGGATGGGATGGGGGGAGGATAACATTTACTGACACTGACCACCAATGCAGGGCGGGGTTTATGTTGGTTAAAATTGTTCTTTATTTTAATTATTGCATTGTTTTTTTCCTGGTTTTTTTTTGTACTACAAATAAAATATGTGCAGTGTGCATAAGAATTCATTCATATTTTTTTCAAACTATTATTGTGAGCCGCCCAGAGCCGCCCGTTGGGGGAGATGGGCAGCATACAAGTTTAATAGAAAATAAATAAATAGTCCGGCCCCCCAACATTCTGAGGGACTGTGAACTGGCCCCCCGTTTAAAAAGTTTGAGGACCCCTGCTCTAGACTCATAAAGCGTGACTAAACCATTATAAAACACAATCTTAACTAGTTCGAAATCCCATTGATCTCCCTTCCTAGTAAGTATCCTGAGGACTGTCGTCTTAATAATAGGTTAAATTGTTACTTTCAATCAACACCACCATCATCTACATGACCCAATGGCCTTCCTTTTATTTTTATGAAGCTTGTGTCTTTAAATTGGCAGCACATGAGACGATTTGCCCTTTGGCCCCACGTTTCGAAAAAGAGGATGCCTCTTCTGAAAGGCCAGCCAATACCCCTGTTTTGTTTTTCAGATAGTTTTATTAAAATAATTGTGAGTTGCCAGTGTTAAATCTGCCCTCTGATTAATCAGGGCTGGCTTTTTCATCAGACAAAAGGCTTTTCAATCGATCTAGCCAATTCATCCATTACTGCAGCTGGATTAGAAAAAGGCAACATTTAAACAATGCTTTATGGCTTTCTTTCTCCCCCATCGGAGGATGTCTGGCCTGCAGAAGACCTTGGCTGAGGGAAACGTGCATATGGCCTCCAGCTTGTGAACGATGGCTCGCTACTGTCCTAAACCTGTAGTTTCTCCTTCTGTCTCCCATCTCCACCCTTCTCAATGTCATTTTCTTTTCTTCAGCCCTTCCCTCTCTCCTTCCCGACAGCCTTGTTGGAGCTGTCCACCTTTAATCCATTTCTCTGGGACATCCACCCAACTCTTCTACTGACGGACTGATGTTTTATTATCATAGACCATTTTTATTATTCACATTTAAATGCAGCCCTTCTGTCCACAGTTCACAAGTTAGAGTTAAACCAGACGGTATTCCTTTATTCATCTGATGCTAATTGAGAGCTACCAGGGCCCAATCAGAGCAAACTTTTTAAAAATGAGATCAAGTCTTAATTATTGTTCTTCTGAGAGCATCTGCAGGGAAAGGGCCACAAAACCATGAGATTGAAGCCTTGTCTTTTTTTACATGCAACTGCATGATTGTGCTTGCCATCTTGACTTTTTTGACCTCCCCGTGTACTTCCATTTTAAAAAAAAAATGTTTTATTAAGTTTAAAAAACATTAAATTGTTTTATTGAAGATTATTCATATTGTCACATTCTCTGAGCTCCTCTGGGAGCAGAATTAAACACATACAGTAATAAAACCAGGATAGCTTAAGTTGACATGAACCAAAGTCCTTTCCTCACCCACCATTTTTATTGGCACCAGAACGCCTTGGCAAATCCCAGCATACCCCCTTGATCCCCCAACATTGGCCTTGCTCTTGAAGTTTGCCGAACATTTGGTTCTGGGGGAAAAAAAGAGAGTTTCCTGCTTAATCTATCACAGAGCCAGAGCGCGTAAACCTCCTTCCTCGTTCCTTTTGGTGTTGATACAATCTGTCTGGCCTTGATAGTTCATTAGTGGACTCATGGGATGTGGCTTTATCTTAGGTGGAGGTGGGAAATAATAGTTCGTCAGCCAACCAGCATCTGCAAAACAGTCTTCCGCCAAGAATAATACATCGGATAGCTGGCCGGCCAGGACAGGATGAGAGTTTAGGATGACATGTCTTATCCTCTTCAGCACAACAGCTCTCTGATCTTTCGGCAGGACATTCATCCCGATGCTTATCCCACCCCTGCCAAAAAAGATGTAAAGGTGCCTTGGATGCTGGCATGAAGTGAGTTCTTCTGGGACTCAGTGTACCCTCTGTTAAGCCACACCGCTGTGATGCGCACTCTGAAATGCTGCAAGGAACAATGGCAGCAAACGCCTAGCCATTCTGCTCCCTCCTCTCCCGACGCCAAACACAAACGCATTTAATAATTAAATGTGTCTGCCAGTTGTTGCACGATAGCAGCATGTACACAGGCACTGCCAAATGCAAACAGCAGACAGCGTGGGCTCCCTTAAGGCTCTTGGATTACAAAATCGGTTCAGCTCAGTCTCCTGCTGCAAACTGTTTGTGGAGAGTGTGCAAGCACATGCTTGTGCTGTCGTTTCCCTGTGACTTCTCTCCTTCCTGCTTACTCTATTCAGGCCTAGTTTCTCAGTTAATTCATGGAGCTCAACAGGTCCAAATTGCCCCCGTTATTAGAGGCAAACTGTATCTCCTGAGTCTCCAACATGACTCAGGCACCAATGTTCCCATGGACATGTGCCCTTGGCATACACTAAGCTTCCTGCTCCACCAAACGTTAAAAACAGAAATGCATTTTTTAAACAAACTGGCACTGGCAGGCAGCCAAGTAAAGGGCCAGACTCCAGCACTGTCATTCTTTCCAGTGTGCAAATTAGCAACAGTACCCTCTCAGTGCTATGAAAATGCAGATGTTCACTGGAGGACAGCAGAGAGGAGAGATACGTTAAACCACTCTTTCCTCTCACCTAATGATCATCTGGATTTTTGCAAGCAAGATATGGTAGCTCTACACATAGAGCTTTCTTAGGAAATGAAAAGGAAGAATAGCTGAAATTAGTGCTTTGTTTGGATGTGTGCCCACTTACCTGAAAAGGGAGTACAGTAAGCAGAGGTGGGAGGGAAAGATTTTAAGATATATCAGGTAGCATTCTGCTAAATGAGCCATCTGAGTGGAGTAAGGAAACACATTTCTCCATGCTACAGAAGAATGGATGCAAAGTCATTTTGCCTCATGTTTCCCAATTATTTTCATTTTCAAAGTGCTGGAAGGTTCTGAAAATTTCAGCATCAAATACTAGGGCAGAGAATCTGGTTTGATCAGTACCTTTTCTCACTGCCAAGATTTTTGTTGGGGGGGGGAAGAATGCTTATAATAAAAATTATTGTCTTTTCTTTATTCTTTCTCAATATCTGTGGTCAAGCTGTGTCAACAATGAACTGATAATTTTCATCCCCGTTGCCAGAGGACGAAGCAGGACAAAAAATCCCCACCTTCTTCCAGCTCAGGAGAGCTTCAGGTAATAGGTCTGTAAAGAATTCAGGATTCCTTGAGCATCCATCAAGGTGACCTCCTTGAGTCACTGTCTGCATGTTCTGTCTTGTGCCATTTCCCAGATGGATGAAAGGCATACCAGAGACACGCGTGGCTGCAAGCAATGTTTCAACCTTTGCTCCTGTGTCCTCTGTGCTTAGGAGGACACTTAGTCAAAATGTCTGGCAAGGAAAAGTTCTAACCTTGGTGCAGGGCAAACAGCGACCAGGCACAAGTTTACCCTTGAACAAGTGAAACAATAAAAGGCCTTTTCTGCTATGCTTTTTTTTTTTCCTGTTTCCATTAACTGCAGAAATCCAGGGAGACACTAGATTTGCAAGAGCTGCTTTGTTGCAGCTCACACCACTGCTGAACGTTCACCTTCAATGATTACATGACTCTACCAAATTCTTGTAGAACTGCAAGTCGTAGCAAAATGCTGGGATTCACACAACATCCTTTACAGTTCTTCAGTGCTGGATCCATAAATTAAGATGACGAGATCAGGCCATCCATAAATAGCCAACGAACGGGCCGTAATTTATTCTCTTCATGTCAATTACTTATTCATTTTGGCCTCTGACCTCTGCATTGATCCCAAATTAATCTGCAAACAGCTATTGAAGTTTATATACACGTGCTCAAGAACATCCGCATTTAAACAAAGAGAGAGTGTCCATAAAGAAGCAAGGTCAGCAGTGGGGCAGGATAAATAAATGGTTGCTGATTCTTCAGACAGTCTCCTAGGCAGCAAATCACCATTTTACTGCAATGCAGCCCCTTCAAACAATGTACTTTTTGGATATGGAGAAAATGATAGGCTAAGAGATGTAATAAATACCTACCACCGTTTTGTTATTAGGAGCCCCAGTCACAGGAAAGGCTGTTTAAAATGTCAGAAAGGAAGGAAGGAAGGAAGGAAGGAAGGAAGGAAGGAAGGAAGGAAGGAAGGAAGGAAGGAAGGAAGGAAGGACAAGCAAGGCATTTCGATGTTGTTTAATTTTATAAACAAAATATCAGAGGCAGCCTTGAAAAATCCACAAATATTTAAATGAAAGCCTATATACATATATACATATACATATAATTTCATTTAAATATTTGTGGATTTTTGTGGTTATATATATATATATATATATATATTTGTCGATATATATATCACATTGTATATATTGTATACAATGATACTGTTTCTGACTTCAGATGCTTTAGGAGAAATATAAACCTTAATGTTTGAAAACCCACTGCCTATGCTCATTGCATTCCAATTCTATTCCAGATGTCAATTCTTCAAATTAGCTTTTAAAATCCAATTATTTCATGCAAGATGAAGGCAGGAGAGGGGATGACAGACAATCTAGTCAGAACAATCTTAAAACAACATTCTCCAACCTGGAGCCCATGAATTGAAAAAATCGCAAAAGTGGGAATGAGATCAAGATCCGTTTTACTCAATGGGATGTTTGGCAGGGGGTTTATCCATTGTTCCATCCAATTAACTGGAGAGAGAAGTTTTAACAAAAAACAAACCTTAGGCATACAATTAAATATTTAGTATATTTGCAGAAACAAATGCTTATGAAATCTCAGCTCAGACCCACATTTTACACATTTACCAATGAATATGGGGCAATTGCAGATTTCAGACTAACTTGACTCAATGACCAATTGAAGCAGAACTCAAAGAAAATCGTAACGTGGAACTCCTGCTACTTGCACATATCGGCTTAACTTGGTTACAGGTTTGTTCAATCCCGATGACTGCCTGCTAACTGGCCCCAATTAAAGGAACCGCTTTGATGCCTATTTCTTGCATGAACAAGACATATTGCAATTACAGGCCTGGCACAATTCATGTATTTTAAAGAATAAAGCCGTTTCTGACAAGTAGCCATTTGACCAACGCAACAGAGTGAATTTTTAGTCCTTTGCAGCCTTTGCCAATTCCAAAAGATCATTTGAAGCCGAGACCAGATGTTTATCCTCCTCATAAAATCCACAAAGGCTTCCCGCACTGTTCATTTTGTAACTCCAGAGCTTCCAGCCTTCACTTGGGGAACTATTTCCAGACTAGGAACCCACCAAATGTTGAAGCAAAGGCTTGAATGACACTTAAGTCATGGGAAGTCATTAGTTCTAAATTACGGTGAAAGCCCCAGTAAGAGGTAGTCGCTGGCTAATCTTCTTCATACCTGGAAGTCAAGCAGGGTAGGGCCCGCTGAGTTAGCTTGACTGGAAACCACCAGAGAAAGTTGGGGCTGAAAGGTTAGGTTGGGAAGATGGGGGACAAATTCAAACAGCAAGCAATCTCAAAAGTCCCCTGGGCGGGAGTGTCCATTCAATTTTTAGTCCTTCAGAGTTTCCCGTTTTTAAAAAATTGCTGAACTGCATTTCATTGGGCCCCTTTTTAATATTAAAAATAGGAAGCCCTTCGCGGTGTTTCCCTTTGGGTTTCTTTTGGAAGAAAGGTGGCCTTTCCATGCCCCCAATGCTTTTTGATTCTTCCATGTAAAATGTCCTGGCTTGTTTCAAAGGCTCCACCATGTGGCCAAACCATACATGTTTAAAATCTCATCTCAGCTTCAAAAGGAAGACATTCCTTCTTTCCCACCTTCCTTCTACTTTGTGGGGGATTACCCTGAAAAGCTGGTCAGAAAAGAATCTGCACGTAAGGCTATTCCTACTCAATTCCAAACAATAATAAGAATTTAATGAGCAGGGCTATTATTACCTGGCATCCTAGAGGACAAAACTCGTAATCTGTGGTTAGATTAAAAGGACTGCAGAGGCTGGATCTGTGATGGAATGGAATTATGAAGGCCAGCCTCAGGGAGATAAACATTTTCTTAGTTCGCCAGAACAGTATGGGAGGAACAAGAGGATGAGACTGGCACCTCCCTGAGGAATTCACACTGTCGTGGCTGGATGACTTTGAGAACTGGGGTTTTAGTCTGGGAAAATTGATGTCAGGCCTAGCCCAAGGAACTCCAAGAGACAATGCCAATTCAGTCCAGCTATGTTTATTAGCTACAACCTCTAGCAAGAATCTTCCTTCTAACCGATACCTAATTGCTCTCCTATTCAGATTCAAGAAACAAGGATTTCCTTGCTGACATTTGTAATCTTCCTCAAAGGCCAAAAGGGTGTTTTAAATCTCAAACAAATGCCTCTACTGTCAGGATTTTCTTTCTCATGGGAAAGGATTCATCCCGTTATCTTTACAACAATAACAAATAATATTTTGGCTACAGAGATCATGTGAAAAACACCTGTTATTGTGTGTTGTGTATTGTGCTATTTACTGCCACCTCTTAGAGTGTATATGGTAGTTACCCAGTGGGGGTGGCATAGAGCTATAATACAAGGAGAGGAAAATGTTCAGCCTCTCAGAGTAGTTGTTAGTTGTTTTAGTGTTAACCACTATGTAGGTTTTATGGGCTACGTAGTTGTAACAAATTACCAAGTAGTGTACCGCTTCTCTAAGAGTTTGTAGCTAGAGATTTTGTTAAGCTTGTGTTGCTAATAAGTCTTGGATGCTACAATATAATGAGAAGATGTGTTTTTCTTTATATTTTGTATGATATTTGCATTTTATGGAGTTTTTGCATTTTTATCAATAAACACCAGGTAGTATATATTTTTTGACTGGATTTCTTTGGGAAACAAGAAATGGACATTGCATTGTGAATAGCTGCACTGTTGATATGTTTGCTTTTATGGCTAATATTTTCCTGGAGTTTTTGCTGCGCTCTGCACAAACAGGAGTGTTTGTAATTATCACTCTGCACGACAGGTTATGGGCCCAGGTTATGGCCCGTGGTGCTGTGCCGGCCCAGGCGTGGAGTGTTGTCCCAGCCTTATGGTTCCAGGAGTGCTAGTCCCAGGACTGTGGTCCCAGGCGTGTGCTAACCCAGGCGTGAAATTTCAGGCGTGTTTTGCCGTGGATGCCTGTGCTGGAAGCCAGGACTGAAGTTCCTAAGTGACGGGAGATTTATGGATTTATCACCCTGCTTGTGAGCATCTGGTCAACGTTTCGTTTGAAGTTTGGATTCTTTCTGTGTCAAGTGCCTGTTATAAAGAATAAAACATGGCAACGACAACGGTGAGTCTTCCGTTTGAAAGATTGAATTCAAAGAACTACCAGACATGGAGTATAAAGATGAAATCTTTCTTCATGAAAGAAGGGCTCTGGCAAGTTGTAAACAATCCTGCGCCAGCGGCTCCTACAGATGCCGAATGAGTTTTGCTTGACCGTGCATATGGTAATCTTATATTGGGACTTGAGTCTTCAGAACTCGTGCATGTTCGTAATTTGGAGACTGCTAATGGATGCTGGGTGGCATTGTGTGAAATCTATGCGAGACAGACTTCAGCTGCCATCGTAAGTTTGTCAAAGTTGTCAATTTAAGTTGTATAACCTTAAATTGGAGCAAGGTGCTAATGTGATTGAGCATCTGAACAAGATGAAAACTTTGCTGAGTTGGCAGATCGGAATATGCAGCTTCCCGAGAATCAAAAAGCATGTATAATACTTTCGAGTCTGGATGATTTGTTTGATATGCTTGTACAAGCTGTGCATATCTTACCACCTGCAGATCTTACCGTTGATTACCTTACAAACAGATTGCAAGAAATTCAATGTTCGAGGGATTTACAATTACCATCAAAGAAGAGGCTTGATAACGTAAAGCAGCGCTCTTCTACTGGCACAGAGACTGCGTGCATGGTGAGGAAATGCTTTCGTTGTCAGTCTACCAAACATCTTCTAAAAGACTGTCCTATGAAAAATCAGCCTACTGAGAGTTCCAGAAAGGCTCCTCGTCGTGGAAAAGGACAATTTGTTAAAAAGCAAGCAAGCACTAGAATGGTGTCTGCCTTGATGTCTAACAGAAATAAACATTGTACTGATAAGTGGTTGTTGGACTCTGCTTGTAGTGAAATCATTGTAAACAATGAGCAGTTGTTACTGACCAACTGCAAGCCTAAAATTCAACAAGTTAACTTGGCTGATGGTTCTATAGCTAAGGTAACCATGCAAGGTAAAGTGTTAATTCCTTGTTTGGGGGAAGTGGTTTCTGATGTATTTTGTGTGCCTACACTTGATTATTCTCTTCTCAGTGTCCCTGTATTAACTAAACTTGGGTATACTGTTGTATTCCAAGGTTCTGAGTGCTATGTCAGTAAAGAGGGGATTGAGTGTGCTAGAGTGAAATTGGTTAATCAATTGTATGAAATGCTTCCTAAACAAGATGTGTTAATTGGAAGTTGCACTGGCAATGTGTTATTGCATGATGATTGTATACATTATTATCACAGAGTGCTTGGTCACCCTGGAAGGAAATGTTTGTCAAAAATGGCAAAAGTGTATCCAGATTTGAGATTCAAGAAGTGTGCAAAGTTTCTTGATTGTACTGTATGTAAGCAATCTAAGATAAAATCTGCACCTATTGCTAGGAAAAGTAGCAGAATTGCTAAAAAACCATTTGATCTTGTGCACGCTGACTTGGCTGGTCCGTTTCCTTTAAGTGAAGGTGGAGCAAGATTTATGTTTGTGTTAGTGGATGATAAAACACGTTTCACGTTTTGTTATTTGCTTAAACAGAAATCTGAAGCTTTCTCTCATTTCAAAGAGTTTGTGGCTTTTGTTGAGAGAAAACATGGGCACAAAGTAGGGAGTTTGCAGACGGACAGAGGGGGTGAGTTTGTAAGCAATGAGTTTCAAAACTGGCTACGTAGAAAAGGCATTTTCCACAGATTAACAAATGTTGGTGTGTCTGCAGAAAATGGCGTAGCTGAGCGCAAGGTTGGCGTTCTGAAGGTTTTGAAGGATAGCCTACTGCAGGATGCTAATGTACCATCCCACTTTTGGGGTGAAGCAATGTTAACAGCAGTGTTTCTTACAAATAGACACTGGAATTCAGCTGTGAATGAAGTTCCTTATTTTTTGCTGTATGAGAGATATCTTTCCTTAAAGCACTTGCGTACGTTTGGAACGTTTGCCTACGTGCATATTCCTCAGGCTCAAAGGAGGAAAAACCAACCAAAAACACAGTGTTTGAGATTTGTTGGTTATTCAGGAGAATCTAAAGGTTATAGATTTTCATTGGGACGTGGAAGAGTAGTGATTTCCAGAAATTGTAACTTTGAAGAGCCTTCTAATTGGCAAAGGCTGCATGTAAATTCAGAAGTCATTTTGCCTTCACACACAGACTTAGCTAGAGATCAAGCAGCCCATGCACCCCCTTCTCTGCAGATTAAGCAAGAAGACGCGGGGGAGGTGCCGGCTTTAACTGAAGCTGAGCAGGCAAAAGAAGAAAGTGAAGAAGCGTTTTTGAGATTCCACGAAGGTCAACCCGTATAACAAAAGGGGTTCCACCTGAAAGGTTTGTTGTTCAACAAGTGAGAGTATGTCACATCACTTGCGAACCAAAAGACTTCAAAGAAATGTTACCTTTACCTGTAGATGAGCAAGATAAGTGGAACATTGCTATGGACACAGAATTTAATTCATTGGTAAAACAAAATGTTTTTGAAATTGTTGATTTACCTGTATCAGAAAAAGCCATAGGTTCCAGATGGGTATTTAGAAAGAAGCTTTTACCTGATGATACTGTGCAGTATAAAGCTAGGTTGGTGGCACAAGGTTATTCACAAGAGCAATTTGTGAATTACAACCTGACATATGCACCTACAGTTAGGCCTGAATCATTGCATGTAATGTTGGCCTTAGCTGCACAAAGAAACATGGTTGTTCACCATCTTGATGTTGATACAGCTTATTTAAATGCTGAACTTCCTGCAGTTGTTTACATGAAACAAGCGCCAGGATATTCATGTGGAGATTCCCAGAAAGTCTACAGGTTGCGTAAAGCACTGTATGGATTGAAACAAGCTGGGAGATGTTGGCATCAATGTTTAGATAAAGCTTTGTTAGAAATTGGTTTCAAGAAATCATTAGCTGATTCATGTGTGTACACCAGAGGAACTGGAGAAAGTTATACAGTCCTTATCACTTATGTTGATGATTTTTGTCTTGTCACTGGTTCTTTAAACTTGGTAAAAGAATTTGCAAAGCAAATGGAGAAATAACTGGGTTTGTTTGTAAATTTGGTGAATCCACAATTGCGTGGAAAGCAAAAACAAACATCAGTTGCCTTATCTACTGCAGAAGCAGAATTCGCAGCTTTGTCAGAAACAATTTGTGATTTAAGATGGTTTCATCAATTATTCGCTGATTTAGGGATCAAAGTGTCATTGCCTTATACAGTGCATGAAGATTCCCAGGCCTGTATAGGGTTAGCTAAAACAGAAAACTTAAAAGCTCATACTAAGTATGTGGATGTAAAGTACAAAAATGTAAGACAAGCTATGTTAGAAAATTTCATTGATCTTGTGTATTGTGTATCTGAAGCAAATCTTGCAGATGTATTTACCAAATCATTGCCTATTATACAACATGAAACAATGTTAACCAGACTTGGATGTGAACAAATGTAAATGTTTCTGTATTGTTGTAATCAACTGTCTGTATTATTTTTGTAACGTGTATTGTTGTGTCGAAAACAGGCTGAGAGGGGTATCAGGATTTTCTTTCTCATGGGAAAGGATTCATCCCGTTATCTTTACAACAATAACAAATAATATTTTGGCTACAGAGATCATGTGAAAAACACCTGTTATTGTGTGTTGTGTATTGTGCTATTTACTGCCACCTATTGGCGTGTGTATGCTAGTTACCCAGTGGGAGTGGCATAGAGCTATAATACAAGGAGAGGAAAATGTTCAGCCTCTCAGAGTAGTTGTTAGTTGTTTTAGTGTTAACCACTATGTAGGTTTTATGGGCTACGTAGTTGTAACAAATTACCAAGTAGTGTACCTCTTCTCTAAGAGTTTGTAGCTAGAGATTTTGTTAAGCTTGTGTTGCTAATAAGTCTTGGATGCTACAATATAATGAGAAGATGTTTTTCTTTATATTTTGTATGATATTTGCATTTTATGGAGTTTTTGCATTTTTATCAATAAACACCAGGTAGTATATATTTTTTGACTGGATTTCTTTGGGAAACAAGAAATGGACATTGCATTGTGAATAGCTGCACTGTTGATGTGTTTGCTTTTATGGCTAATATTTTCTTGGAGTTTTTGCTGCGCTCTGCACAAACAGGAGTGTTTGTAATTATCACTCTGCACGACACCTCAAAGGCCAAAAGGGTGTTTTAAATCTCAAGCAAATGCCTCTACTGTCCAACGCTAGTGTAATAATGTTTTTCTCTTTTTTCTACTTCCTGAATCCTGTTTTTATTCTGTTTATTTCTTTAGTTGTTGGATTTATATACTGCCTTTCCTCCAGGAGCTCATTGCCTTTCTTCCTCCCATCTCCCCTCCCAACAACAAACCCGTGACGGTCACCCAGTGAGTTTCCATGGCTGAGAGTGGAGGAGCCAGTCTAGTGCCTCAACCATTACACCATACCATTTCTCCTTTACAAATAGTTATTATAATTCTATTTCATCTTTTTTTAGCTTTGCAGTCAGGAAACATGATAAAACGAATGCAGCTCTCTCCTGCAACTTTATGACTCACAAATCCAAGCAGCTGGAAGTCGGCCTACCATCAAATCCCTACAGTTTGCTGAGACATAGATTGGGTCATACAAGGTATTAAGCGATAACCCAGGGTTTTCCAGCCCGTGACCGGATTTACCCAAGGCCAAATATCAAAGAAAACACATGAGGGCTTAGCATCCCTTCCAAAATAAACCTGAATTTATTTCAAAATATTCCAGTGGAAATTCTGCAGAATTAGGGTTTGCACAGCATGGGGTATTACCTTCTGGTTTCATAAACAGAAAGCACATAGGATCGATTCACTCTTAATTTCCTAAACAAGCCAAATGATGTAGTTTACTCATAAAACTACTCCAAAATCAAACTCCAAGATCAAATCAGTATGACTTCAAATTGTGAACCCATTCACCATCTTAACTTTTATACACACGAGCCAATAGAGTTCAATAAATTTTTCATTTTTTTGTTAAATGCGTATATTTCAAGAAAGAAATTTAATATACATTGGTAGACATAACCACCAGGCTCTGATAGGCACAATGAGAGGTTTTGCAGGAAAAATATATGTTTAAAGCTCTCTAAAATTTCTGTTGCAATCCATAAAGCTTCAGCTGTGAATGGCAAAGAACCACATTATGCTGAAACTTCCTACAGAACATGACACACACTTAATAATACAATGTATTTGCACAATGAGAGGTACAAGGTCCTAGATGTCTTGTAAGAAGCTTTGGCTTCAAGGTGGCAGCACTTAGCTGATTTGCCCTGGGTTTGGAAGCAAAGTAGGATCAGGCTTGTAACTTGGATGGGAGACCCAAAGGAAATCTTAAGCATTGCAGACTAGACTGAGAAGTTGAAAAAAAAACAAAACACCCTGGAGGAAGGCAGTGTCAATATGGCCAGGCCAAAGAGCAGAGCTTGACTTGACAAGCAAATTGGGGAAGATGGGGCTTCTTGGATGTAGCTGTGATGCTGGCTGTGTGGTTATGAAAATCTGTTCACAGACAATTCATTTTAATGATTTAATCATCAGAAAACATCAGAACTAATAAACCAACTACACTATATACACCTTCATTTTTTAAATTTACAAACACTGATTGTAAATTTTATAACTTATTGCAACAATAAGTTTGATCCTTTAAAAACATTATTAAAAAGAAGACAGTTTCCACAGCCTGCCTAATTTTTTGAGGGGAGAAACGACAGGACATCCTGTATTACAAGAAACAAATCAGAATTTTTTCACATTATCTCCTTAACTATTTGCATTTATTTTTATCGAAGCAATAATATTCATCCTGATAAATATATGTTGGGGGAATGATTTTAATCTTTAAGGTGATACATACTGAAGAGGAGAAAAGCAAAAGCAATGATTTAGAATACCCTTCTTCCATCTGGTGTTCTCCAGATGAGTTGGACTCCAGCTCCCATCATCACTAGCCAGCAGCACCATTTAGTACATCAAACCAATGTTTCTCTAGAGAAGTCTCACTGAGATGAATTTAGTGGTAGATGGAACCTTGTGAGCAAAGCAATACTACATACAAAGTGCAGCTCTTAAACATTTGTAAAATAATTTGTAAAATAATTTGTGAATTTGTAAAACAGCTCCACCAATGTAAACTCAATCTACATTTTCACTTTGAGGGTAAAAATCAGAACCACCCCCTGTTCCTAGATATGTCACTACAGAAGTTTGAAATGTATTGATTATGGAGTGAATTAAAGACACATATATATCAGGCCTCTTTGCAAAACAGAGGCCATGATGTCTTTGAAGGAGTAAATGAAAGCATAAGTTCCTATGCTTTATTTCTGCACTTGCATCTAGATACATTATACTTAGCATGACATCTCTCCTCATCTCGTAACTTATTCAACAGTTGTTCAGTGAGACTTCATTATTCTAGACCTTGACAGGACTTTGCAGGCAATGCACAAAGTTCTGTTGCCACTTGGTGTCATTTGGGTATTGATGCTCTGATGCAAATTACATCATTTGCACTGTTGTGCCGATGTACTCTTCAGTTCAGGAGTTAAGAAATTCCTCCCACCAATTTGTCTGTTAAAACAAGACTAAAGTGCATTGTAATATGCATTTAAGGATACTAATTTCACAATGGGAACAATGACTCCATTCACACCAAATCCAAAACACACACTAATATACTGGTATAGCAGTAGCCATTCTTAACTGGCTGCACAGTAACAACTTACAAGATCTTGCTGAAATTTGCAAATGAACATCTGCTGAGGATGGACTTAAGAGCAGCACCGACCACTTCCTGATTTCATTCCAATGGCAACAGGAGAATTCATTTATGGGTGCTTTCTCCACCACTGGTCAACATCAAAGATCCTGCTCTGTGATGAGTCTGTATTTTCTTTCTGCCTTCTCATCCTAGAATGCTGGGTGCCAAAGGCCTCCATTTCCAAAGCTGTTGGGTGGGGAACAGGTTGAATTCTGGCTACGCAGTTCATAAGGCATAGAGGTTCCTAATCCTTCAGCTGGGAAGGATTGCTATTTATTTTTAACATCATCATCTCCTAGTACTTTCTGATCCCCATGGCCATTTCCCAGCTTTTTCAAATATTCATGGGGCCCCTGACCTTCAAAGGAAGAGGGGTTTTTGTATGAACCTCCAATTCTATCCCAGAGTGTAAAGTATTGGCCATAATTGTAATCAAAGTATAGGTGGTGATCACTGTGATGGGCAGCTCCATTGATAATCTGTTTCAGCACACCAGGAACCCGATAGCACCCGTCATGAATAGAGATTGACCAGATATTGACAATGACATAGAGACCCAGATAGGTCACTTTGTGAAGAGGAAAAAGGAATGGGTAGATATGATAAGGGACACTCTGAAGGAAACCATCAAGAGGGTGAAAAGCATGGCTGGCAAATGGAGTTGTGATCTTCCATGTGTGGTGGGGCTTGTGAAAACGCTGCAGAAGAGAGAAAGGAATGAGATCCTTAGAATGAAGACAGAAACAGACCATGGCAGTTTTTTTGCTGAGGTCCCTACCAGCTACAAAAATAGCTTCCTGGATAATCCTAATTCAATTTGCCATTTACACTGTGAATTTCACCAATGTTACTCCATCATCACTTGTAAGGACAGAACTAAGCACTGTGGAAGAAACCATGTTGGTGCACATAATGTTCCACAACTGGCTGACCCACAACTGAAGACTAGAAAAGTTTGCCTCCGTCTGCTACACCACTGGAATGTTCCCACCAACCAACCTCTGAACATTCATCAAGGCACAAGCCCTCTCTTGCTCTGTTCCCAGCAACTGATATTCATCAGTATATTGCTTCAATACATGCAAATTGCAGGTAATGCTTTGTTGTGGAAACTATCTTGCCATAGGATTATTTATCTTACCTTATATAAGAGCTTGTGATGGAGAAACCGATGAATCCAGTAAATGCACATATCAGTGAAGAACAGAAATGAAAACATGCTGAAGACAACACCGAACCATCCTAGATAAGGGAGGGAAGGAAATTAGAGACTGGGCACAACTCCAGTAGATTTAATACACATTCATGAGAACAATGACATTTGTCAAATTTATTGACAATTTTTATACATTTATTAAGAGAAGTTTCATCTACCTTAGCAACATTGGGCAGACACCAAATCCAAGAACAGGGTAGTCAAAGAGCAATCCAGGGAGAGATGGGGTGGGAGATTCTAAGATGGGTGGCCATTGCCTGAGCTTGTGAATGTGTTTCTTCTTCCCTTTCCCTCCTGTTCCTTCTTAACAGGATGAAAATAAGCTAGGTCACTGTCAGAATTTGCATAGCTTTCCCCCTATCCTGGGAGCAAGACTTCGGTCTGCCCCTTTTTTCTGCCCCAGTTCTGGCAGTAAAGAGGCCATGATGGGAGTCCTCCCTGTATTGGAAAAAGGAAGTTTCCTAAGATTGCCTCCTTTTCCTGTAAATCAATGTTTCTCAAACTTGGCAACTTTAAGACATGTGGACTTCAACTCCCAGTTGAAAGTTGAAGTCCGCACATCTTAAAGTTGCCAAGTTTGAGAAACACTGTTGTAGATGCTGTAGGAGGCGAGCCATGTTAGTCTATGGTGGCAAAAAATCAGGAGTCTAGGAGCACTTTTCCAACTAATATTTTTTATTCAAAGGTGCCAGCTTTTGTGAGCTGTAGTTTTTGTGCTCTGATGAACTGAGCTACAGCTCACAAAACCTGATGCCTTTGAATATAATCTGTTAATTGGAAAAGGTGCTACCAGTCTTCTTCTCCTCTTGTGAAAGTCTTCCTCCCTACAGACAGAGCTGTGCTCCATTCTGTGTTTCTTCGAAGTCTTAACAGAAATCACAGGCCTGCAGTACATTTAAAAGAACATGCAGCTGTCAACTGGAAACAGCCTGAATGGTAAAACTTTTCCATTCAAAGGTAATTAAGAAATTGCACAAATATGTGGGAAAATAAATCATCTAATCAACTAAAGGATTGCTGCTACCATTTCTTCACTAATTAACGATGCAACTTCACAGGTATGCTTCAACAATCACTTCCTTGTGACCCCAATTTAACAGGCTAAACAGCTAGTTCACTGACAGATGCACATAATTAAGAAAACATATGGATGGGCAGGCTACTAACAAAGTTAACAGCACTGCATTTGTGATTAAATTATAATTGCAGGGGATTTTCTTCCATGCTTTCTAATATTTTACATTTCAAAACCTTCAATTCCCAACCTTGAAAGTTACCATAAAATAGCAGACATCATTTAGAACATTTTCCCCTAAGCTGATACAGTCCAGAAAAGTTGGAACTACAATTCCACCACAGCAGGCCAGTTCTAAACTACTTTACTTTGCATAATCAGGGCAAAGATATACTCTTGGATTCCAAAATCTCTGGAAGTAAGCAGTTAGTTTTAAGCAAGAGAGAGAAAAAGAGAGGGAGAAATAGAGAAACAGCAGCAATGATTGGGGTATGAAGCAGTTAGTTTGTGGGGGAGACACTTGGTTGATCTTTAAAAAAATTAAGAGAGTTGGATCTGGGTAGTACTTGGATGGGAGATCACAAAGAAATATCAGAGATATTGGCTAGAGTAGAATGTTTAAAAAAAACATCCTGGAAGGAAGCCAAGCATTTCTGTATTCTTGTCAAGGCTACCTGTACATGACCATCTATTCCTCAGGAGTCAAGTTTGATTTGGAAGAGATTTAACTCTACTTCCATTCTGTTTGGTTTTCCTTCCCCAAATCATCATTTCATTCAACTTTTTCTTGAAATCTGTATTGCCCCTGATTTATTTTAAAAGAGGAGGGGGGAGAGCAGGGAAGTGATAGTGGCATTTTGAACAGAAAACAGAAGTCTTTTCCCTGTCATTTCTGTACTCTGCAGTCAAGACCTGCTTCTCACCCCACACTGCCTCTGGACTGTGAGAGAGAGAAAAGACCAGCTGAGGAACTCTCAAGGGCTAGAATGCATTTGCAAGCAGGAGTTCAGACAGATGAGGTGGAGCAGCATTGAGGGCAGTGTGGGAGGGTGAGCCAAATGGGTGGCTTACCATATGGAGAGTCCCCAACATCATCGTAGAGCTTACTGTAGCCTCTGACCTCAGCGAAAAAGATAGCAACGGTCGGAATGCTGATCAACGGCAAAGACAAGACGGTATGCTTTATCTCTCGCTGCACTTGATTCTGAACAAAAAAGCAGACAATGTGTAAAAATGCCTTTTAAAATCACTGAGCCCTTGAGACTGGCCAAAGCCTGTGTCAGTATCTCAGCAATCCTCCGCAAAGGGTGTAGACCTCACACTCCCCACTGAATGTCTGAGAAAAGGGGCTTCCCTAAAGCCATTTAATGAATCTGCGGCAGAGTCTTGCTTTACTGCTCACTTTAGCCACTATGCAACATTACCTTAAAAATCTACATATTTTAAGAACACATCATCTTATCTCCAACAAAGCAGTCCAATTCCCACTAAAAGGGCTCCTCAATAAAAATGAGGGTGACTAAGCCAGGAGAGAAAAAATGAAATGTTCCTACCCACCAAAAGTACTATATAGATATATCAAAGAGAACCCCCCCCCCAACAAGGCCTTCATTCTGCTTTATGGCATTAACATGATTAACAAATTTAAGAAGAGGATTAAACATGGCACAACTCAAAACAAGATAAAGAGTTCTGGCTCATCATTAGATCTGGCCTCTCATGAGTAACTGAATGAATAGAAGAGAATCTCTGCAGCTCACAGCTGAACTGTGGAGTCCTTGGTGTTCTCTGAGCTTGGTGGTTTTCTTGCAGACATTTCATTACCCGACTAGGTAACAACTTCAGTACAATGAATGAATGAACTGAATGAAGTTCAGTTACAACTGAATGAAACTGAAAAATAACTGAATGAAATTAAGGAAGCAGCAGCTCTGCTAAGTTGCTGTAACCCACTCACCTCTAAAAACTGAGGATGTTTCTTTAATGAGTGGTCGAAAAGCAAATAGTAGCTGAGAGTGGCAAACAGAAAATAAAGGGTCATTGCCCCTACGTTGGTTATAACAGAGAGACTAACAATCTGCCGGAAAAGGTTGTCTTCTGGCCATGTTGCTGGATAAACCCATGGTGTCAAAATGTAACTATCTGCATAAGCCAGGACAAGATCCATTGTTGCCCCTGCAGGAGATTGCCAGGAAGGAAAGTGTAACGTCAAACACAGAGAAACATAAAATGTCAACTTTCAATAGCCTAACGTCTTACAAGCTCTGAGCACAAACCTATTACTGTGCAACAGCGATGCTTCATTTATTTGCGTTTCACTAGTTAATGATGCAACATCACCACAGATCTGCTAGGCTCTCGATGTGTGTACCAGCTTCTTCTCCTAGTGCATAAAAATCCAACTTTGGGCCAGAGTGGGAAAGGTGCGCACAGGAGTGCAGAAGAAATGATCCACGTGGAATAGGTGGATGGCGTATTGGTGACGTCCCACTTTCTATGGCTTGCTCCTCATTTCATGGTGTCAGGTTATGAAAGCGTTCCACTCAGTTCCCATGCGGGACAAGCAGTACTCAACACGAACACACACATACACTATTGTGAGAGATTTTGATGCTATTGCCAAGATTTTCTCTCTGTGTAAAGATTCAGGCAAATGAAAGTAACAAGGTCTCTACAATGCATCAGTCACAATGGTGTTTACTTCCAAGAAAAGAAACATACAGGTTGAGTGAAAAACTGAAATAATCTTGTGTTGCACTCATTTCATTTTTGGCAATTTATTTAAGAAATAATTGTAGTAATTATAATATCCCTCTGAACTATATCCCAGTGCCAAGATTTTCTGGGTGAGCCCAGCCCAAAGATCTGTTAATCCAAGGAAGAAGTTTACCTGTATAAATAATAGAAAATGCACTTCTCCTTATTAGCAGGGTACGGAAAGGGACATCAATCACTGGTTTTCAGAATATCCTCAGTTCTGAGTTGCTTCTGGGATGGTGGTCCAAGCCTCTAAAAGTAAAGCACAGCAGGAAGTTCTAGGGATGACAAGTCAAGGGTCCCCAAACTCTTCAGCTCATCGACCCTGTAAATTAATCTGGGAGAAGGACAAACTACCTTTGAAGGTCGGCTCAAACCAGTCTTCCCACACCTGGGATTAGTATTCTCAACCGTGGCAACTTTTAAGCTGTATGGATTTCAACTCCCAGAATTCCCCAGCCGGCCACGGATTTCAACTCCCAGAATTCCCCAGCCGGCCATGCCTGGCGAGCTCAAGCGGGCAGCGGCTGCCTCAGGAAGGAGCGGCTGCCGCGGCGGGAGTCTTCACCCCCCCCCCCGGGAACCGCGGGACACCCCTCCGCGCTTCTCCCACCTGGATCCCGCCGCTCCGCCACCAGCCTCCGCGGCCCCGCACTCCCGAAAGCCGAGCGGTCAGGGTCCGTCTGAGGTGATATCTAGCAGGTCTCTGCGCCAATCAGCGCGCAGGAGAGGCGGGGCGTCGGCGGGCAAAGTCGCGGCGACTGGTCGCGGCATTGCGAGGCGACGGCCGACCGAGAGTCGCGCGATGCCCGCGCCCGAGGGCCGGAGCGCATTGGGCGGCGTGACGCGAGCCTATCAGGAGCGCGGGGGCGGAGCTACCTGAGGGGCCGTGGGCGGGCCGTGCGTCCTGGTTGCTTTTTACCTCAGAGGCGCGGCGTTGCTTTTTTACCTGAGGGGAGCGGGCGGCGCTCCGGGGTCGCCTCCGGGAAGCCCCCCGAGCCTTGGGCCGCCTTCCCCCGGGCTGATGCCGGTGGGGCGCGAGAGTTGGTTCCCCGCCACGGAAGCTTCCTCGTAGACTAGGTTCCTCCGCTCGGGTTGGCCCGCGCCCGGCTCTTGGAGCGCGCTCTGAGGGGAAAGGGGAGGAGGGGGAGCCGCCACCGCCGCGCCGCCCGGGGCTCCTGGAGCGTGAGAGGGAAGGGGGGAGTCACGAATATCGCCATCCAGTCTTCCCAGTGACGTTGAAGACGATCCTTCAGGTTGCATCAGCGTGGACCTCGAGTTCTCTTTAAAGAAGAGGTGGCTTACCTCTTGGTCCTGATAATTGCACTGTTACCACCCATGTAAAACATGCGGCTGTAGTTAATTAAATTACCTGTATTGGACGTGGACCAGATGACAACTTTGCAACACGGCAAGACAAACAAGCACCTGCCCCCCGAGCAGCGATGGATAGGATTTTTGTAACTGGGTCACAGTATTGCAGGGAGGCACACCCAAATTTGAGGGAGGTCATAATTTGGGGGGCGGCGGAGCGGAAGCTTTTACTGCCAAAGCTGTATGGCTGCTAGAATTTGGTCCTGATCTGCCTGGACACGCCAGCAGCAAAAGAGAGTGGCGTTCCTGCTAGGCGAAATAAATATTGATGCAAAATTAATATGGCATAGGAAACGAGAATGGCTGTCTCAGAACTAAAGCCCAGTATTCAGTAACAATGCAAAGCTAAGCAAGCTTGTTGTTACAATTATGGTTTTAAATCTGATAGGTTTATTATTTGCAATGAAAAGATTTTATTTTATAAAGTTGTAGACATGTGATAAAGATCTGACTGCTAGTTGGAAGAAAAACACTGAGAGTTAGACAAATTCTTAAGGGAAGAGCTGTAACACTTATAACTAAGGTATGTATTGCCAAGAGTTTGGCTTTCCCAGTTGTAATACGTGGCTATGAAAGCCGAACCATGAGAATGCCCAAAAGAGGAAAAATGAATGCCTTTGAATTGTAATGTTGGAGAAAGTGGTTGAGAACTGCTTGAACCGTAAAAAGAAAAAAATCATGATATTAAGCCAGACTACTCCCTGGAAGCACTAATAATAGAGATAAATATTTGGACACATAATGTGAAGAGTCACCTGGAGAAGGTCTTGATACTGTTGACACAAACTGGAGCTTACAAGAACTCCGAAAAGCAGTTAATTGACATATTCTGGCAAAATGATTTCACCGGGTCACAAAGAGTCAGAGGCAGCTTATAGATTAGAATGTATTATTTCTTGCTCATTAAAATTAACCACCTGGCTCTCAGCTTGCTTGTACAGGTAGTCCTTGAGTTACGACCACAATTGGGACTAAAACTTCCATCGCTAAGTGATGTGGTCGTTATGTGAGTTGTGCCCAATTTTATGATCTTTTTGGCCACAGTCATTAAGCAAATCACATGTTCATTAAGTGAATCTGGCTTTCCCCATTGATTTTGCTTGTTGGAAGCCCCCTGGGAAGGTGGCAAATGGTGATCCCACGACCCTGGGATGCTGCAACTGTTGTAAATACATGCTGGTTGCCAAGCATCCATATTGTGATCATGTGACCATGGGGATGCTGCAATGGTCATAAGAGTGAGGACTAGTTGTAAGTCACTTTTTTCAGTGCCATTGTAACTTTGAATTGTCATAAATCAAAGACTACCTATAGTAAGTTTGAAATTATAGTGAAACAGGAATGTTCTCATATAATGCCTTGAAATACTGTGATGCCGTGGAGCTTTGAGTACACTATTTCTCTTTCTGGGAGAGCTCTTGCTTTATTCCCACTCCTGCTGTTCAACTGCCCTAGCAGGTCTGTCATGAAATGATAACTGTTTAATATATTATTTTTCAAGCAACCAGAAAAAACAAGTACAACTTGAAGTAACACCATAAATGGAGGGCTTTGTTCTTTCTTCTGTGAAGCAGGACCCAGAAGCTTATCTTTCTTTTTCACTCCAGATCTTACAGCAGCTTGGTAGAGAGGTGTCACTCATGTCCTTTGAGCCTTGTTTCCAGCATTTTAAGGTCCATGCTGGTGGTGGTGGTGGTGAGGACCATATATCAGGTTAAAACTGTTTCTGAGAGTATACACAATGCTGGTCCGGAAGGGGTTTGGAATGGTAGCTCGTGTGCATACTGGCACACAAACAAGGCATTTGTCAGTAGTAGATTTC
This sequence comes from Python bivittatus, assembly GCF_059951505.1. Lineage (NCBI taxonomy): Eukaryota > Metazoa > Chordata > Lepidosauria > Squamata > Pythonidae > Python > Python bivittatus. The sequence continues at coordinate 4,467,268 of NW_028277052.1, read as the reverse complement.
ATTTGCACACTGACTTCTTTCTACTTAATGTGCAAACCAGGGTCACGCTTGCTCAGTTTATAGGTATCCTTCCTCCGTAGCGTGGCTATAATTGTAAGATGTTTCAAACCTTCTGGTGTTTCCTTAATTTTTTATTCATTTATTAAATGTTCAATTCTGCCTTCATCAACTTGTTACATTTAATATCATTCTCCCAGGTCTGATTGTAGAAAATAAGAGTTTTGTGGTGTGGAAATCTAGAATCACAATACTTGGCTTTTGTTTTAATTTTCTTACAAAATCTCATATCTAACGGCTTGTGTGATTGGGTTAAATTTGTCCATGGGCTTGCAATACTCTGAAATGTTGCTTGTCCTTATATTACACATGGCTTCTCTGTGCAAGCTTTGCAGATTGATGGGTATATTGACACCCAAGGACTGTGTTTGATGATGAGGGGAGAGAAACCCCAATGGTGTGAAGTTATTGCAAAGCAGGATTATGCAAACAACAATCTCCAGTAGATGGAAGTAGCGGTAGCAAATATTAGATTCATGTTGTACTGCAACGCAATTTAAAAATAGGTCATAAAATGTGAAAGTTTGGCAGGACAGAGAGTTTCTGTTTCTCTGGGCTCCAGTACATTCAATTCTAACCTGATGGGAGTTATAAAAAACAATGCTGTGGTTTGTGTTAAATGAGGGTGGGTTTTTTGGTTTTTTTGCTCTGTCCTTTTCTTTCTGTCCAACAGAGCCTGGATCCTTTTTACATATGAAGGCCTTAGTTAAAGAAAGCTTTATGCTTGTTTCTTCCGGTCAAGTTCTTGCCTTCCCTTTTCCCTTTTCATCCAAATTTTCAGTGAAATAAAACCAAATGAAATAGCAGAGGAGGACAACAAAGATCTGTTGGAATACAAAGATGAGTTTGCTCAAGGTGTATGCATGGCTGGGAGTAGGGTTTCTTATTACTTTCTTAGGGACAGACAAAAATAGTGGTTGGATTAGGGGTTTGGAAGGTAGGTATCCTGTTGAATCAATTCCAAACTTTTCAGTGTTTAGTTCTTCCCAGGGACCAGCCAGATACTTCCAAGAAGCTCACAGGTTTATATGGAAGTGATGTTAATTCCAAATAATGATGGTCCAAAATGATAAAATGTTTGCTTTTAGCCTCCTGCCTCTGATACACAATTGTTTCACAAATATTTCTCTATTTTTGTATGCAAATGTGCAGTAAAAAGGAGCATGAAAATGTATGACCATCCATCATTTAATTTGTTTAAAAATCACTGAAATTAGATAACAAGCTGCAAAACCATCATATTTATTTGGCCTCTTTGCAATCAACTACCATATGTTGTGGGATGAACATTGCACAGATCCTTAGTGATTCCTTGTGGAAACCCACCAGAAAACAATCCATTTTTTTTTTCTAGGAAGGAAGGATGCTTGTTAAACCCCAGTCAACAGCATGGATAGTCTCATGGTGTTTCTAAACCTTTATAGCAGAGTATATTCAAAACATTTTTTATGACTAGCATGTCAAGAAAAACATTATGCCTCATTGTGCCACAGGTGTTTTCTAAAGCCCCAAATCTAAGCAAACTTCACAAGACAGAAGGCTGCCAAGAAACATGACCTTGTGCCCCACGTGTAGTTTTAACACTGTTCAGGTAAACACATCTAGAAGGAGGCTACCCAGAACTCAAAAAGTGAAAATCTGTTCATACCAAAAAAAAAAAAGTGTGTGAGCGGCTACAGTGTAATTGTAATAGAGACTGGGGGCGTGTTTCAGGGCACCTTTTCTCCATCTCTTGATCTTTCTTAGCCCTCTGGACTGAATGCTGGGTATAAACTGATGGGTATGCAGAATTCATTAAAACCTCAAAAGAAACAGCTGTAGGCCGATTTAAGCTCAGCAATGAATGGTTTGGGAAGCAAACTTCAGGATGCCAAATCCATGACACCCAAGAGCCCCTCTTGCCCCTTTCCCTCCCCACCCCAAGTTCAGAAAGTAACCAAGCTGCCCAGATGTTTTCCTGCAAAATTTAATAATCAAGAGTGTACAGAGATTTCTGTAAATGCAAAGACAAAAGTGGTTTCTCAGAAGAGGAAGATATGCAATCAACTACTGGCTATGCATTTTGCAGATCTCCTAAGAGTTTAGAAGAATGTGGTGCCCTGTTACATTTTTACAACTTTATTAATGCCATTTAAAGAGGCCAACAACCCCAGTATTGCAACAGACAAAAAAATGTGTTGTCACAAATGGGCTTGGACAATCACGTGGATTGCAGGTTTAGGGTTGTATGTATTTATCCTATATGGACTTAGGAGGTTAAAGCAAATTTCAGTACTTTAACAGAAGATGTGGCTGGGCTGGACTGAGACAGACTGCACCATAAGAACAACTGGCTGACAAGGAGCAGAAACAGCCTAGCTTGAAGCCCAGGTGAAGAGCTGGTTGCTACAAAGAAAAAAAGAAAGGAGAGAATGAACAGTCAAGCACATGTTTTAAAAATTATGTAGACTTCAATCAGAAAGATGTTGTGGTTGCAATGTTTAATCAGTGAAAGTTGCCACTCAGGTTAGTGTAGGATTAATGGAACTCCTACATGGAAGTAAGCATGATTGGATGCAGACTTGAGTAGCCCTTGCATAGAATTGGTTAGATTTTAAGATGCTCCAGTATTAGTTCTGGGTATTACTTTTTAATGCAAATGCTTTTAAAAAGGCATAATATTTAAGATGAACATGAGAACATTAACTGGAACTGAATAGTGGTTTATCTATGTCTTTGAGTCATTGTTCTTATTGGTTCCAGGTCAGGTTTATAGCATGCCTTGTCTATTCTAGTGAGGTCTAACTATGTACAGATAGCTAAGGATAATTTCTGCCAATGATACCACTTCTTAATTTGTCACCCTAGGGAATGGCTAGAAGGAGGCCTTGACAAGGGGTCCATCACCTTGACAGCTCTTGCCATCTTCCTGCAAGGTACCAGTTACGCAGCTGCAGAGTGGCCCATCCACCTGGCTTGTGCATATCTGTTCGCAGCCTCCATTGTCTTCACACCAATCTAGGCCTAAAAGGCACAAGTGAAAGTAAAAAAGTATCAAAGAAACCTGGATGGGAATAAGCCACTGAGGATTACAAGATGCTGGATTCTTTAACTACCACAAGATTTAATGAAGCGGCCATGCAGTAAAATTGATCCAAATTTCTGAATGGAAACCTGGAGAAACGTCACACTTACGTTTTCTTCTGATTGGCCCCACAGAAATGATCTGCTCGTTGAGGTCTTTGGAATAGTCATTGGCCCTCCGTGTATTCTGTGGACAATTCTGACCAAGCCAAAAAGAAAGAGAGACAGAAATGCTATCCTTGGTACACAAGTCCTGTTGGCTTGAAGGCATACACGTGGTCTGTCAATAGCGGTTTTTAAGAATTGGCAGAGTCAGGGCCCATTGGGCTGAAAGTTTAAGGGATGAAATAGGTGTCTTAATCATCTGCAAGGTTTAAGGCATCCATTTTTTTCCCCTCTAAAAGTCTTAAAATGCAAAACACTGAAATGCATCAAAAAGTGCAAATGCTTAGCCTTATCTCTTCTAGGGACTCTTTGAGCTACAAAACAGAAGCTGTAGGTCCCTGTGACTAAAGTCGTATCCTGAGTACATGCCCTTTAGATTTTATTGCTCTTCAAAAATCAACCTAAAAGCTCTGAGGTAGCCATTTTTGAAGACACCATTAAACAGCCCATCTATGCGAGCTGCACATAAAGCTCTGCGCCACTTACTATTTTACATGAGTATCTTTCTGAATCGCACAGCGAGACTGCACAGTGCAAATGAACCTCGTCGTAATCTCCAATGAATTTGAAAACAGTGACATGAAAACGGCAGGTCAGGGAGACCCCATTCTCCTCAATTCCAATGGTGTTGTCCTTGATATTCTGACAACTACAAGAGAGAGGAATGTACTGGTTAGGTCCCCCACAGCAGCCAAGAACTGGCAAGTTTTTCTTCTGGAATTGCAAACATGGGGAACTGAAAAAGTGCGTCCCACCCTTCTTCAATGATGAAGTATCTGAGCTTGTCATTGCTGTCTCGCGAAGGTGTTGCGTAACATTTGTTCAGCGTGAGGATGAGGTGAGTGGAATCTGCTCCCAGGACGAAGACGCCAACGTACAATACATCACGGGTGGTTAGCACAACTTCTCCTTGCCTGTAGGGATGCTTGTAGGATGAATTTTTATATAGGGCCATTTTGGTAGTGAAACTGCCTTCCTTGGTAGGCACAGTCAGATTAATGACACTTGAGAGAGAGAACAAGATGGAGAGAGAAGAACTGTTAGAAGACTGAAAAGTCATTGGGATAAACCTGCTGTTGGAGAATTTAAAAGTAGATCTCCTTTTGGTTATTATGGTTGCTATTTATTGATTCATTTAGATTTATTTCCATCCTTTAAATGTATTACCAGGGCTAACCATTACCAAAGCTAATAGACAAATAAAACATTAACTCTATATTATTAGCTTCCAGTTAAAACAGATTTCCAAAAGTTGCAAAGCCAATGCTCCGAAGTAATTTATTTTGGATCTGACCATTTCGTTAAATAGGAGAATAGACAAAGAAGGTCAGATGTTATTGTTATGATTGAAGGTAAGGGAGAAGATGTATTATTATTACTACTACTACTACTACTACTACTACTACTAAGAACTGGGTCAAACTCAGAAGATCAAAGATTTTAATTCCATTCTTCAAGCAAATAAATAAATAAATAAAGCAAGGGCTACAGAAATTGGTTCTTTTAAAAAAAAAAACCTCAGCTGATGTTACCATTTTATCAGAAAGATTCTCATACATCTGAAGGGATAGATCATCATGGAGAAGATCTATCTATGTGACAGAAAACGACTTGATGGCACATAATCAATCATATATCTGAATCAAAGGTCTAGATATGTTTGAAGGCAAGACCTTTTGCAATCATGTACAGAGATAAAATTCTAGGACTGTTTAGCATTTTATTCAGGCTAGTTCATTTGCTTTATGGGGGTGTGCTTTTACTGACTCAAGAGATCCAATCTGAGTTCCTGGCCTCACCCTGCCTGCTCCAGTGCTTGCTCGCATTTTCTTCTTAGCAGAAGAAGGAGAAATACCTTCTCACTGTTATTTTGCCTGATTTTTTTTTCTTTTTTAAAGATCTGCATGAAGCTGAAGCTGATGTGACTGATGATGGGTACTGATGCATGAGATTTGAAGGTGACAAACAGGATTGGTAGCTTCCTGCCGATAAAGAAATTTTTAATGGACCAGCCCCCAAAAGATCACTTTTATGCATAACCTCTCATACTTCCATGGATTCTAACATAAGGGTGACATGAGCACCTGCACAATAGGAACCAATATAATATGTGAATAGTCTCCAGCTATTCACCATGGTGAGATGGGCAGCCATATAAATAGAATAAAATAAATAAAGTAACATGCTCTTCTGACTGTCACCTCAGAGGATCCTGTATGCCAGTGTTTCTCAATCTTGGGAACTTTAAGATGCATAGGCTTCAACTCCCAGAATTTCTTAGCTAGCATGCATGGACCAACTCCCAGAGTTCTGGCAGCTGAAGTCCACGCATCTTAAAGTTGCCAAGATTGAGAAACACTGCTGTACACCTCCAAATGAAGTCTGTGAGATAATGGAATGCCTCCACTCAACCCTCCATTTCTTCAGAATGCCCAGAAGGTCAACACTGTTTCTCTTACCTGAGCATTGGTCTCACAACAGAATCCAAAGAAATTTTGATGTCAAGCTCATATGCACAGGAAAATTCAACATTGATGGTCCTGTCCCGGGTAATGATATTTCCAGTGTTGTTTGCACTTTCAATCCAGACTGTGTTTTTATACATAATGTGGGTGCTATTGGACTACGCAGAGGAGAAAAAATTCACATGCTTAGGAAAACAGCCTGCCAAATGATGCATTTATCTTTTCAGATCCTGGTCCACTCTCGTAGTCTGAAATTTATGCTGCAGACTTCATGTCTTAATATAATTAGGGGGGAACTGAGATGGCCAGCTAAGAAAAGATCTCTAATCCACAGGGAACTATCTGATGGCCAACTATTTCATGTCTTCTAGGAGTGGATAAACTAGGAAGGAATGGAAGCTGGACATGTAAACATCCATGCCCAAAAGATAATAGGCCAATGGCAAAGTTCCAGATGTTCCAGTGCTGATGTGTTTTGGCATTATAAGTTTCTATTCACACTGCCTATTTTATCATAGAGGAAACATTCCAAAGAACTAAATGTCTATGGTGATGTTCTGATAGCAGTGATGAAAAACATTTCCATAGCAAGATGCATGTGAAGTTAATCTAGAAGCTTTGATATGGAATCAAATGTCATAAGGGGGAAAATACATCCAGAGTTATCTGGAGGTTGAGTCATGGCAACTGGACTTCTTTTCTTTTGGTTTGATACGTTTTGCTGCTTGTCCAAGCAGCTTCTTCAGTCTGACGAACTTTGGACTGAAGAAGCTGCTTGGACAAGCAGCGAAACATATCAAACAAAAGAAAAGGAGTCCAGTTGCCAGGACTCAACCTCCAGATAAGTCCACCTGGATGACTGAGAATCTTCATCAACATACATCCAGAGTTCCTCAACCATTCTGACCTGCACAATGTTTCCACAGTTGCCCTTAGTGTTATTGATCTGGAAGGAGATGAAATCTTCGCCTTCAATGCCAGGACAATGGCGGTCATTGATGCGGACACCTTCCCTTTCAAAGCCCAGTTGGAACAGCTTGCACTTTGAGATGGACACCTCCATTAGGGCAGCTTTGCAGGTTACCTCAGCATCTAGGATATCATGTGTGTCTGTGAGGAGAAGGAGGATGGTTACCACAGAAGCCTCATAGGGAATTTCTCATCAGGGTCTATTTGCAGGGCACTCACTGTTTCCATAGGCAGGAGGTTCAATGCAGCCACACAGTTCTCCATCATTGTCCACTTCACAGGTTCTGTTGGGACAATCTGCTCCCATGCAGGGGTCTTCAACCACTCCTGCTAAAAAAAGAGAAAAAAAGGTGGGGGTGGGAAACAGACAAAGATAACTGATTTATTTTAAGGAGTGTTCCTTTTTTAGGAGGAACTTTCCATGAAAGGTAGGAGGCAAAGTCTAAGCAGAAAAAAAAAAAAAGTCCTGTACTGAAATCTATCCTACCATGTCTTCAAGGGTTTCTTCCCCTGATAAAAAAATCTTCTGCTTCTCTCCCTCATTCTTAGGGTGCTCTAGAATTTCTCTTGATGGCCATCTAACGGGGAGACCTTTGTTATGCTAGCAATCAGGGAAGAATTCATGGTGAAAAGCATGGCAAGGAGAAGACTTCCACACCAGATATACCCATGTTTCCATTCTTTTACTTTCTGCTGGAGAGAACGCAATGAAGAAACTGTCTAAAGAGGGACTAGGCTAAATTAAGACAAGCTTGCTTACAGCAATTTTCCTTCTCAATCCACTCTGTACTGAGGATCCCAAAGGAGCGACAGGCCTCCCCATATGCTGCCAAGGAGCCACAGAGCTGATACTTCTTCTGGTTGTAGCAGCCATCAAGAAAACATGATTCGTAGAAAGGCAATGGGTCTAGCAGTCCGTAACAAGGCTGGAAGAAACCTTTCATGTCAGTGAGCCTGAGGCAGTAGCTGTCACTCTGCAGGACTTGGATTTGCACGTTGTCACAAGCAGCAGCATATTGCGAATACTGAAGCTCGTTGCAGCTGGAGGCATAAATGCAAAAATTACAGAACCAGGAGGGAGTAACAAGAGGCAGGGAAACCATGGGGAGGAAGACAGGAGTCACTCCTTGCATGAAGGCTATCAAGTGCTTTGGCTTAACCCAATATGTGAATCCAGCCATTGTTTATAAACCATTATGTTTAACTTAGCATGCAGTTTGAACTCAGGCAATGTAATAGTACGTGGGAATGACCTTGGGAGACAGGGGAATGGTTGGATAAGAGGCAGCTTAGCCCACAACAGGAATGTGGGCATGACAAACCCTAGTTTCTTGGGTTATAAAGGTGAAGGGGGAGAAATGGCCCTTCAGATTTACAAGATTCTGTTAATGTAACCTTACAATAAAGTAGAATTAGTCCATCTGGCTTTGCTTCCTGCCTGGACTACCTCGCAACGCTGACATCAATCTTACAAATCCAAAAGTACATTTCTCCCCTGTCACCTTTACAGCTCAAGAAACTAGGGAGGGCCCCTTCTGAGATGTTTGCCATGCCCCCATTCCTGCTGTGAGCTAAGCTGCCTCTTGTCCGACCGTTGCCCTGACTATGGCTCTTCCCCCTGTCTCCCAAGGTCATTCCCACATACCACTACAGCCAACTTTGGTTTATTCACTAAACAATAGTTAAGCAAACCATGGTTTTCCACAAGGATCAGTACAATCACAATGTCATGACTTTATGTGTTCTTACCACATGTGGTGACCCACCCCTGGTTAGGCTCTACTGGCAGGGAATGATTTCCAGTACTGGTATGGTTTTACCCACTCAGGTTAGCCATTAGCTGTTCTCAACAGAAAGGACAACAGAGGCTTTGATTTAAGCTCAGACTTTGCCAGCTCTGAGTTATTCTGACTTGGGCCAATCCCCTAAACTCTAACCCTTCCTAAACGTTGGGTTCCCAGTTCCTGTCTTTCAATTAACAGCAGTTCAACACTCAGCCCTTCAGACGTGGGGGCCCAGCAGCTGCCTTTTCAGATCACTGAGCATAATGAGTATTTGACATAACCTGCCTAGCCTTTGAAATCAGACAAATAACCCTAAACAACTTCAGGAAAAGAACCAGTGGTTTGGATTCTCCACCTTCTCCTAGTTATTGCAGCAGGCCTGGATTCTGTTCTCTCTTACCCTTAGAGTTGGCAGAGTGAGGTAGGGGTACCAGTGCAACTGTGAGCCTTTCAGTGCCCATCCCAAACTACAGCAGAACAGTTTGCTGCTAAAATTAGCTGGTGAAATGCCATTAGGAATCTTCTCCCCTCCTCACCCACTTTTTCAAACAATGCTTTGCATTTCAAAGTTTGGGTTGGGGTTTTATTTTAGGATGTCCCCACCCAACTGCCCCAAGTGGCCCATCCAAATTACTATTGATTTCTTCTTTGTCTGTGCAGTGATTAGTTATACGCACATCATAAACAAAAGCGCTACTATTAAACGTGGCCCCTGGCAGCCCACGGATAGGTACGTGTGTGGCTGTTAGACGCAGCAGATGAAGTGAACATGTTCATCTCCTGGACATTGTCACTCACTTGGCCCAGCCCATTACCTCTTCTGCATGCCATTGGTTTTCCAGCTCTGGGCCAGGAAGACGCTGCTGACCACCGGCTTCCCTCGCAGGGTGACGTAGTCATCGGTGTGATCTCCATTAAAATTTCCACAAAGCCCACAAACTTTGTTTTGCAAGCGCTCACTGATGGCGATTTTGATGATGTTGAACCCATTGTAGTGGATCTGGATATCTGGGCTTGTGTCTATGACCAGGAAGCCCTCCAGGCTGTAGATTTTGGTTGACAAGCCCGTCACAAAAGGAATGCTGACGGATGTCCCATTCACCTAATTGTGGAGGTAAAAATACTTGAGTCTGAAAGACGCCCCCCTCCGCTTTTCAGGCAGGCTAGATTCCCTCCTAAAGTTTGGTAGTCTGTGGCTTTGGGCCATGCATCTCCCCAACCCTCTATCTGTGGCCTTTTCCACTTTCTTTGGTGGCCTCTCAAACACTGGCAGGGTGATTGCCAAAACTGGGAGGCTACTGTGCAGCCGCAGCCCCCCCACCCCGAGGTGGCTGCACCCCCGTCCAAAAGACTCTGAACGACTCAGTGCAGTACCTTAATGGTATTTCGGTCGCTGATAAGAATCTGCTCCTCATTGATATAAAAGTAAACCGGTGAAATTACGGTCAGGTTGGGGTAGGACCACTTATCAAAACTGATGATAAGCTGGAAAGAGATGTCCGGGAGCTTCTGGCAGATGGTGGAGAGGACAAAGGCGCAGTTGGCAGGGAAGCGGAGGAAGGCGCCGTCAAACGTGCGGAAGACTCCTCCGCCCGCAGCAATGCAGTAGGAGCTCTTCATGCTGAAACAGCCCCGGACTCCGTTCTGGAGGGCGCACTCCTCGTCTGATTTGCACTGCCGAGGGTCACACTGGATGAGGTTCCGCCGAAAGCAGCGGCAGCGGCGGGTGCAGTCGCTGTTCCAGAAAAGCTGCTTGGGCTGCGCAAGAGGAGGGAGGGAAAGGCAGAGACAGGTTGCAACCGTTCTTCCAAGGGATGGAAGCCGCACCTCTAAAGCCCCACCAACCCCCTGGAGAACTGCAACAAGGGTCCAGCGCCCACCTCCGAGGCTCCTGCTCGTCCTTCTGCTGACAAACACATCAAATGGCCACCTAGAGGTGGTCTCATGGGCCACGTCAGCAGACCTAAGGAATGCCCTTCACAGAGTAGTCCTCCCGGCCCATCACTGGCTCAGCACTCCTGGAAAGCTTTGAGGTCTGGCTAGGTGCCATTTCTGTGCCTTCTTGTTGGGCATGCTGGGACCTTGTCCTTGTCTCACTTCAGTCTGAGAGATTTTGCCCTCTGTGTTGTCTCAGCAGTTGCAGGAGCATCCAGTTGACCTTGTCTGGGCACCGTTAGGACATGGGTGGGGCCTATCAGGGAATCTCAAAGCTGCTAGGCCAGACTAGGACATTGGAAGAACGTTCTCAAAGGCAAGGGCAAGCTACTTCCATACTGTTAGCAAGAAAACTAACAGGACACGTCCACTGAGTCAAGAGGAACCAAGCTGGACTTACAGAGATGTTACCTGCCCATTGCATTCTGGGTTTTTTTGTTGTGATTTTTGTCCTTTTCATTCATTTCATTTTGCTTCTTGCTCGAATGGAGCACTTACTCCAATTCTTTGCCTTGTCCAGCGATAACATATTTGCTTATAGCTGTGATGGTGTGATTTATTTTATGATTGTGATTTCTTGATACGTTTTGATTTGAAGAGAAAGGAACATCCATGCATGCAAACACACACACACTTTTCTGTATAGAGAACATTATATCAAGTCCACTGCCATGTTATCTGCTACGGATTTGCAGGACTGGTATGAGATAAACATTCATTCCATTGTGCTGGTGTTTCAATACACATTTTTTCCTGACCTCAACTAAATCATTTTTAGTTAGATAATGTAACATGATACATTCATATGCAATCCAGGTGTACAAAGAACAGTTACCAACAACAGTGAACTAAAAACCTGTAGGTTTGTTTTCCTTCAGATACAGACAGTAGCCTATCTACACAATCTTTTTCAGTTCATTGCGTTAGTTGCAGAGTGCGACCATGCAGAAACCAACTGGCTCCTCCAAAAATTTACTTTTCACCAGGAGAGGGCAGCTGTGTAGAATATTTCTTAATGGATAGACCGACATGCCCTCTCGCCAGAAGCTCTAAGCGCTTGGCAAACCAAAATCTGTGGGGTTTGGATCAATATTCTCTCCAAACAAAACCTTAAAATGTCTGTTTTGTAGAGGGCACCAGATGTATAAAAATATTGGATTTTCAAAATTATAAGAACCCTTTTCAATCCCCTATTCAGATGCATTCAAACATTCTGTTTTTCACTTGGCGATAGCAGCAAACCGACATCTGGCTAAGCTAGAAGCAGGTCAAATGAAGCACGTACAGCAACTCATCTCATTTCTCATATACACTGTGTGTTCAGCTGCATCCCCAGATCGTGATTTGGGATGATACGAAAGAATAGCTTAGAGCCTTAATTTTACACATTTCTTCCTTTCTTCATCCACATTTTGGCTTCTGCAATATGAAAACTTATTTCTGGATTTTTTAGCATGCTATAGTTTGCTGTTGAATCCAAACATAATACACTATGTTTTATATAACCTGCCATGGGGCCCCCAAAGGTAAGACCTTCAGATTAAGAAGTTTGAGATTCTAAAATCTCCTTGGTTTTTTTTTTTTTTAATGCATATTCTGACTTGAAGACCTAATTCTGGCAGATCAAAAGACTTGTGAAAGGTTGCTGACCAGTGTTCCTAGTCTGCTACACTCATCACCTGTAAAAGGGGGGAAATTCAAAGTTAGAATTGCCATAGCAACATCTCTGCCCTCTCTGCCAAAGGCAGTGATACCAATGGCCTTCTGACTGCTGAACTGTAGCTTTGCAGAGGAGCATAGATTACATTCCACTCTCTCATTATCAGATTTATAGCATAATGGAGAGCAAGAATGTGGTCTCATCAGATAAGTCCTGCTACCATTTTTCTTTTCCTTGGGAGGCAAAAAGCCAGCTACAGGAAAGCAGAAAGCAAAACTAGTAGCAGAAATGGTTCTTCACAGCTGCTCTCTCACATTGTGGGGTGAAAACATCCAATGATTTTCCTTAAGGTTTGTAATTCTGAAAAGAGACAGGAAGCTAAAGGCTGCTTCTAAGAGACCTACTTATTCTTCCTTGGCAACATTACTAGGCTATCTGCACCTTTCAGCATTTCACAGATAGCAAGAAGGATATGCCCATTTTTAACCCAAGCTGCCTTCTCCAAACCTACAAAACTACTTTATTTGGTCAGATTACCGTATTCATGTTGGTGGCCCATGGTTGCCTTACTTGGATTAGCAGAAACTCTATGGGGTTTCATAAAACTTCAGCATGCAAAAGATGTTCTACCATTAAACCAGGGTCCTTCCTCTGCTATGAGAAGCTTAATCAGAAACAAGCACTGCGCTCCCAATCCAGGGACAATGGCCAGCGATAAATCATGAGGACAATGCTGGCCAGTTCACGCATGGAGAGCAAGAACCAAAGGCAATCACCAGGGTTTGAAATGCACCTCAGATTCCATACAGCTGTGAAATGGTAAAGTGGGACCTGCATCTGGAATTGTATAATGGATGTTTTTCAACAAGGCATTCCCCCAAAGGCAGGAGAATTTAAGATGCTTGGCAATTCACTTCTTCTAACTGATTTGTACAAGCCAAACTGATTTGTACCTTTTCATTCAGGGACTGTAACGTGGTGCCCTCCAGGTGTTTGGGAAGACACTGGCAAGATTAGTTGGTGAAATAGTCTCCTCTGGGGTGATGGAATCATGGAACCTCTAGTATGAGGGTATGACATAATATAACAGCTCAATTGTTCTAATCTGAGAGCTTAAATGAGGAGGTGCATACCACTCATTACTGGCTGGTGAGAGTGGATCCAACATTTTCAAAGAGCACAAAATGGCATACCTCTACTCAAAAGTAACACCCAGAGTAGTTATCATTGATTTCCACATTCCTCCACATGATGCAATAAATACATCAATGCCATACTGGAAGGCATATAAAAATGCAGAGTTTAGGTTAGAATAGGTTGACAAATTAGTATTTTAGGATAGAAGAATGTGAACATTGGGGAAAACTATATACATAAATAAGTGTAAGCAAAAAAGGAGGAAGAGGAGGAGGAGGTGCAGAGAGTGGTGGTGGGGGAAAAGATTTATGAATGAAACCATGTGAAACTGATAGGGATTATTGGTCTGCCCCCAATAGATGCAAGCCAAGGTAAATAATTTATTGGAACAAGGATCAAGAAATATCAACTTTTTCAACCCATTGAAAAATAATCACTAGATTGATGAGTAACTCAGAAACAACATTTAATATCCCCGCATCAAAATAAAATGTTCTCACAACCATCCCATTTTAGTCTTTCACCTTGATTCATCTCCTTCGTCTCTCATTTACTAATTTCCCTCTGCAAATGAAATGTCTTTCCATGAATTTATGTCGTCTCCTGCTCTAATCTGAGAGTAAATTCTGGGGAATCAGAAATCAATGACAGGGAAGGATCTCCCTCGGGGGTCCAGCGAAGGATGCTGAAAGCCTGATTAAGCTTCTGTCGTCTTATATTTCTCTCTCTCCCTTGAAAGAAGGCTGAATGCAGAGCCCCATTATGGAGAACTGGTGTCACTCCATTGTGAGGACGAAACTGACACTAAACGGACACTGCATTCTGCATAGACCTACATCGCTGATTGTGCCTTTCAAGGGAGGCTGAAACGTAACGGCAATATAGACTTGCAGTGGAGAGGAAGAGGAAGCCAGCTTACAGCCCCTGAAAATTATCCCCAGAAGACAAAATCCCTTTTTAAGGACAAATAAACGAGTTCCCCCCAAAATTGTGTTTACTGCCCCCCAAATCAAGCTATTATGGAGTGCTGTCATTGGAGACAACAGCAATGGGCTGAGAGCATTCAGATCTCTTCCTCTGTTTTCATTGTCTTTGGAACCTATTTACTAACCAGTCCCGCAGGCAGTTTAGGACAGAAAAACACTATAATTTGCATGGTATGTTATCAAATTCTACAAGGTTTCTTGTGCTCTCTTTTTTGCTCATGGTGGTTATTGCTGCTTAGATGAATACAGATGAGGAAGGCTCCTTCAGTGCAGACGGAGCGAGCTTCCTGATCGGGATGCCAATTGTGGCAAGAAACAGAGATAATGGTGTTAAAGCAAACATATCCTTATTTCTCCTGAAAGAATCGAGGGCACCAGAAAGGAGCAGCCACTGTGCTATGCAGATTTATGGCTGCCTGTTTAGAAATGCATCTTTACCAAAGCAAAGGAGGCTTAGAGGAGAATTTCACGTAGTAGGTTTCTTTTTTTAAACGAACAGAAATAGCTCTTTTGTATGTTTTCGTTGTAATCTTTATGGACAATACGTATTGCAGTAACAGAAAGAATTCATGTAGACCCACACGCAAACTCTAACACTCATGATGGATGCTACTCAGGACATGCAACAGAAAAATGTTCTCCCTTAATGTATTCCAGACATGCAACCCTGTGAAAAAAGAGACTGATTATATTTGGGGCTTAATTTGGCTGATGTTCTTTTGGCACCTCACTGCCAATATTGTGTTTGAGACAAAAAGAAATTATACCCGTTTTCAGAATATTGGACCTCCAAGTCACACTGCACCATATCTATGTTGTGCTATCGAATTCTAGCCACAACTGGCCCAGAAAATGTATCCTATTCCAGTGGTGTCTGGAGCAAGTCACGATGATGCCAGAATGGTAACGCATAGACACACATAATGACATTGTCCCATAAATGCCACCATTACATACTTGTGTCTCAGTGTCTGATGCAATACTGAATACTGAACCATAGCCTTTGTGCAATGCTGCCCTTTCCCACCCTTGTGGACGCCCATGTCCCACCTCTTCTCTGCTTTGGCAGCACTGTCACCCAGGCCTCCAGCTGCTGACTCAGAAGATTCCCCACAACCCAAGCCCCCATTTTGAAACCCTGGGCTTACCTCATAATATTTGCCATCTGAGTAACAGCCGCAGTTGTGAGGAAGAATGCAGCTCTTGCCGTTGAGGACATACCCTGGGTCACACTGACATCCTTCCACGCAATAATGGTTGCAGTCGCTTTTCAGCCGGATGGCAGCACAACGAGGCTGGCACACACTCACGCAGCTTTCATAGTGGCTGTTGGGAGGGCAGCTGACCGCTAGGACACAAGGGACAAAGCTTCTTAACATGGGTGCATCTTAGTCTGTAAGTCATCTGTTAACATGGTGAATCAAGCTATCTATAGAAATCGGTATGACATAGTAGCCCCCAGGAGCTTAAAATCCGGAGGAACACTTGGTCCTGGTGACTGAGAGTCTCGAGAGCTATCTACTCAAGCTAGAGAATGCTAAACTGGGAAAACATATTGACTGGCGCTCACAGCAAATGGGCAAAGATTCCTTTGGGCCTGGATAGCAAAGAATGAGCAACTAGAATTGCCAGTGGTCTACTAGAAGGTGATCCCTATGTAGAAACTAAGCCTGAACAGGAAAGATGGTCTTTGTTACAATGTCTGAAGAGAGAGAAAGTATTTCTCAGAGAGCGGATGGCAGTATGAGGGAGTTGCCCGTGTTGACTGCCTGCGCTGTCCTCCTATGGCAGGCTTGAGGTCAAATCCTGTCTTTGGAGGGTGATGTTTACTCCCCAATTCATCAGCCCCAGGAATACAAAAAGAGGTGGGTAGAGAAAGAGAATTGGTAGCAAGGGTTTGGTGGCAGGCTATTCTCCTTTTCGGAAAATGTCCCTCTATCAAAAAATGTAACTAGCTTTTTGAGCTATGTGAAAACCAAAACATCTGTCCAGAAGCAACAGCTGGTAAACAGAAATCCCTGCATGTTTGGACGCCACACTGCTGTCAAAGCATCATCGTGTCTCTCTCCAAAGCTTGTTCTCTTCCTCCAGCCAAGGAGACAACTTTAAAAACCACAGCTGGCAAGCCATCTCAGCCCTCCTAAGGGTCAAGGCAAGAGCAGACCAAATTCCTGACTCCAGTGGCTTCCTCTCCTGCTCGCCTCCACCTTTCTCAGGGCTGTTAGTGAATCCTTTAGTGGCAGGAGCCATGCTGATGGAGGCTGTCAATTTGTAGACAGAAAATGATCCAAATGTAATTTCTAAATCTGATTAGTGATGAAAACGACTTTTCAATTGATTTGCCTGAGAAGCTTTGCGTCTTCGTTTAGGAGAAGAATAATTGAACAATACATTGTAACCTATTGACAGGAGGGGCTCTTTACAACAAATGCGTGCGCTCTCCCCGCACTTGCATAAACTAATGATATTTGCATTTGACAAATGAAGAATGACTGCTTTGGGGAGATGAGATTAAACCTTTCCAGGCAAGTGCTGCAGTGTGCCAAAAAAAAAAAATCTTTGACCTGCGTAAGCAGTGCATACCAAAATGGAGCTCTGCTACTGAGTGGAGGCCCAAGATATCTTGGACAAGGACTGAGAAGGCTGGGTGGCAATTGAGTAGCATACGCCAACTGCGTGACCTTCCTGGTGCATCACCTAAGCAATTTCAGCCTGCCTTGCCCCAATCTGCAATTATATCTGACTTATTACTTAGACAGAGGCTGTGCTTGTACAACATCTTGTGCAAAATCAGCTGGTGTGATGATGGTCTGATTTTATGTTAACTCTGGCCATGGAATTCATTGAGCAAATCATCGATCAATTAACTGTGAGTAGACATGTCACAGGAACACGTGACATGGCTGACCAAGACATCCTTTCTTCCCACTCATTTCTGTCCCCTTTTCTCTCTCCCACATGGATGTAAAGGTGAAAACTGAAATAGCCACAAAAATTGGGTGCCAAGATATTATCTTGATCACAGAGGAAGGGACAGCTAACTCCCTGGTAAGTAAATTTCATGAAGGAGTCAGGAAATGAGAGAGTTTAACCCCAAACAAACCCAGATAGATTTGGGACTAAAGTCAACTCCCTCAGGATTAAGTGTCAATTAACTGCAATTTGAATTCATACAACCTGCTATCTCCACTTCCATGTACTAGCTAAAAGATATGTGTCAAAACTAAGCATTTTATGGACACTAATAGAAGAATATGGTGGGACAGTGAGAGATAACAATCAAGCTTAGAGTTGTTCATTTTATAACCTTTCAGAAGTTTTGAACAACTCTCACAATTGGCCATACTAACTGGAACTGATCATCCTTAAAACCTTGAAATCCTTAAACCTCTGGAGGTAATCAGATTTTTTTATCCCTGTTCCCTAATTTCACATGCAGGTTTCTTTTTTTCCCAATATAATTCAACCCGAGTTAGAGCCTGGGACCTGCATGCAAGGTTCCTCTTTTATCAATAAGTTCTGGGATTTTTTTCCTGTGAATAGGCCTATTTTTCACCATCTTCCAGCCAACTCTAGTGATAAAGCTCCCCAGATGATACTAATGATCTCAGCCTTCACAGATCCCAAACCAAGGCCATCCTATTGAAAAGACTTTCAATAGGGAATGTCAGATTTCAACAATAAATCCAACACACTACCAGAATCAGACTAAGCCTTTGTGCCAGGTGCTTCAGTTTGTCAGATTTGGTGAAGCACTCATGATTCATCCTCTTTATGAACATGGTTACACCAGAGATAATCTTCTATTACTCCAATGCACATCTTGTTCATGATGAGGTATCTGCTGGGTAATTCTGTCATGCCATCTCTTCTTATTTGTGTCATTTATCCTGCACCTTCTGTTTTGTCATTAGGTCTCCCAATCTAAGTCACTTTCTTCTTCTTTGTCTTTTTATCTCCAACATTCCATTCATCTCCTTCCTGAAGAGACTCAGTCCCTTGAATTAGCTAGCTTCATCATGTCAGGGCTCAAGGCCCACCACAGTCCTGACATCTGGGATGTAAGTTGGGGATTCAATCCAGGTAATGCAAAAGAGGACAGAATAGAACCACTGGAAGATCATCATGGAAAATTCTTACCAATAAGGGCCCAAACTCAGGAACAAAGGAGCTAGTTCTTACCCTAACATACTCAGTTAATCTGGGTTAGTGTTGATCTTTCTTTGATTTTTAAATAGCTTAATATATTGCTTTACCTTTCTGTGTAGAAATAGTGTGTTTTGCTCCCACTCCAAATATACAAGAGTGATGTTCAGATGTGAGAACTAGAAAGTCCTGACTTGGCCATAAATGAAAAGTGGTGTTCGTTGTTTGATAATTTTTGCATTCTTTATAAGCCAGGAACTCTGCCTTCTATTTCTCCCCATAAGCCAGAACGCTAAACCCAAACGAGCCATGATTTATGAACCTCATTTATTAAGATGGAAAGGATGTCTAGATATGCAATAAATAATACTAAGAAAGTACCAGCAAATCCAGTCACCAAGAGAAAATGTCCCTTTGAACCAGAAACACATCAGCTGAAAATAATCAGAACTCCTAAAGTTGAAAGAAATCTTTTTTTAAATGGATAAGCACAAGAGGGGGAGGAGGAGGAGGGGGAGGAGGAGGAACAAAAATAAACTTCGGCTCACAACATGACGTGAAGTTCCTCCAGCCAGTGACTGCTATCCCCTGGGTTTGGCAAGTGCTGGCATAATTCTGCAGCCAGCTGCAAGCTGTCTGCACTGCTCCGCCATCAATGCAGGTGTCAAATAAGCAGTTCTTGTAGAAGAAGGTAGGGTTGACCTTACTGTGGCACCTGGAGAAGACACCGCTCTTGCTAGGAATCAAACTGCACAGTTGCTGAGGCTTCCAGAAGCCTTCTACCTTACGACAGGCTGGGCATCTATCACCACAGCCCACCTGGCAAAAGGGGTCCCGCTTGGCCCAGCTGTGGCCAAACTCATTAATACTGGAGACAACAAGGCCACTAGAGGTCTGAAGATCATCATCAGGGTTGCTGTTGTATCTCCCACAGAGGCCGTATGTGCCATTCTGAAGGTTCCGTGGAACAGTGATGGAGAGGAAGGTCTTCCAGTCATACACCACCTTCAGCCCAAAATCGGTCTCTATAATGATGTGGAAGCCAAAGGTGAATATGTTCACCTTCCCTTGGCCCAGTTTCAGAGGCAGATAAAGACGTTCCTCATTGATCTGCAAAAAAAGATGCAAGGAAGTCAGTAAAAGAGGGCAGTTGAAGGAGGCAGGCTTCAAAGAAAGATGACCTGACCCAGGAAATCCAAGTTTAAATCCTCATTCCACATCAAAAGCTTATTGCATATCTTTGGTAAGATCCCCATATCGCTGCAGGATTTTCTCATAGTAATGTGGTCAGGTTAAAAGTCCAGCTCAGTGGCAGCACTTGGATGCTTAGCTGATCCTGGAAAACCAGGCAAGGTCAGACCTGATTAATACTTAGGAGAGATGCCACTGGGAAATCCAAGGCTAGACTGGAAAGTTAAAAAACAAAACAAAACCACCAGAGGTTGATAATGATGAACAGCTTTCAGTATTACTGCCAGGAAAACTACATGGATATGGACAAGAGGAGACCATGGAGTCAAGCTCAATCTGATGGACTTTCTATCTTCACACATTAAACACAAAGATCCTTTGTTCTGGGTACCTAGAAAGCATGGATTATAAAGATACTTAATAAATGGGAAAAACTAGACAAATTATAGCCCTGGCTTGACCAGCAGCCCTTAGCCTGCTCCAGCTGTAATGGTTACTCTAGGCAGATAACAAGATAAAATGCAAGAAGAAGAAGAAGTAAAACATACCTAGTTGTGTCAAGAACAACTAAGAACCAAAAGCACATAATAACAAAATGGTCTTAACTTGTGAAAGGGAAGCAGGGTTGGGGTCCTCCATTCTTTAAGGGGGCAGAAGATAGGGGGTTGCCACTGAGAAGGCCTACTGCCTGCTCCACAACCCATGAGCACTGAAAGGAGGGAGGACCCTGAACAGGCCCTTTCTAGATATCCAGACCAAATTGTGTTGCCTGATACATCCCAGTGCTGCACTCTACAGAGCTTTAAAGGTAATAAACATGATTTTGAATCTGGCCTGGAAGCAGTGCAGTATCTTAAGAATTGGTATTGTATTGTGCTGGCAGCTAGTTTATTGGTGCTCTCACCAATAATCTATCCACCATGTTCTGCACCATCTATAGATCATCTTCAAAGGCAGTCTCATGAAGAACACATTACAGTAGTCCAACCAAGTTATCAAACTATCAGTGATCAAGCCATAGCTAGGACATCCTGATCCAATTCTAAAGGGAATTTCCAAGCTCTCTGTTCAGAAGTGTGGTGGGATGATATCAGCAACCTGCTATGTAAAAAGAGATGACAGAAAGGTAGAAAATGAGTGCCCCCTCTTCGGCTTTGGTCTTGCCTAAATTCTTTAAGCTGCACTTACCATGCGGTCTCCAAGAAATTCCTCCTGCTGGAATCCAACTTTCTACAAAATAGCAAAGTTTGGTCTGATTTAGGAGCACACCACCCCATTTTAGAGCAAAAGACAATTCAGCTCCCTGTTGGGCCAACTGAAGCCCACCAAACTTGAGAAGTGCTCATTAGATCAACTGGGTTTGGGTGCCCCATCTTATCCTGATTAAGGCAGAGGAGGAAGGTAATCTCTATTGACTTACAAGCACAGTATGTTTGTAGGCTCGATGGATCACAATGCTATAGCTGAAAACTTCCACCTCCACCTGCTTTACCCACAGAGCCAGAGAAGGGTCCCGATCCTCATTCTTGGCAATAACTGTAAACTCGGGGAAAGTATCTGACCTCTCTGACCTCTGGCGAGTGATGGTTGTACAAAGGACCAAAGGACAACTGCTCTGAAAGTCAAATGCAAATCCATCAAAGGTCAAGTAATGGCTGTAGCCAGAAATGATGCAGGAGGCATCTGTGCGGGCCTGGCAGTAATATAGGCCACTCTCCTCCAGGCAGTATTCATCCTCTTTGCAAGGGAGGTTCTCACAGCGCACGCTGTTGTCAGAGCTGTTGCAGTAGCAGAAGTACTGACAATCAATGTCCATCCAGAAGGACTGGTTGGTGGAGAGCTGGTGGCCCTCAAAGCTGCAGCCGCATTCACTACGGAGAATGCACTGGGTGCCCCGGAGGACAAAGCCTTTGTCACACTGGCAGCCCTCCACACAACTGTCCAGGCACACGGGCCCCATGCTCAAGGTATCACAGGACTCAGAGCAGGACATGCACTCCTCAAAGTGACTATTCTCAGGACAGGCAAGAGCTGGAAGAAAAAGAAGGAAGCAAATGGTCAGACGGAATCCCAGGGGCCATCTCCTGGATGAGGCAGCAGCCATCTTGACCTGAGTCAGGCAGGGGCATTCACAGGAGTGTTTCAAGATGGTAGCCCTCTGCCCCCATTTTACACAACACGCTTAAAAAGAGTTAGGACTTTGGTTATGTGGTCCCAACCTACCATCCTGATACCTGCCATGGACACCCCTGGAGTCAGGAAAACCATACTTAACCTCTCATCATCCCATACAAAGATTGCTTTAACCAGGGTGGAGGAAGAAAGGAAGGATGATCTTATCAAATTCAGAATCAACCACTATAGATTCAGAACAGATGGAATGAATTATCTGATCATTATAGAAAAGGACTTCTATGAGGTGAAAAGAAGGATTGATGGTTACAAATGATTATTTCCCTTAATGTTTTACATCCTTGAATAGCCGGGAGACAGAGGGAATGAGTTTTATTATTTATCCTTATGGATGATACAATGTGAAACCTGGCAATACACTGGCATGATTTTTTAAAATTCAGCTTGCTTTATTACTGGCTTATTGAATCCTGTTATTCACACAGCTGAAAGGTGTTTTAGTTTTTTCTTAACCCTGCCCTGCTGCGTTTATTACTCTCCTAGCATTGATTACACATTGTATTACATTACACTGCCTTAACCTCTGTGGAATTTTCTTTCAGCTTTAAATTTGCACTGTGGTTGCTTTATTTTTCATCGCTTATCGATAAACCTTTTAATACATTTCACTTACAACCATGAAGCTAGATCCTTTGTTACCAATGAAGTTTCCCCTGCTACAGTATAAATTTAAACCCAGGTGTCAGGTACAAAGAATAGAAAAAGTCACTGCCTCTATGCTGGATTTGTGAATGTTATGGAAGCAGCTGGCAGACCATCGTGAGATGGACAATGATGGGTTTTGTTCTTGCATATCAGATTTCTGGGGTGGGGGGAAAGGAAGCTTTTGCATATTCCATTTTAAAGGGGTTCATAATTAAATGACCACTTAATGTGCCTCTTACTACTCCTTTAAGGTTAAGTTCCTGATCTTGAGTCTCTGCAAAGTGCGTGATCTGCTAGATCTTCAGCATCTATCACGCTGTGTTCAGTTGTTTCCATTTTCTTCAACTTCATTAAACCTTCCATACTTATGTGTGCAAGATGTCATTTTAAATATTTCCCTTAGATTATGATATTTGTATCATTGGCAGCAAGAATATTATCACAGCTAAACAAAACAAAGTACTCTTCCTTCTTGCATTTTAGTTATCCTCTGTTGTTACTCCTTAAGTTCCATATACCTTGATTCCTGCATTCTGCATCAGGAACTTCTGTCTATGTATGACTTCCTCATCTTCAGTAAAGCAACTTATCTAGCACTATCAAGTCCTTGAAGTTTCTTGTGTTAACGAGTTCCTGAATATGAAATTAAGTTTTTGAAGAAACAGAGACTTATAGCCATGTCTGTTCTGAAATCTGACAGCATGGAACATTGACTCTTTTGGTAAAAGGCCACCATCCTAAGGACTGACTGTAGACTTTTGTACACCCAAGCAAGATTTTCCAAGGCTCTGTTTCTACCACATCCATTAGTGGCTTCACTCGAACCTCAGAAGAGTTTTCTGAGCATAAGACTTAGAAGGTTCTCATGTATACCTAGAAATATTTTAGTGGCTTCAGTCCTAACCTATGTAACCTGGGTATCCCATTAGATCTAGAAAGATGATTGTTGTTATTTAATAGCATTGACACCTTAGGGCATTTTGACCTAAAAAATCCATGATGCTGACCTATACTCAAACAGCTTAAGTTCCTACAGGGAGACAGTGTGAAGATAGGTATCTCCCCCACTCCCCAACTTACGGCAAAAGCTGGAGCTTCTCCACTGGCCAATGTCCACTTCTGCATTTTTACAAGCGCTGGCGTAGCGAGCTACTGAGTCGCACAGCTCCGACTCGTTTCCGCCACTTTGGCACAGACGGAAAAGGCAGGTTCGGTAATACGTGGACACGTTCACCACAGAGTGGCATTCCAGGAAGGAGCTGTTGGTGGGATCATTGATGACTCCACATTTTGAGCGACTCCGGTAGTCTTTCAGAAGCTCCGAATCATTGTTGCAGGCCTTGAGAAGATCACCACATTCCCCATTGCAGATCTCATTGAAGGTTGTCCAGCTGTCCAGGAAAACTACCAGGTTATCTGTGCATTTCCCATTCGGAAAGCAGAATTCATCACTGCTGTTTCCATTGAAATAGCCGCAGAGGCCTCCAGTACAGTTGAAATATATGGTGGAGAGACGTATCTCCAGGATACCCACGTCTAAATAATGGATATGGATGAGTCCATCCAATTCAACAACTGTCCCATTTTTACTCCGGTAGATTTCTAATTGCCCAGAAGGATGAAAATATGGAAGTTCTGTTTCATATCCATTCACCTGCAAATGAAAAGGCGAAAACAAGAGCCAACAAATGAATGAAGAAGAAAATAAAGAATCTTGGGATATCTTCCTGTTGTTCCTTTGATTAATGAGGATTAAGCAGAATTGAGCAATGGAAGGTCAACAAGGAGGCACACTTCGCATGGCAATACATTGTGTGTCTATAGCTGAAGTCATCTGCCAAAGATAAGCTGAAAGGCATTTCAATTTGGGCTGCCCAGAAAGCAGGACAGGATTTTTTTAAAGAGAGATTTGGGGGATAGAGGGGAATCTAAAAAGCTTTTCACATTACATAGCAACTTTTCACTAAATTTAAGAGTGAGTGGCAACCATTCCTGTTTCTGAAATACACAAATTTATGTGACAGATGCATTTTCAAACCCAGCTTTGCCTTCACATGCTCAATTAATATTTTAATTGAGATTTAAAACAGGTTTCTATCACCTCCAAATGCCCTCCAGATCTATTTCGGAATACTGCTTCTATCCCAACTTATTTGGAGATCACTCGATTGGGATGATGATCTATATGGATTCTCTTTCTCAGAGAAATTACAATCTATTCTTGGAAGCTAAATTCTATCTTCAGCTCATGCCATTATCCCAGAATGACAGTACTAGATTTTTGATACTCAGAAAAACTTTAGACTTCAGCCATTCCAAAAGAAAACACAGGACCTGAACCTGAGGCAGAAACGCTTGATTTGATGGACATATGAGAGAAGCAATGGTTGCTGTAGACATATATTTACTGGAAAGAACAGCAAACACAAGCGACGTGGGTGGGATGCATAAAAAAATAGATCCCGACAATTAGCGTGAATACAATCCATGTTTTTCTACAATGAAATGTCATCACAAGATTGGCAAGAAGAGAAATTTGAATATAAAACATCTTTCCTCTGCTTTCTAATCACACACTGTGTTGATGCATGCAAGCAAACAGCATGAGACACGTTCAGCAGTGCTGCTAGCGTGGAAAATATGTTTAAAATAAGCTGTCAATTGCTTCCTTTTTGTAAAGCGCTTCTATCCACCTGGTGGCAGTGTCGCCTGCGAGCATGAAGCAGACTGGGAAGCAATGTTTCTACAAGGTGCACATTTAGAAGAGTAGAACTGAGTTTCCTGAAAGGTTGCAAAACCAAAGCAGGCAGTCTTATCCCACGGTTTTCTCAATGGAGGGGATCTGCAGGTTTTCCCAAGGAATCCAGAACCTATACTACCATATTGACTAGACAAAGGTTGCAGGACAAAGAAGAGGAGTGCACCACTACTTGGTCAATCACGACTTTTAAAAAAATTGCACCATGCTACTGTTCTTTCCAAAAAGAAAAGCATTTCCATCAATTGTAGGTGAACTATATATTAATGTTAGTCTAACTGCTGATAAGAATAGCCATCCAGATTCCAGTAGGACAACCATGTCTATTTATACCCATTTACCTCTATCAGAAATTCTGCATTATGATGTTATTCACATGCTTGGATATCCAAAACATAGAGAGAAAGCAGGGATACGAAGCCCAGCTCCTTTATCCATCTCCATCAGTTTTCTTATTATGGTGATGAAAGTCTGCAGTGAAGCTCTATGATATGTGCCTGAACATGGCTATAGTTCTTCATGACTGGAAATCTCAGGATTTCCATGGTGAAGACAACTGTTCTTCCATTCTGCCAACTGTAATTACAATTTTATTGCAGATCTTACCCATCAAGCTCCTGTGCTTTGGACAACTGAGTATGAGAAGTTCTTTATCTATTAAGAGATCAAACTTGAGCTTCCTGTAATTGTGTGAATGCAATTTACAGGTCATAAGAACATAAGCTGTACCCTGCTGGGTTGGACCTCTGGCCCAACTACTCCAGCAGTCTGTTCCCATAACAGTCAACCAACTGTCCGAGGAAGCCCATTAGCCTCCCAGCAGATGGCCTTCTGAGGCAGTTCCATTGCCGTCAAAGCTAATAGCCATTGATCCCATGAGGTCTGGCACGATTTTGTTGGGTCTGGAAATAGAAGCTCCAGCAAATGTGATGGCTTTAGGCTGCAAGAAGAGTTTAATTCTTCATTACAGCCCAGGTTAATGTTCCTCACCCTGAAATCCTCTGGATGCACTAAGTCTGCCCCTCCCCAACCAAAGAACTTTAATCCACACACATTTGGAAGACTTCAGGCTGGGGAAGCAAATCAAAGATCCCCTCTGTAAAGCCCACAGCTCAATTCTCTGCCTGATCAGAGTACACAGGACTACTAGTTACATCGTTTGAAAAGTACTTTAATTGTCCTCCTGCAACTATCAGTCATTTCAACTTTAGTTCTGAACTCTTTGGGTGGGGAATGGGAGAGAATCAAAGCTCGACATCTGTAAAAAACAGAAAAGTTCTGTCTCTGTCAAAGAATCTCACATTTGTGAAAAGCAAGGAATAAACAAATCTTTTATCTTGAAGACACAAGCAATTATTTCAATTGTCAGCAAGGGCAGAACCAAACTGAGGTTGTTTGATCATGTCTCTGAACTCTTCCTGTATCTTCCATTATGAGCATTAAAACTGCCAAGCAATTGCCTAGTGGGAGGAAAATGCCACCACCAGGTGCAGCTAATGAGACATCTGAACATACCTGAAACTCCTCAGCAGAGTTAGGAAACGAACCTACCTTTAGGTTTAAAGAAGCTCAGATAGCAAGCAAAATGAAGGGCAAGAATGTACCCCAACTGGTTACTAATCATCCTCACTGCAGCTTTCTTCTTCATTAGCACTTCATTTTCTGAGTTCCTTCCATAGTCACCCCCTCCTATCTGTTTGTTTACACCAACTATCCTCCAGGCTTCCCCATTTGGGGGAAAAAAGAGAATGAGCGTGCATGTGCTTATTTGCTCGTTTCCTATATTGGTCAGTTTCAGTGACTCCTCTCCCCTCCAGGTTAAGAAAATAATTTGCCCAGCAGTTAATCAGTTTCAGTTCCGTAACCTCCAGGACCTAGCTAGTTGCACAGTCCTAGCAGGGACTGCTCCCTAATCTTTGGGCCTATTCTGGCTTGGTGTCTTTCCACATTTCATTTTAACGTGGAAGATGCCCAAATGGGGTGTGGGGAGAGGGGCAGACACACCTGGCTAGAGAAAACATAAAGAATCCTGAAGTCAGGCTCTCCCCATTCTTGCGACAGTGTCTGGATTAGTGGATCTTTTCCCCACTGGCTGATGAGATGTTGAAAGGAGATGGTGGCAAAGTTGGAAGAGAAAAGTCATCACCTTCCCAATCACAGTGGCACACTCACCAGCCAGGATAACGGGATAAGCAGTGGCTTACTATCAGTGCAATGAAGTCAGGAGAGGATTGGCAATAGGGACGGTGAATGTTATGCTGCTGAATCAAGATGGGTGGACTGCACTTTAAATCAGAAATGGGGACATCTCGGAAGATCTCAGAAAGACCATGGAGGCAAGGGCCTATCATCGGGCACTCCGAAATATAACTCCCGTTAGCCATCATCCATCTATCTTACTGTATGTTTCTGAATCTCATGCCTTGTATACAAATACTTCAAGGTATCTTGTAAGTTTATTGTGATGATGACGACGATGGCAGTGATTGGCTAGATAAGTTGATCTGTGTAGCTCAGAAGTTTTCTCCAGTCTGGGACCCTCCAGATATGACGGGCACAGCTCCAATCATCCCGAGGTCAGGAAAGGCCGCTCTCTCTGAATAAAACCGGTCCGTGAGGATTTGTTGAGATGCTGTTGTTAAATGCTTTCCTGCAATTAAGAGCAATGACCCCCCCACCCCCCCGCTTTGAGCCTCTCACCCACAGAAAGCTCCTACCTTGATTTCAGAGTTGTCTTCACCCCCAAGCTTCACCTCTTGGTTGGCGACTTGGATCATCAAGGTGCGAAGCCAGTCAGGACTTGATTCTGGTTTCTTCTTGCTGATGTCCACTTCCAGGTATCTGGGCCTCCCTGGGCACGTTTTTACCAATGTGTAAGAACTGTCCAGGGGATAAGCAAAGCCAACTCCATCGAAAGTATGCAGCACTTGATCCTGAGATACCAAACACAAAGTCTCCCGCTTGGGGTAACACCCTTGATACCCCTTCTCCACTGTACATGCTTCTCCTTCTTGACAAGTGGCATTGAAGCAGCTGACTTCCCCTCCTTCTTCACACCAGCACTGCACTGTGCAGTCCACAGAAGCCCAGAATGAGTCCCCCACGGCATGGTAGCTGCCATCCACATCACAGCCACACCCTTGAACGGGGACACAGGTGTCAGTGCTGAGAACGTAGCCTTCGATGCACTCACAGCCTTCAGTGCAAGGAGAGTTGCAGATCAAAGGGGCCGTTAGGTCAGAGCAGGTGGCCGGGCAGCTACTAGTACATATGGAGTAGTGACTGAACTCCGGACAGTTTACAGCAGTTGCTGAAAAAGGCAAACATGACAGCGTTGATTTAGAATGATGGATCCATTGAGTACCTAGCCTGGGGGTAGCACCTACAGGTAGTTCTTGACTTACAACATTCGTTCAGTGACTGAAGTTACGGCAGCGCTGAACAAAGGGACTTACGACCTGTCCCCAAGTTTATGGTCATTGCAGCGCCCCCGTGGTCACATGATCAAAATTTGGGCACTTGAACAGCCCACCCAAACTTATGACTGCAGAGGTGCTTCAAGTCCCCCCACCCGCCCATCTCCCCCTCCATCTCTGCCCTTTAGCCCCCTGCTGCCCTATGCTCCACAGCCCCAGCTGACCTTCACTATCTTCTTACTGCTGACGAGGTGTGCCTGGCCTGGCCCTTTGCGAGGCAGCTGGCCGCATGAGGCTTTCTTCCCCAGGTCGCGCATGGTGGTTTCCTCGCGAGACCTGGGGAAGATGGCCTCATGTGGCGGCAGGGGCCTCGGAATGCAGGGTGGCAAAGGCAACTGCGGCTGGGACTGGGCTGGGGTGGCTGCAGCTTTACTCCATGCTGCTGGGCTGGGCTGGGGCTGGGCTTCGTGCTGCGAAGGGCTTTGTGCTGCGCTGCAGCTCAGGGGCTTCTTGCAGCCCCAGAGCCACAGTACGCCAAGGAGCCCCTAAACCGCAGCATGGCAAGAGCTCCAGAACTGCACAGTTCTGGGGTTGCTTGCCAGCCTCATCTCTGGCCTTTTGGGTGGCCAAAAGGGCAGAGATGGGAGGGAGAAAGGTGGGTGGGGGGAGTTGGAGGCAGTCCCTTACCTTACTGAGGCTTGGGGCTGGGAAGGACCAAGTTCAGAATGGCTTGGATTGGGATGGGTCCTCAGCTAACGACCGGCGGAATTCACTTAACTATGGCAATGGGGGTGGGGGTGCTGCTGGGATTGCCGTTGCTAAGCAATGCAGTCATGTGACATCACACTTTACAACTGCATCGCTTAGCGAAGGAAATTCCAGTCCA